>NW_024610173.1:305000-720000 GCF_016920785.2 Ixodes scapularis
TCTTCTCGCTCTGCTGTTATTGGGCACTGCTAAGTTCCAATTTCGAACTTGCCTGTTATTTCTGGAACTCGTGGTTCCCGAAATTAATCAAATCTTCCAAACTTGCCTCACGACACACATTCAAAACTTTTATAGTACCATAGATGCTCCATGTAGTGGCATTTTTAACCCATCTTGTATAGTGTCCAAGTGTTTCCTTAATTATCTTCGTACCCCGTTTTGCTAGATGTATATTGTACTTCATTACAAAGGAGAAAGCTGTTCATGGGCACAAAAGATAAATGGATGAATGAATGAATGAATGGTTCATCTTCGCCTTTTTGAGTTGTACATCGAATGAGGACAATTTGTTGTGGACATTCCCCCTTATGTTTGATAAAAAAAAATTTACAATGCAGATACTTCTGTTAGCCAGCTAGGAAGTATCGGTGGGGACCAGCTCACCTATAGACAATTAAGGTTTTCCACATCTAATAAATCTCAGTAATTTGTTCATATTTATTTGGTGGTGTCGAGTTTCAATTGTAATATGCCCATTTAATATTGTAATAGAACGGCTGTGTTACAAGTAGTCTAATGAGCATTCCATTTTTTTCATAGAATATGTAAATTTGTCTAGTTATCATTCTACAAGACTAACAGAATGCTTGCATTAGTCTATGAAACTTTGTATTATTCTAATAGAAGGCATACATAACCTAGTAAATATTTCTATTAGAAAAATATAGTTTTGTATTAGTCTAATACACATCTCTACTCGTGTGATAAAGATGTCTATTAGTCTCATACAAGTTGCTATTAGCCTATAGGGATTCCTATTAGTCTCATAGGAGTTGCTATTGGTCTCATAGGCATTTCTATTAGTCTTATAGGAGTTCCTATTAGTCTCATAAAAATGTCTATTAGTCTCATAGGCATTGCTATTAGTATTATAGGAGTTCCTATTAGTCTCATAGAAATGTATATTAGTCTCATAGATACTCCTATTAGAATTTTTGCTGGGGTTTGCTGCGTTGTTGATGTCACTTTCCTCTCCCTATTTGCCTGGGAGTCCAAAAGCCGAACAAAGGGCCCCAGATGATTGCAGAACTCGCGGGAGCTTGGAGGCTGCACGGGATAAAAAGCTAAAAGCCGAAGGAGAAGCAAGTTCGAGTCGAACGGCAACGAAGCGAGGTGCAACGCATGCGCGCTCGCCAAGTTCCAATTTTTAACCTCTCAACTCCAAAAGCCCCAACGTGCCACACAAACCCAAAAACGTCCTTGAGCAAATCGGAGACTCAATGCAAAGTGGACAGGGCCTCTGCCATGGACACATGTGTCCAATTCAAATCCAAAGCCGCATCCAAATCCAGATTAGGCTCTTTATTTACTTTTATTTAACGCTTGGCCTGTCAGCTCACATGGCAAAGTTGTTTTTGAGAAACGTTGTGCGTGTTTCTTACTCTGTCCTCGTCTTTTGGGCGCTTTTTTAAACCAGGATGAATTTTTATTTCTTTATTTATAAATAAATACTGCAGATTCATGTTAGAGTCCAGGCAGGAGTGAGCATCACAATATAAACATGATATACAACACTGAGAAGACATCAATACCAGCTGCAAGACATAAGAACAAAGTAAACTTGAAGGAAAAAAATCAACAAAAACATTACAAACAATCACGTGGGCACAACTTTCAAATTTGAAATAAATTCTTCGACACTGGCACTTTATACTATATCTTTTGGCAGCTGGTTCCATGATGTTATTGTCCTGGGAAAGAACGAAAATTTAAACGTATCATTATGCACACTCCCAACTAGCCCAACTATCCACCCTTCTGTGGTGTTTCAATGTTTTAACCTTCCAAAAACAAAACCGATTTCGCTACAAGGTTTCCTTTAAACGAAAAGTGATTGCAGCGGCAGGAAAAGGAAACTGAGTGTGGTAGAATCGGTTTAATATTCGAGTGTTCAATATAACTGTGTTACGATTGGAGCACATCAGAATTGTGCAAATATGATACTTTGACCTGAAAAATGAATGTTTGGTTAGAGTGGATGTTTGTGGATTCTCAGACTCCTGTGATACGTTAGATCCAGTCTGCGCATATCATAGTCATTTGTGGAAGACGCCTGAATCACTGCACACAAATATGACTGACAAGCGATGAACTTGCACTTCTATTTGCACGTCTTGTAGAAAAGAAAAGGAAGCAAAGGGAATTGTCCAATCTCCTCAGTGCCTTTAACTTTAGCGGCCATGCTTGCGTTTAGTGACTCAGCATAAACAGGGGCTCTGACATCATGTAAATTACACTATTGCCAAATATTTGAACGCTGGACATGAGAACCTAAACCACTGAATGAACTCAAAATGACAGGTCGTTCTAGCGTGACATATTTCAGCCACTTTTTAGCAGGCACGTATCAGCAGGTAAAATAATTACTAGCTAAAATGAGTTTCATGCCATCAGTATTTCCCCATATAAGTTTATGTAGAAAATGCATATTGTGACCAGCATGTCCGTCCAGATTGTTTAAAAAACCATGCTTTGCTTTGCAGAGTTCCTTTAAAGGGACGCTTTGGTGAGATAATATATTTCGTGTTTTGCTAAGGAATTTGGTCAAACAATAGCCTGGATTAAAGTCGCGATGTAGGCGAGTTGGCTCATAGTACAATGGAAAATAAACAGCGTGCAAAAAATACTGACAAGGACAAGAGGGAAGATGTCTAACTGGCTAACTGTAATCTCTGTGCTTTGTATAAAGCTTAAAAAGTGTGGAAATTTCTGGGTTTATCAGGGGTGTTAGTTTCTGGCAGCTTCCTTCAAGCCTTTCATCTTCTGTTTCTACGAGTTTGATGTGTTCTCTCCTCTCCTTAACAGTAGAAAAACGAGATACAAAAATATTACATTGCTGCGAATAGCTGACATCATTACCGTTAGTCTCTCCTTAACAGTAGAAAAACGAAGCACAAAAATATGATAGGCCTGCAAATAGCTGACATCATTACACTTAATTTGTAAACAAAATTAAAATGTAATTAATGGATTTTCAGTTTCATTTTCAATTTTAGTCAAAATGTTCACTCTTCACCAGCAGTTTCATTGACATAGTTGGAACTGCATACTTGCTCACTGCACTAAAAGAATGCATGTATGAACAGAAGTTCTGTAATCAAATTATGCAATGTAGTGCTTTGTGAGTAATTCCCATCAAAATGTTTAATTAGGAAGCCAGTACAGAAACAGTCTCACAGGGCACCACTGCTTAGTCGGTGAATATGAACAAAAACCTTTTGATTTTGTGCATTCAAGCATTGAAACATTTGACATAAACGTATTGTTTCGTTCTAGCCCGCACCCTATGACATAGGGGAGGACGCAGCCTCAATTGAGGCACATATTGAGTTCCTGAGAAAGGAAATGAAAAAGGCCCCCGAGACAAGGAATGAGGCGATGATCTCCGACGGCATGGAAAGGACGCATGTTCAGCGGCGTGCATGGATCATCGAAAATCCCCTCACTGTAAAAGAGGTTTTAGACCTCTACCCTGCTCTGGAGTGTTGACGATTGGGCTAGTTGGTCATTCATATTAGCGGAAAACAAACAGCGCAAGGACAAGGACAGAGTAGAAGGTGGTAGACACACACAGCGCTGTGTGTGTCTACCGCCTTCTACTCTGTCCTTGTCCTTGCGCTGTTTGTTTTCCTGCTCTGGAGGTGAAGGAGGAGGTAAGAACTAAAGAAAAAATTGTTTTCAGACATTATGTGAAACTGTAATGGGGTGAGCGTGCAAAAAATTACCATTTAATGCACAATGTTTTCTGTAGGGGTTGTGATGTATTGTCGTTCTTTTGATTTGTTTTGTAATTTATTCATTTTATATTTGTTATATTTGGCAGATGTCTTAAATATGAGACATATCTAGTTGTAGCATGAAGTGATAATGAGAAGTAGGCTGCCTGGCCCACCAACCGAGCACACCTTGTGAGCGTCTGTGGGCTTGGGACAAGGACTAGATACTGTCTTAAGTCCCCATGAAGAAGAGGAAATACTATCCCCACAGCCCTGGAGGTCAGATTACGTGCCGTCATTGAACGGCATGGCTAATGCCTCTTGCATGGCTGTTGCCTCTTGTCGCATGTTTTCAGATGTGTATTAATATTTCACTAATAATATTTGGCTAGTTTTCAGATAGTAGGAATGAAAACACGTACTGGCATTCTGAAAATACAGTTTCAATCATAGTAACGAAAATAACATGAATGCGAGTTTCTATTCTCTGACGTTGTTCATCAATACTAAATTTCTCTATGCACTTCAATAAGGTTGCATATCATACTGTGTTTACTAATGATAGTTCAAAATACCTGATATTGCATGAGAAACATACTATTCACGCCCAGGTTTAACATTTTCACAAAACCTTAAAAGGTTTGACTCGATGCAAAGCCAAAGCAATTCAGGTGTGTCAACAAGATGGCCGGATACAGTGAAAAATTGCTTATGGAGTACAAAACTGAACTGATACCAAATATATGAAGTTGGGAGCTTGCCAGATCCTCATCCGACTTCCTGGACTGATTGTGCATGCATACAACATACGCTGAAGAAACCAAGCTGCTTAAGATTGAGGGTGAAGTAAAGAAAATGGTGGACGGGGGCACAGTCCGAGAGTAGAATATCTACTGCAGTATATGTCGATGCTGCATTAAACCGCGGGCCATTCCGTAAAAAACTACTTTTTTCTTTCGCTCTTTGTTAAATATGAGCGTTGATGTCTAAGATCCTTGGAATAGCCATCTATAGCTCAGCAGAGTGCCGGAAGACCCTGGGCTGGTGTTTCGAACCCGGAATACCCAGGGGACATACAGTCGGGACCATAAAAATCCTAACTTTATGTTTGTACTTTTTACTGATCTTGTAACATACTAAGTAATGTAATTCTCCTTCTTGATAGAATAAACTAGTAAATCAGCAACTACTATTCATATCAATAAGGTAATAATGGCAATATCTCCACCTGGAATGCTTGACTCACTATAGCACTGTAATATCCTAAAAAAAAGAGAGCAAATGGAAATAATTTAAGAAGAATTTCGGCATGTAATCAAAAAAGGTTGAACCATTATAGCAGCCTGGCCCGGATGAGGTAGTGTCTTGTATGTAGGCTATGTTAAACTTTTTTTGACAAAAACAGAAAACCATATTGGAAACAGGTGTAATGTTTGTAGGGTGAGGCATCTATCAGAATATTACGATAGTACTTTATGCTCTCTAGCCAATTTCTTAAAGTAGAATAGGAAAATGATGGTGGATACTCATACCAATGCCGGCTTAAAGAACTATCTGTCTGCGTGGTTCCTTGCAGGTCCTGCATGAGTTTTTCAGGATGACTCAAGTCCATGCTGAGAAGGAAGTGGCCAACTTCTTTGACAAGAAAGGCGAGAGGGTCAGAGCACTGGCGCAAGGAAAGTTGAAAGAAAAGAACGGGGCGTCTGCTTTGGCACACAGCTGTGGAATCACTTGTAAGTATTTCGCTTAATATATCACTTAATATATGTGTGTATTTTGCATAATATAGCCTAATATATCCAAGGTTATTCGAGGTGCTTTTAAATTTAGAAGTAGATTTCAAATTTTGTTTGCCGTGAGTTAAAATATGGCCTGAATCAATGTTTTGTGAACCAAAAAGCTGCTTTTTGGTTTACAGGACAGCACTGTTTAGGTTGTTTCTTTTTACATTGAGATTGATCCATTTCAATGTTTTCAAAGCAATGGTAGGTTCATGTTGCAGTAGAAGTAGTTCTGTGCTGAGGCTCACAGTCTTCTGGTTTTCTTTGTTTTTCAGTTCTTTTGGATGACACTGTAAAACTGTTTTTTAACATCCAAATATTCGAAAAACTGAACTGAAAATTTTAAACTGGGTAGAGCACTCATGTGACAAGGTTCACATTTTACAAAATTGGTGGATAATGCACTAATTAATTAGAGCAATATTAATGTTGAAATGTTCATTTGAGTGAGTTACAATTCTGTCTGAAGAACACTGGCCACTATTTAAAGGAGAATGTCCAACCGACAGTGGAACTTTTTGATAGCTACTACATTGCTGCAGCCAATCATTACTTTCCGGTATCCAAAGGCACCTTCTCTCCCTTTAGAGGCTTCGATAATCTATTTAGTCAATGTGAAGCGACCTAAAAGCAGAACTGTCAGTGGGACATTCTCTTTGAAGCAGTGTCTGCTTTTTGCAACTGGCTATTATTTCAAGAACACGGAAATACACCTCTCATTGTTAATTTTTTATTTCCAGAAAAATGTGTCCTTTGAGGCTGTTTAAAAATTGTTCCTTTATTGCGATGTCACTTTAAGCTTTTTCTTACTTTCCCAATTCTTGAATAGGCCTACTATGTTTAATCGCAACTTTCAAGCCTTTCCTCAAACATTTTGCAATTGTATGATTACTTCTCCTTTTCTTTTCATTGATTTTACATTCCTTTAGAATTGTTTTCTCTCTTGTCATTGCATATCTTTTATTTTTTACTTTCTACTTTCCTGTCCCCTCTTGCACATCATAGAAGCACATATCAAGCACTGGCTTGTAAGTTGCCAAAGAACATGTCAGGCCGCCAATAAGCATTGCACCTGCGCCAACCCCCCTAATTTTATTCCTCATCCTATGATTGGTTCGACTGGCACGTCGCTAGCACCGCTTGAAGGCTCTACGCGGGAAAGAAAAAAAGAGGAAAAAAGCAGTATGTGTTGTAGACGTCACGGACGTGATATACAAGTGGCCTCATTCTATCAGAAATAGCTTGCGTCACATTCTGGTGAACTTTCAGCTTTCTGCAATGCTTAGTTTTTTTATTGGGTCCAAAAAAGTTGGGTATATCTTTCTTGATCGGACCCTGCATTATTATGATCATTCAACTGTGTTGAAACATATGGGTTTCTTATGCCAGCCTTGATATTTATTTGTGTGCAGTCAGGGGTGGTGGTCATTGCCTTGATTTCATAGTGTTTTGGTATAGAATTTTAGGAATTATTGCCATATAAGAATACGCTTTCCACCTGAAAACAAAGCAACCTCATTCTTTACAGCTTTTGCCATGGATGTGGTAAAGAGCCTGGCAGCCCTGCTGAAGGATTCACCAGCTTCTCTCATTGAGAAGGTATGGTATACCATTCTGATATAATTTCTAACCCCTTAAACGAAGTGAAAACTGGCTCGCATATCAATTTCAGTACGCATGGTAGCTCAGACCCCTGCTCGCAGGTACCTGTGAAGCAAAAGCTGCGAGGGAGGTTGTTTTAAGAGCAGCCTCTCTGGCATCTCTTAGAAAAAAAGAAATGATCAGTTTAAGAGAAATTCCTCATCACCAACTTGAAGAACACACACAAAGCATCGAAAGAAATCAGAAGAGTAGCTTTAAAAAGATGAAGTTGTATGCAAACTTGGTCTGCCAAAAATTTTTAAGAAATATGAGAATGTGACTAAATATGGTGAAGGAAATGTTCAAACACTTGCTCTGCACCTGTTGCTGGGCTGGCACGCATTATTGATCTTATGCCTTCAGCCTCTATAAAAGATGCTCTAATAAAGCAACAGTGTTTTATATAAGCAAGTACTACCTCAGCAGACTGCAAGCATGCCGAGATACATACAATAAAATGCAAATAAGCGTGTCATGCTTATTTGGTAATTCTGGCAATTTATAAAGACAATGTGGTGTGAAGTGGGGAAAGAAAGTTTAGGCTTCGATCTTTGAGCTAGTTGAAAGGCCAAAATTATGGAAAAAGGCAGGATATGGTGTTGTTGCTCTTATTGTGTGCTGGTGTAACATGAACAAATATTTTCAACTACAAATTCTCACTTACTGAAGTGTCACTTTAATGGTATGCTACTTGATGTGCTATTTGGATTGTGTTGTATTTTTTTGGGCCCACGAGGGGGCCACATATATTGCCGCGCATGATGTGGTGGCCAAATGGGCACCACTCCTGCCTGTCATGCAGAGGTCCCGGGTTTGAATCCCGGGACCACTGCAGTTTCTTAATAACTCGAAAAACCCATGATTCTAGAAATTTCTAGAACATTGTTGTTTGTTCGAGAACAGAATGTTCTAGGGCCAAAAGTTTTAGTAGAAATGTTCTAGAATTGGGAGCAGACAATAAAAAGAGCCCCGCGTGGTCAGTCTATTGCCAGCGCTCGACTCTGCTGTCACACCGACATTCGATGCCTGCGACGCATGTTCTCCTATTTTGTTTTGGGCACAAACGTTTCTTAAACGTCTATTTTCCTCAGTTTATCTTCGCTTTGTCACCTGTTGTACGTCACGATATAGACACTTTTATTGCACCCCAAATTAGGGACACTATAACAGCCTTCTAGTTTTTCACCGAGGTGCCCAGCCACTGAAAAGGGCAATAAGGAACCCATGCAAAGTCCGCATTTGTGATGTCTAGAAAGTCAATAACCTATCGTGTGACATGTAAAGTGAAATGAATGAAGTTAAATTAAACAAAATGTGAAGATCAGTTATGGTGAGACCTATGCACACCTGCCTGATAGTGTCTCTGTACACTATTTATTTTGGCAGGCACTAATTGAAAGCTTTATATTTGCCTTCTGTAAATTATTTTCATATTCTTAGATTTCTTTTTGCTTGTGTGCATATGCATTTAAGAAATATTTCTGGCAAAAAACATAATTATGTAAAGTGCAGTAATTTTGTAATCAAGACTTAGTAGTATCTTGTAGTAATTATTGCCCTTTTTTTTCTTGGAATATAACTGCAATCAGTTGTAATAAAGGGGCTTTTGAGCCCACTGAGCCCACACCCATGTCTCAATGAGCACTTTCTCATACTTCTCAAATGTCTAAAAAGTCAGCACAGGACACTTCGAGTACCCATCCCAGACTGACCATCGAGTTAATTGGGTTGCTCTTCCAAGTTCATCATGCAAAAAGTGTGGAAAAAACGACTGCGACATAGAAGAAACACACAGGACGAGCGCTAACTATCAACTGACAAATTTTATTATGAAGACATATAAAAATGCCCCTTCAATCTGTGGCAGTGCCATCCCGTGCATGGGTATCACATGACTATTAATACAAGCATAATGACAGGGGATAAAAAGTTAGCCCAAATCTAAAACTTTTATCTCACTTTCTATCAGTGCCACTGAAGGTTGACTGATGTAGGTGGCTGCCATCTTTTTTATTTGCTAGAAACTGCTAGAAAGTGAGCGCACATTTTTAGGCTTGGGCTAGCTTTTTATGACTGCTCTCGATTCCCTGCCAGCCGTGCGAGGCGCTTGCATCGGCATTAGGGCTGGCGGTAGAAATTTTTCGGCTCACTTGCAAAGCATTGGTGTGATAGGAAACTCTGCAACTGAACCATAAAGTGCTTCCAGTGACATTGCTCAGAACAACCTAAGGCACGGGCTCATATATGCAAGAATGGCCAGGTTAAACAATTGTTTGGTGAAGAGTGAAGAAAGATTCGCTGTTTAGGTGTCCTAAAAACAATTGTTTGGTGAAGAGTCAAGAAAGATTGGCTGTTTAGGTGTCCTAATATCTTATCGCAGTTGCCATTATTTTTAGATTCATGCCTTTCTGTCACCAGAAAGATTCTCACAGTATAACTTCAATCATAAAATAGATATTTGATACTGTGATATCTTCCCTTTATAGCTTTTGTCATAAGTTCATTAGCAAGCCCCTTTATTATAGCTTGTTTATTCAAACTGTGGCATTTAATTGTTTGATCTGTAGCATTTCTAGCTTTGATGTGAGCGGCAAAGTGAATGGAAGTACACCTCCTCCTTCTGCTTCCCCCCCTTTCCACACCAGTTTTATTTTATATTATTTTCTTGTCTTGTAAATTCAGGGTGTCTAGTGACCTGGAAAACTGGGAATTGTCAGGGAAATTTTAATTACCGGAAAAAATCGGGGAATAATCAGGGATATTGTCAAAAAGTGAGCCCAGTCAGGGAAAATGAGTCAGAAACGCTATCGAGTGCCCTGAGCAAAAACTTGAGGACTTGAGGGCAGAAAAATAGGCAATAAATTCTGCTTAGACCGGAGCACAGGCTCTGCTTACCCGATGTAGAGTGCGCTACTCGATGCAAAGGGAACAGCCAACAAATCCAGTCCAAGCCTTAAATTGGATTGGATTGAGGGCACGACACTAGGCTATGTTCAGTTAGAGCTTCCAGATTTAGTAACAACTGGGAAAGCCGCAGACACCAATCCAATCCAAGCATTAAGCCGAAAGTATTTAAGAGTGTGCATCTGGCGGCCATGCCCCGTGCTGCCATTCGGTTAATGACGTGTATGGTTGAGCGTTGTGTTTTCATTGTGTTTCCGGAAGTCGCCTCTTACTGAAGATGTCGGCGGCAAGAAAGCGCTCATTTAACCCGGATTGGACGAACCCGAATATTTCGGTATATGCAAGTTGGATTAAGCCCATGCGAAATGATGCTCACAGTGCTCAATGCTCAATGCCTTTTGTTGTAATGGTCTCATATATTGAACCACCTCTACAGAGGTCAGGGAATTTCACCTGAAATTGTCAAGGAAAATCTGGAAAAGTCGAGGAAAATAATAACCCCGAGGAGACTGAGTAGACTTTCTTTAGTAATTATCTTCCTTTCAAATACTACAAATTGCCCATGTTCGTTCTTCACAGGAGGAGAAACATGTCCAGCCAGCCTTCCCTGTGATGCAAGTCAGGGGAGGGGCCTCAAGTTCACCACTCACGGTGGTGCTGGAGGACTGCTCCTTCGAGGTAACGGACATTGTGGCCGGTATTGCGCTCATTCTTGCGCTATACTGGGTCCATGACATTTCCTACTGTCCAAAAGCATCCCGGTCACTTGCTGTGATTGGCAACTTCATTGGCTTGACCTACAAGACCAAGTCCATCTTGGTACTAGATTTGATTTCAAAACTGGAAAATTGAGATCTTGAACAAGGGTATTTTTTTACATGTACATTAAAATCTGTTTTTTTAACGAGCACCGTATTACTGTTTTCACTCGACCTTGTATGAGGGCCTGTATGAGCACCCTCTGAAAAGGCTCATGCCACACCTTTCGTGCTGCATTCCAGCTGCATTCCACCCGTTCCTACAATCCATCGTCCTGGGAGCACATGCAGAATTCTCTTCGGACATTCGCATCTGTGCATTGCATAGCTGTGAACAAGAAATGCCCATATTCGAGGGAAATAAACACTTTGCTTAAGGGATTCAATGTCTTGGAAGCTCTTCGTTTGCCCTTCTACAGAGTTCAGGCACACTACATGAAAAGGAAAAGGTAACACCTAACAGAGCATACTTTTAGCTCTGACATAGAGCTTAATTAACACTTCTTATGGAGCTGAAGTTACCCTTTACAAGGGAGTTAAAACAACTCTTGGCCTGAGAGTGTAGCCTTGACCACTCATTAGAGTTGTTCTATTTACACCTAAGAGAGTAGCCACAACATTCGCTTCGAGGGTACATACAACACCACCTGTAGGAGTGTATGCTACTCTCCAAAAGTGTTAATTTTACACCTCATTTCAAGGAGTAACCCCTGACCTAGACAAGAGTAACACTAACTCTCGTCAAGAGTAACTCCTTGTTACTCTCAAAAGTGTAAAGTCAACACCTCATTTTGAAGAGTAATTGTAACTCTCGTCAAGAGTAACTCCTCGTTACTGTTAAAAGAGTAATGTCAACACCACCTTTCGAGGAGTAACCCTAACTCTCAAAAAAGGGTGGATACTGCGACAAACCATTTACACCCCAAAAAGTGTTAAGATGACGCCTTTTTTTTTTAGAGTGTAGCGGTCGTTTGCAGCTAGGTACGTAGCCAGGATTTTGTTTCGGGGGGGAGGAGATCTTGTCGGTCGCAGAGTGCCCGAGGCTGGTAAAACATTGTGTATAAAAAAAAGATGAACAAATGAGTTGCTTCATTACAATTGTAGTGAACAAGCATGCCCTCAAAGCTGGAAGCTTGGCACATTTGCTTAATAATAACATCCCACTGCCGTTCCGGTCTCTTTGCAGCACCAGCCATTGCCTGCCTCTACAAACGGCCTTTCTAAACGCCACTGATGTTTGCATTGAAGATGCCGTTTCATCGGGTTGCAACCACCTCCAGTGTCTCCAAAACCGTGTCAATAAACTATTAAAAGCAGTATCGAGTTCTTTCACTTTTCCCGGTCCTTGTGGTCGCTACGATCTCTGTCGTAGATCCATGGGTACCGCTGAACTAGCTAACTAGTCCATAGGCTTTCTCGTGTACGTCAAACGCAGCGGCACTCTTCTTTGCAGCCTGAGCTGCTTTCCTCGCGTCGGAGACGGGCGGGAAGTTCATCGCCGGAGCGTTTCTTGCAAGCAAGCACAGAGCGACTGAGGCATTCGCACGCGGAACAACGTGAACGCCGGTGGCAAGGAGGGCGGAGGAGGGAAGCGCGCCCCGCTGATTGGCCGCGGAGATAATACGGAAACCTACGTCACGACCCGGGAAGAAGAGAGCTGAAAAAATTTCAACTCTTCGATACGGGTGCCCGAAGCCTTATTTACGTCACCGCCCGTACGGAGGGAGCGCTGACGTCACTACGGTTCCGGCGCCCGGGTTCCCGATCCGGTTCTGTTTGAACCGGGCTTTATACTTTGATCGCTGACCTCACTTTTAGATTAAGAGGTCAATTTCTTCCTCTAGTTATCTCCTTGTTTCCCGAGGCAACGGTGACTCTCGCCGGTGGAAAAGCGGTGAATCTCCGACAGACGCAGGAAAGGTGAAGCAGCCATCGCTTTGACTAGCAGACGGAAGGCAGACGACGTTAACTGCGCCAACCCGCCGATGTCGTTAAAGAATAAGGAGTCTCGACGCACAGGAAAGGAGGGAAAAAGTATATGGGAGGGAACTTGCGAACACTAACACGCTCACTCTCGGTTCTTAGCAAACAAACCTCGACGCCTCCGGAGACCTCGCTAGTGAATCCTTTGACTTCCCTCCTTGATGTGCGTCTGCTAGTTGTTAGACAAAAACAACGTACCGCTCGAGTTATTTCGGCTGCCCTCTCTGAAAGGCGAAGTCGAGCTCGCTTGTAAAGACCTGCACTTCCGAAAGTCGCAAGAAAGGTAAGATAGACGCAGACGGTGTTGCGAGCAGACGACGTTGCAAAAGCGCAGACGACGCTGAGATAGGGGGTCGCGATCAGCCAATCAGGGCCCGGAGTTCTGACGTCACCGCTACTTCCTTTCTCATGCGCAGAAGACGAAAATGAGCCCACTTGCAAGGCGTATAGACCTTTGTCCGGATGGGCTCTTTTTAGCCTCGACCGCAAGGAGCGAAAGCGAACAATAATCTCGAACCCAGACGCTCACGGGGAGTGGGGGCTGCGTCGGCCTGCGCCGCCGCTTCCCGTTGAGGGCTTCGCTGGTGTGCCGACTGCCGTTTCGCCGGCATCGGTCCTGTTTACCGCGGTATGTGAGTATAGTGCCCGTAATGGTGAGAGCCGTGTGTCCATACGCCACCTTGCCGCTGTTGGCTTCCATCTAGCCGAGCCAGAAAACATCTCGCGACGAGTTGACCGCGCCGCGAGTGACGAAGAAGAAGCAAACATGGCGACGGTTTGTGCAATTGCTTTGGTGGCTCCGGTGTTGAGTGTCTTCAACGTCCTCGTGAGAAAGTTCCCCTGCCCTTCGAAGTTATTGCAAGCACCACGAAAGATGTGGAATCATCGTCTCAACTACAAATAAGCAGGCCTTCACGAGCAACAACGGTGCCGAGCAGGCGCTCGGCACAATTGTGTCAGGCGCCCGCAGCCAGCGGCACAGTTGTGTTGGTTCTGTCGTCAGATGTTCAACAACGCCGAGGTATTTTCATTTATCATTTGGAATGGCTTCAAGAGGGGGAAATTAATCTATTTCGCGGATTGTTAACGCCGAGGCGAGTGCCCTCCTTTGCAGTGCCGTCGTCGCGCAAAGTGCAGAGAAAACCGGGTGGGGATGGGATCATTTGATGAAACGTCGTGGTCTCGTTTTCATTCGCTAAAACGGCGTTCGATCAAGTGAACGCCTCCCACTTATTTCGGGTCGGCAGAGCCGCGCTGCCGCAGAAAGGCAAGCAGATCGCGAAAATCGGTCTCAAACGTGCCACGAATGTAATGTCGTATACAAGAAGCCAACAATCAAGCATTTGAAAGCTACAAGAAAGCGGTAGCGAAATATTTACTACGCAATGAACCCGGACTGAAACGCGGATGTCAAGGGTCAGCAGACACCGAAAACATTTAAGACAAGAAAGGTTTTCTCTTGTTTTCTTGATCGAGATGGGTTCTCGAATGTTCACGACATCGTATCTGTTGAAGGACGGGTCGCGGAGGCTTCTGATGAAGACATCGTTCACGATGTGCCGGTGCATTCGGACAGCCTGCCGCATCCAGCTCCCCAAAGCAACACCGCCAACGCAGCCCCCCCCCCCCCCCCCCCTTTCCTGCCTGCCAGTTCTCTCCGCGTGGTGGCGCGAGCGTAGATAAACATGGCGGCGCCCTGGTATCGGCGCGGACACTGGTCTATAGGCTCCGCGACGTCCTCGACCTTAGCGAGCCCCGTTTTGTCACCCCAATAGCTGAAACAATTCATTACGGCCAGTCTGCTTGCAAAGCGGGATCCGCTGATCGCAACTGCAACCACAATCAAATAACAAGGCACAGAGAAACAAAGATAGATGAGTTTATTTAGCAGTCCCAAACGCCACTCAAGGGATCACACGCGTTTGAAGCGCGTCGGGGAAGCGAAAGAAAAGTCGTTTAGATACTCGAACTACGTCGTAAGAAGCTACTCTTGATCCGTTACAAACTGCGTTATTACAATTTCTTACCTAAAGTAGGGGATCATTAAAACGTGCGCAAACAACTTGTAAAGATTACCAGAGAAAGCGCACCAGCCGCTGCAGCATAACAAAAACAAAATGTAACGAGAAAAATGACCGTGAATACACTTTCCGAACTTTACAGGAAAGATGCAGACCTCATCCAAGACGAAAATAAAAAGAGAAGGTGAAGAGTGGCAAACAGCGACGAATAAAACAAAGAAGTTAGCAGACGATACAAAGATACGAATCACCAGCAAAGACGCTCCTTCAACGACGACGATCGTAGCGCAGGTGGTTTTCGCCGTCGGTGTTGAGTCAGCAACAAAGAAAACGGAAGCAACACGACAAAAATAATAAAACAATAAAAGAGCTTCACTTTTATTTTTTCAGCTGCTTGTTACACGTTTGTTTATTTGCTTTCGGGGCGGTGGTAGGACCTAAAAACAAAACAGCGCAAAGGAATAATGTAGTCTAGCTCCCACTGCCCGGTAAATAAGAGTCGCACGCTGCAATCTGGTACGTGCAAGCTGTGTGTGACCTTTTTTTTCCTTTTGCATTTCTTTTCCCAGTGATCTTGGCAGGTTTATATGCTCGCTTGACGAAGCAGTTCAAAAATACATTCAAATACTTGTTGATGTACTTGTCCAGACAAGATTTGCACACCGTGCCTTTGTTTCGAGTGCCGATCAGCGGCCTGAAGTCCGACTTCAACGGCACTCTTCGCTGCTGCAATACATCGGTAAAATGTCCGTCGCAGGCTCGCTCATGTTACCGGCTAGGTGACTAGCTAAGTCGGAGGGTGGTGTCATTTTCGCATGCGAATAGTTCTCGTTCTTCAAAAGAATGTCTTTCGAGGTATCCATGTTTCTGGTTGCAGTTGGACTTTAAAAGCATGATGACAGATCTGACTGTCTGCCCACCCGGCTACAAAGGACTGAGTGTTCAGTTGTGCATCTGGTCTGTCGTACATGAAGTTCTCCGCAATATTTGTGGAGTTGTCACGATTATCTGTGGAGGCCTCAGAGGCGATTTTAAAGCCAGACTTGCATAGCTCCTCCCTTTTAATTTGAATGCTGTAGTAACTTAACTACTAACATTTGTTCGGTCTTTGATAAACGGAAGAAGGATCTTCTACCAAATTGCAAAAAAAACTTGTCTTTGTGGTTGGCATCTCCAAGTATGCGCTGGTGTAAGACCGAAGGCGGTCGGTTGGGCAACGAACGATGGCTCATAGCAGATATGCCCGCGTATACAAATGAAATCCGAATAGAAATATATAACGAGCCTACACTTTTTGATATATTTAATAACTATAAAAAAACACCTATGAATATTTCGGATTAGAAACTCAATCGAATGCGAAAATAGGAGGTTATCGCAGAGGACAGTGGTAGAGAACAAAAACCACAAGTTGCAGACGGCGCTCAGTCCGAGCATAGCGTAGCAGACGAGCAGACGAACCGGCGGAAGTAAGCGCCGAAGCGAAGGAAAGAGTAAAAACTAGCCAAACAAGGAGAAGCAAAATACGCGATGGTTCCAACGCAAAGTAAACAAAACCAATAGAAAAAAGCAACAAAAAAAAAGCACAACATAAAAGCAGGAGGTAGGGAGACCGCGCCGGCGTAGCGTAACCTCAAGCATAAAAAAGAGAGTGGAATATGAAAAAATTGAAGGAGTTGCAAACGGTCCAACGGGTGGCGACTTTTATAAAAGACGCAGAAGACGTTTGTCGTGCCGGCAATAACAATCGTAATTTGTACACCGTATCAGCTTTATTTGCGCTACAACGTTTTTTCTCGATCTCCTTTTGCACGCGCGAGAAGTGAGCTTTTTCTGTAACTCCGCTTTTATACATTTCAGCAATAGCGTCAAGTTCGCAGGTGCACAGTCGACTTCTTCGAGAGCATACTGGCGTCGCAGTAACGTACGCGGTTCTAAATAGCCTTTTCCAGTTTCATCCGGAGACGATCTTAACGGGATTAGCCAGCTCCTCTATTCGACAAAATGGCTATAAGCAATACATTCACAAGAAATTGGAATTGCAACAACAACGCAAATTGATTGAGAAGAACAGTGGAGTTGAAACGCCGCTATGTTCTCAAATTTTTGTATACTGTCCTTCAAAAAAGGGCGCTAAGGTACATTCGTGTTTTGCTTGGCTTACATAAGTTGTGACAAAGTGTTTTCTTCACGCGTGCCCCAATATTGCACCCATAAAGCTCTAACATGTTTTCCACGCGAGGAAAATGTCCTTCACTCATAAGGTAGCACCAATTTTTTAACACTCAAAGCAGCGAATAACCGCGACAATCTTTTTTCATTGGTCACCTACCACGGAGATCGGCAAAACCAATGCATTGTGGAGAATTTATCTGCTCGCGGAGACACCGAGCTCGCCACGGGTGCTGTGATCACTGTTAGAGACAGCGAAGGGAGAGTGGATTTCAAGACTGTAGAGATTACCAAGCAAAGATTAAGTGAATGGTGGCAGAAAGCGAGAGAAAACTAGGTATTATTTTATTAGCTACTGGCAAGGGGGTTTATAGCCTGACTTTCTTTTCAGTGTGGAGTGAATATAGTTTTCACATTTAACTATTCTAAGCTTAAATGGTAAAAAAAAAAAGAAAAATCAAGGCGGCGTAAGCTACTGCCCGACCCAAAGGGCTCAGCCGGATTCATCCATCCATCCATCCAGCCCGCGCTCCGCCTGAGTTGCCAGTATTGGCTTACATGGTATGTGGTAACATTGTGATCAATATGAGTGAAAACGCTGCTCCGCGTTGTCCGCGGTACTAGCAATGCCCCCTGTGTGATGTTTACGAAGCTTGAATGCTTGCTAGGGTCAATAGATGTAGCCTTTCGCGCTCATTGTGGCGCCCGTCACTGCCGGGTGGTTTGTATGCGGCGACCGTGGCCTCCACCACCTGTGGTGGACCGATTATTCGATGATAATAAGTAGGGGCGATGCTTCACCTACTGCCACAAAGTGAACTTTTTATTTATGTTGTGTCAGGCGTCGCTTTTCCGACCTTAAAAAACGAAAGATATTGCTTACGCTTGCACCGCGATAATTTATTACGCGTGACAACGCATCTTGAAGCCCTTTGCTCTGCCAAAACGCACGTGGAGCAAATATTAAAGACGTTACCCTCACAAAGAAATTTCATACAATCAATTTTCGCCACTGTACATTGATAGGCAAAAAGGCTCTCGGTCATTGTCTAACTGTTTCGCGATTTCGCCGTTGGTTCATCGCTAGCAGACAAGCGGAAAGTGCAGATTGGCTCAACTATCGTTGGTGGGGATATGTGTTGTCCCTAAAGTGCCTTCATTCCAACGCTGAATTCGACAGGGGGCGCTGGTACTAGCGCGGGTCACGCGGAGCTGCGCTCGCATCCATATTTATGGCGTCCCGCACTACACGAACTCTCTTTTCTCTGTTAATGTTTTATGAGCAATAAAAAGTGCTAATAATATGTGCAGAAATATGTTGTAGCATTTAGCAAAACATAATATTGATGCCTGGATTTTTATCTCTTTACTAGTTGGAATTTATTTATTACGTACTTGCACCGAACGTTTTTTTTTCTTTGTTTATGTACCGCGATATTTTTTAGGGTATTTGGTAATCAATCCTTGCACTTCTCGCTTAAATAAAAGCACACAAGAAAACAAAAACAACTTCGATGGTGATATGTTTGTTTATTTATCTCCCCGGAACCGTTTCAAGCAATGTAGTTTAGATAATCGACTTCCCAAAGTTATTCTTGTAAAAGAGATGTTAATTTAAATGTCGTATTATGTGTCAATAATAACATTAATCTGCTATGTACTTTATTTGGATGGGTTGAATCTCTTTCAGACTGAATTATTTATTTAATTGCTTTCATCAGCACGCTTGCGAGAGTGGGAGATCGTTTTTATTTGTTTCTGCGTCAAAATTTATAGATGTATATTTTTGCTTTAATGTTTAAGGTTTGAAAGTAACGACAGTCCTCTATATTTGATCTGGAGAACTTCGGGGGAAATTTCAGCGGCGATGCCGACAGAAAGATAAACGTAGGCTTCGGGCTATAACGCCAAAGATCGCGCACCTAACAATTCTTTATTAATCTGTTTTTCACGTGTACCTCGGCTTTCGTTTCTTAAATTATATATTTAGCTTCGGAGTGTCATTATGTCTTAGTCTGGAGTGCTATTGTGTGCACGCTACTAGAGGAAACATATATTAGAAGACTAACATTTGGAAAGTTAGGGCGAGCTGATACCTCAATGTTGACATCATAAATATAGACAAGAAACAGAAGAACCGCCTTTCTTCTTCCTTTTTTCACAGTAGGTAGCGGAAACACTGAATAGACTCTTTTCTTGGCAAACGCCACCAGGTGGTGTTCCATTCTTTGACATCCCAGCTAACTTAAGGGTTATAAGAGTAATGAAGAAAGCCAACGTTAGCACCGTAGTTTAAAACGTCGATTAAACATTTAACCAACAATAGACCGATCTCGCTAAGCGTTGAACTCCAGAGGTCGGCATTTTAGGTCCTTAGGTCGCCCTTACTCACCCTCACCCTCACAACCACACTCACCTAAGCCCCTCACTCACCCTCACCCTCACAGCTACACTCACCTAAGCCCCTCACTCACCCTCACCCTCACAGCTACACTCACATTCAGCCCCTCACTCACCCTCACCCTCACAGTCACACTCACCTTCAGCCCTTCACTCACCTTCACTGAACCTCACGGCCCTCACGCCCCTTACGCACTCATGGCCCTCAAGCCTTTCACGCACTCACCGCCCTCACGGCCCTCATGCACTCATGGTCCTCACGCCCTTCACCGCCCTCACGGCCCTCGTGCACTCGTACCCCTCACGCCTCTCACGCACTCATGGCCTTCACCGCCATCACGCCCCTCACTCACTCATCGTCCTCACGCTCTTCACGCACTCACGGCCCTCACGCGCTCATAGAACTCACACCCCTCACGCACTCATGGCCCTCACGCCACTCAGGCCCGCTTCAAATAGGGCAATGTCGCTCAGAAACTTGACGTAACAACACCAGCAATGCGGGCCGCCCGCGTTCATACGCAGCAACCAATTGCTGCAATTTTCCATCATCATCATGAAATTTTCTTTTTCTTGCACTATTTAGACACACAACTACGCGCTATAAACGTGTTTGTCTGCATTTAAATCTCGTTGAGAATACTAATGCATCTTTCTGAAACAGTTTAGTTCCAAAAAGGATCAATATCAAACCAGAACCAAGACTTTCGTTGTCATCATCACCGGCACGAGGTATCACGTAAAAATATCACGTCCCTGATTGGATGTAGCCGCTACAAAGGTCTTTGAATTGCTCCGAGTTCCTCGTTTGTTTTGAGCCGGACTCGATCTCAGCAATTCGTGTAGATCTAAGGTAAGCTAGGGAACAACCCGCCAGCAAAAACCAAAAATGCTGAGAATGTGGCTCTGTCAGAAGGTAGCCTCACGCACTCGCGGCCCTCACATCCCTGGCGCACTGGCCGCCATCACAGCCCTCACACCCCTCACGCCCCTCATGCCACTCACACACTCACCGCCCTCACGCCCCTCACGCACTCATGGCCCTCATACCCCTCACGCACTCACCGCCCTCACGGCCCTCATACCCCTCACGCACACATGGCCCTCACACCCCTCACGTCCCTCACGCACTCACCACTCTCACGGCCCTCACGCACTCACGGTCCTCACAGCCCTCGTGGCTCTCACTCACTCTCACACTCATGAATTTTCCTGGTTCAGAAACTCACTCACCCTCACCTCACCTGTGAAGATGGGGGTGAGTAAGGGTGAGTGAGCGCCCTCATCAGTGAGGTTTGCCGAGGTATGTCGAACCCATGATTGACGCCGCCATGACTGTATACTCTGTTTCATACTTAGCGCGCAACGCTGTGAAAGCTACTGGCGCGAGCATGGGGCTGGAACTCGTTGATCATTTGCACCCGGTCTCGCGCAAAATAAAACCATAGATGAAGCCACGGGCTCGCGCCAGCACCTTTGACAGCGTTGCACGCTGTGTATGAAACAGAGCATAGTTCACAGGGAACAAGCGCCAGTGCACGAGATAGCCCGTGCCGTCTCGTGCTCGGCTCGCGCAGAGCTTCAACGGGGTTGTCGCGGCTACAGTCACTGGATCTTGGGAAAGTAGCGCATTCCCTTGCAGAAATGATCAATGAGTTTCAATTGAGTTTCTATTCAATTGAATGAATTTCAATTGAAACTAGTTTCATTTTTATTCTAAGGGTTGCCTTCCCTACCTGCGAGCCGGACGCAAACATATACTAGCGCAGACGACCAAAACCTCACGGAGTGATTGGCTAATCTGGTTAGACAATTTTATTTACAACAGCGGTGTTATGACTAGAACAAAACCAAAAACCAAAAACGCGTTATGTACAGTATATAAAGGCTCTGCAATCTACAAGCCAAGCCAGCCAACCCATCGGCGCGGGGGCGCGTCCGCTGCTCCGCAAAGGGCCCGTCCGCGCGATCACTCGCGTAAAGAGACACCGACCGGTACCGCGCTCGCACGTCCGCCCCTGCGATGCCACAAAGAGAGGGCCGCATCATGTCCTTTTCCCCCTTTCCTCCGCCTAACGCGATCTAGATATGATCAACGTATTGAAAGAGCAGTTCGATACGAGAGTTGTGCACGTGGAGGTGTCGGCAGGACCAGCGCCCGAAAAATTCCTTCGCTCCGAAAAGGAACAGTTGCGCCTCGAGGTGGGACACGAGCTCCCGCCGCTGCCTGGACAAAAGTGGCCAGAGCGCGCGCAACCTCCGTCCCTGTCCTACGGCGCAACAGCGGTTTCGCCACAGGACGTGCTCGCTCGCGGCCAGCAGAAGGCATGCGAAGAGCCCCGAAGGACAGCGTCCGCGTAGGAGGTACAGTGCCGCACCCAACCCCCGGAAACTAGAGCGAACCACCCGCCAGAACGCGAGCGTCACCACAGACATCGACACAACATGCACGTTCATCTCTCGGTCGTCGCAGTTCGGGCACTGAACGGTGCGACACACGCCCCACCGAAGTAGGCGGTCTCGTGTGGGAAGCACTCCCCAGCCACGCTGCCACTCGGAAGTCTCGCAGGCCTCCTGGAAGGTTGGAGGAGGTGAGGCGGACCCATGGGACCGAATCCGAGAGTGCGATCTGCACGGGAAAGAGCTGTGGATCCAACAGGGTTTGGGCGAGGCGTGACGCTGGTTTTGTCGTGATGTCCAAGTGCGGCGCCTGCTCTACGAGGTGGCGGTGCAATTAAAGCGCTTTCCAGTAAGCCGGGGGCGGTGCCTCAGCACTGGCACCCGACGGGCCGGTGAGGTCGACACCCAGGTCTCGGCGGGAGCGCCCCACGAAGTAGAGAGCGAGTAATCTGGCCGGGTTCTCAGCTTCGTGTAGGATCATGAGCATTGTCTTGATCTGAGGTAGCGCGGACGTGCCATCCACGCAGGGGAAGCCCTTTCCTCCCTTCTCGCGCGGGAGGGAGAGCACTTGATGGGGGACGAGCTCAGTCTTCTACATCCAAATGAATCTGAGCAGAGAGCTTCGCACTTGTCTGATGAAGCTTCGCGGTAGTACCACCACCTGCGCTAGGCACCAGAGACGCCCGCAGAACACCGAGCGGGCCAGGTACCGGCGTTCGGCCATGGGCAGAGCGTAGTAGCGGTCGCGATCCACACTTGCCGTGATGTCGCACGGAAGGCGGGTCCACATCTCGGGTGAGATTCCCATCACGTTGTACGTTAGGCCTTGAACCTTCACCACGGCAATCGCCGAAGCGGGGAGGCTGGGTCTGGTGGGCGGTTGACCCACAACGCTTTGCTCTTTGCTCGTTGAGGCGTCCGCCCGAGAGCGAGCCATACGTCGTGAAGACCTGAAGCGCCGCGCCGAGGTCGTCAGCGTCGCTTATACTCCTTGTCACTAGTTGCGTCCAGTACAGGCGAAGAACGCGCAAGGCGAGGGGAGAGAGGGCAAGCCTGAGGAAGCCTGGGGAGGGAGGCGAGAAACCTCCTCTCTTCTCTAATGTTCCTAGTGCTCTCCCTTTCTCCTGTCGCCCTCCACTTCCCTCCTCCCCCGTCCCGCCGTCCTAGTGCTCACCCTCTCTCTCTTCACCCGGCGTTGCCTTCGCCTGCACTGCACCCAACTAGTGACACGGAGTGTAGGTACAATGTGATGTCGGCGTACGGAGTCGCCTTCACCTCGCCGCTGCCGGGGAGAGGGAGACCGCGCACCAGGGAGCACCGGTCGATGTTGGTAAGGAACGGCTCGAGCGACAGGACGAACAGGAGCGGCGAAAGTGGGCAGCCCTGACGTACGCCTCGCGTGACGGGGAAGCTGGCCACCACGCTGCCGTCCACGCACAGATTACTCTTCATGACGGCTTACAAGACCTCGAAGGCGCGAACACCCTCCGGGGGAAACCAGAAGGCTTCGAGCGTGGCGAAGAGGAAAGGGTGCTCAACCCGGTCGAACGCTTTCGCCTGGTCCAGGGAGGCGAGAAAACCCCTGGCGCAGTGGGAGTTCGTGTAGTGAAGCACGTCTCTCGTGAGTGATGACAGTGTGTGGACGCCGCGGCCCACGACCGAACACGTCTGGCGCGTTGTTGCAATGTCCGGGAGGATGTCGTGCAGCCGTTGTGTAAGCACCGAAGCGAGCAGCTAATAACTTGCATTGGGCAAAGTGATAAGTCGCCACGCCCCTTGGTGGCTGGGGTCTCCTCCCTCCTTGGGCAACTGGATTATGCTCCCTTGCCGGAAAGGACTCCGGCAGGCGCAGCTCCGTGAAGAAGGTGCGGAGGACTGCACAGGCATGGTCCCCTGTCACATCCCAGAATGTGCGGTAAAACTCGGTTCGGAATCCATCCGGGCCCGGCGCAGATCCAGTCATTTTCAGGAGAGCGTTGTGAACCTCCTCTGCATGGGGGGGGGGGGGGGGGGGGGGAGGGGGGGGGGAGGGGGGGGGCTTGAACAGCTCAGCGCCAGTGGTGGGTGAAACTTGGGGGACGTAGTGCAAGAAAAGGTGCGTGGCCAGGGTCGCACGGTTTATCGTTGACTCCGAAGTCGCCAGGGCCTCGGAAGTGGGAGCTGAAGCTTGGGACAGCATTAGGTCGGCCAGGCGGAGGCATCAATGGAGGAGCTGGAAGGGCGGGACTCGCCGCTTCCTCACCTGTGTGCGGTGTGTGTAGCGAAGCACTTCGGGGTAGAAGAAGGGTCCACCCCTCCCCTGGAGAACTGTCGCTGCTGCCGTCAACGCCCGCAGTAGGCGTTGGTACCGGTCGAGGAGTTGCGACGGGTAACCCTTATAGGGGGAGTCCCAGCGCCCCCGCGACGTACGATGCGGATTCGCAACGAGGTGTCACGGAGCTTTTCTACTTGTAGCTGGTGCAGGGCACGGCCGTCCGCCACACACGCCACCCACCAGGTTTCCAGGGGGTGGTCCCAGTTCGCTGGATCTCGCGTCACTTGAAGGAGAGACCGGCGCAAAACTTAGTTCAGGTGGTCGCGGCTGGTCGGGTCCCACAGGACGCGGGAGTCCAAACGCCAGAAGCGTTGGGGCTCGGTCGAGGGAGCCAGACAGAGCTCCGCGAGCACTGGCAGTTGGACTGAGACGTGACCGATGGTGGGTGGGAAGTCCACAGCCCAAAAAGCTTGAACGGCTGAGGCCAGGGTCTCGGTGACGTAGACCCTGTCCAGGCAGCTGCTTGACCTACCTCGTTGCCAGGTGTGCTCGAAAGTGGCGCCGTGAAGAAAGGTCCAGCAGTCCACCAAGTCTAATGTCCAATTAACCGTCTCAATTCACGGGCATTCCACGTACTGCGGCCGTACCTTGGTCCCCTGATGTCGCGCTGGAAGTCGACGACGCACTTGAAATCGCCGAGTGCCCGGCAGTGGCACTCGTCGAGGAGGTGAAAATCCAAGTTCTTGTAGAATTCCGTGGAGTGCGAGGGTTGTGCCGGGTGTAAATGCAGACGGTGCGCAAACGTGCGGCGTCCACGAAAATATTGAATGTAATGATTCGGCCATCGGTCTCAAAGCAGCACGAGCTTTGTCGCATGAGCGCGTGATTAAAAATAATAACTCCTATCCCCGAGCTACGTGTAGTAGCAAAGGAGAAAAAACAATCCACTGCATAACATTGCTTGAAGAGGGCGACGTCGCGTTGCCTAACAAAATTTGCCTCCTGGAGAAAGAGGAGGTCGCAACCGACGGTCCGGGCAAGCTGGAGAACCTCAACCTGCTTGGTCGCACTGCGGGACCCCTGGACATTTAAGGTGAGGATCCGTTGCCGTGCGAAGAGGAGGAAAATGAGTCACCCCCGTATGAAAATCTTATATCTGGGGCATATCTCGCCATATCAAACATTATATGATTATATACGGCCTATATACAGCCTTATTTGGCGAATATAAAGCCTTATCTGGATTATATAGAGCCTAATCTGGCGTATATACAGAATTATCTGGCATATATACAGCATTATCTGGCGTATATACAGCTTTATCTGGCGGCCGGTTTTCAATATATGAAACAGAATTAAAAAAAAGCAAAAAAAAAAGTGCATTGTTTGCAAACTTGGAATGACTCTGTTCGCGAGCTAAATATTAGCACAAATAATTCCAAACTTCAGCTTTGCCAAGCTTAAGTTTGGGAATATTTGTGCTAACTGTCACGAGGATTTCAATGTAGCTTAGTTATTTCGAAGTGTTAGCAATACACCCGAATAGACAATTTGCTAAATCCCCCAAGCGCCTCGTCCCATAGTCAAGGAATCATGGGAACGGCGCTTCTTCAGCTGCCTAGTGATCGGAAATTTTGACCAATTTATGGTTACACAGTTTTGAGTGTAATTCGGAGCCACCCTGAACAAGTGTCGCATAGAACCCAAGTACCTATCATATCACTTTTAAAATGTCTTACCAATGTCAGTACACTGCATTCTGTCCAACCTTCAACTCGGATGAGCTGCAGACATATATCTTACATTATTATTATTCTTGTAAAGCTTCCAAGACGTTGACATTAAGTTAGAAACGCTAAAAATGCTATAAATAGCTCCACTGAATCCGAGCTTGATCTCGGTTTTGGTTGTTGTAATTTCTCGGCTTTTAAGTCATTCCTGTTAAAACAACAATCACGAGAATGATAATAATGTAAAATATTTCTGCGGCTCAGTCAGGTTGAAAGGTGGATCAAATGCACAGTATCATGAACGATGCCATTGACGAAACATTTTAAAAGTGATATGACAGGTCCTTGAGCCCTATGGGACGCTTGTTCAGGGTGACTATGAACTACAATCGAAACTGTAACCATGGAATTGGCCAAAATTAGCGATCACTAAGGAGCTGAGGGATCACCGTTCCCATAATTCCTTGAGTGCGGGCGGGGCAATTGGGAGAATTGTAGACAATAAAAAGATATAAAGTGCTGATTTTAGGCTTGCGTACTTCTTATATGCCTGGCCGGATCTGGAATTTGAATACTTAGCCAGATCTGGGATTTCCATACTTGGCCAGGGATATCAGATTATATCTGGTATGTCTTACAGATATACCAAATCAAGTTATATGTGACCAATTTTTGATATGGCCATATCTGAAATCTTCAGATCTGGCCAGATATAAATTTTTTGTAAGGGACCGGCTCTTCGTTAATCCGAGGGTGTTTCGGACGATGGCGGGCTGCTGTGGCTGCCAGTGGGCGAAGATAAGTCGTTCCGCAAGCGCTTGAGGCAAGCTGCAGTGGGCGGGATGCCTTGTGAGGTCGCGAACTCGTCGCTGCTGGAAAGAAGACTCTTCCCCTCCTCAGCACCACCGGGTTGGCTGCGACTGCGGCTGAGAAGTCTCCGCGGTTCCAGGCTTGCGTTGCGGCGTCATTCTCGGTAACGCACTCTTGAGCGGGTTTCCACTCCTTTGGCGGCATCCCGGGTGGTCTCGTTGATGACGAGACGTTCTTCGTCCGAGCCCTCCGTGAGGTCGCTCCAGTTGAGGCTCAAGCTGGACTTCAATTCTAGCGCAGTCGGGGACTCGACTTGCACCGGCGCTTCCTCGGAGCGGGAGCTCGTAGGGAGTGGAACGCTGGTCTTAGCGTCGTTCAAAAATGTGGTTGCCGACGCGTTCAAAAGCATGGCTGCTGGCGCGTTCAAATCTTCAGCCGTGGCCATGGCGGTAGCCGGCGTGGACTGCGAAATCGTCGCATCGAGCTCAGGCGAGGTTGTCTCGGTGGACTCGGGCGGGGAGGGTACGGTAGACGCGGTAGGGCCGACGGTGGGTGTCGGGGTGGGTGCGTTCGACGCTGTAGGTGAAGAGGTGGCAGGGGTTTATTCCGAGGGGTCAATGCCAGTTCCGGGAACTCGCTCAGGCTTTGGCCAGCCACGGATGAGTAGGTGCGACGTTGGGTGCAGTCCACCGTTGCGTGGGCCGCCCCGCAACGTCTGCAACCGGCTGCGCATCCGACGGAGTCGTGGACGAAAGCGGCGCAGCGGGTGCAGTAGGGCACATTGCAGGGCGCCTTGATGGGTCCCTCCCGCTGGCACCGTCGGCATACGCGTCAGAGACCGCGGTATTCAAAGGTTGCCCGATGGCCGGAGCCACGGAGGAAGTTCGGGAGAGGCGTCTTTCATGTCCATGCCTATGTAGCGAGTGTCCGTCCGTAGGTTAGGGTGGTCTTGTTACACTCCAAAGGGGATGTTCCATGCAGGACCTTCCCGTAAGGTGCGAGGGCAGCGGCGAAGGCTTTGCTCTTGACGGAGACCGGCTAGAAGAGGCATGTTATGGCTGTGACTTGCGGTCCAACGGGGACGACTGGAACAAGGGATCCACCGATGCTCAGGGAGCCGGCGTTGACGATGCGGCTCATGGCCGACAACGAGGTGAGGGGCAATTGGAAGTTGATTACTCCCGGATGCTGCACAGAAAACAATTCGGCGGTGCCGTGAATGAACGTAGCCGCGTCAGAGATGAAATCCACAGACGCGCCCGGCGGGAAGGAGATATCGAAGGTCAGAGCCTTCGTTGGCTTGGGGGGGGGGGGGGGGGGGGGTGGGCGGGAGACACTTGGTGCATGACGCACCTGAAGCGACCCCGGCAAGAGACGACCGGTCCGGGGTTGTAGATGAAAAGGAAATAGCTGTCTTCGTCCATCCAATCTTCGAAGCTTCCAGAGGGTCGTTATAAACCAGTAGCGCCAAGATCACCATGGAGCACCATCGTACTGGAAGCATTCCACGTCAATCTAAGCGTCTTTGGCACTGTGCATGCAATCAACTTATCAAACATACCCATCTCCAAGAATCTTTTTCAGTTATATTGTTCTTCTTGCGTATTTTAAAACAGTAGATATATTTTTCAATGCCTCCAAGCGCCGACACCGCATGTAGTGGTGGCCCAAAGATGTACGCTTGTTTCGCCGGTGCGCGGGTAGCAAAATATCGGTTTACAAAAAACGTCTCCATAAAGGTGTACCCGTCACAAGCGAATTTAGATCAGGTCACCAAGAACGGAGGGGTTAAGGAGAAAGTGCTCATTTCACGGACCAACATGGCGACCATACGGGGAGCGTGGCGCTACTTTCCCAGGATCCAGTGACTTTAGTAGCGACTACAGTTCCCATGATCCATGCATGCATCGGCGGCATAACGAAGCTAGCAGGTGAGATCGGTCTATTCGTCAGCTGAACGCTAAACGATCTAGGAAGCGCTAGATCTGTTAAAATTTTCGAATATTCTCCAACCTTGTTGTCCGTGTAGCATTTATGCTTTCTAGCACTAGTGACATCACCAAGCTTGAAAGGCTTTAAAAGACGATGCCACCAGAAGTCGCTTGGAACTCAACGAGCGATTCATGTTTGTAAGCAGTGAAACGACTTATAGACATTCTGCATACTGTCGCCGCCGTCTTGAATATCGCCACTTCCGGTACGGGCGAAAACATAGGTTTTCCGTCACCACGCCAACTGAATACATTTAGCACGTAAGCTTATCCCTCACCCATTCCTGTTTCGCCTCCCCTTTATTTTTTTATTCGATGCGCCTATCAAAGGGCTGAGGACGAGAGTGAACAAAAATGTGTGTAAAGAACTTGCTCAAACTTAATTTCCGAATAATTTAATGTACCCTGTTTAAAGATATGTGCACACGACGCCGGTGACACAATCGCGAGCAAGTGCATTTGAGCGGCCTTTTCACGGAACTAACGGTGGTGCATACCAGGCGCTCTCGAGACGTCGCTGCCTTTCTCTTTTGAGCCTCAGGAACACTGCCTAAACATCACACAAAAAAAAATTAATGCCGTTCAGAACTCCCTGTAACGCTGGATTAGAGCGCAGCTCTTGAGGGGAAGGATGGAAGGGTACTGACGGATAGGTGACTCCCTGAAGTAACGTGACCTTTGGGGGTGGGGGTCACGTGACCTCAGGGGCGGGGGTTTACCTGAGGGTAACTCTCATAACCCTCGTGAGGGTAACCCTTTTGAGGGCAACTATCCCTCGTAACCCTCGTGAGGGTAACGCTCGTGACCCTCGTGAGTGTATCCCTCGTGAGGGTAACCCTCGTAACCCTCGTGAGAGTAACCCTCGTAACCCTCCCGAGGGTAACCCTCATGATGTCATTATGGGAAACTACCCATAATGCTTGCATGTTGCATGTAACTCGAATGTTGCATGCAACGCGCTGGTAGCACTTGAGTTGCATGCAACGCGCGTTGCATGCAACGTGCAGTTACGCCGGCGGCGACAACTGCACAACGCGTTAGACAGCGTGCAACTCCTCGATGACAAAAAAAAAAAAGATTGCCTTGTTGTCGTCTAGGTGATAATGACGTTTCACCCGTACTTGTATGGTAGTCCATTCCGCGTGGTCACAAATCACCACTCGCTGTGCTGGCTCGCGAAGCTAGGGAAACCCTTTAGATGCCTCGCCCGCTGGAGTCTCTGACTGCAATAATTTGACATGACAATTACGTACAAAAGCGTTCACAAACACAGTGACGCCGACTGTCTGTCGAGAGCCTCCGTCGAGTCACCACCTGCTAGAACCGACGACGAGGATGACAGAGGTTTTCTTGGCGCAGTCCAGGTAGCCGACATCGCATTACTTTAACGTCACGACCGCAAAGTGTGTGCCGTGATTGAGCACCTGGAAGGTGAAGGAAGTGCACCCTTCTCCCATTCTCTTCCAAGACTTGTCAAGCTTCAAGATTCAACGAGGTGTTCTCTTCAAAAATAACTTCGGGAAGAGCAACGCCGAATGGCTACTGATAATTCCTACTAGTCTTCTGGCAGAAATCTTCCATGCCTTCCATGACGACCCGTAGGCTGGGCACCTTAGCTACAGGAGGACGCTCGCCAGAATTCGGGAAATGTACTGCTGACCGAGGCTACCGAAGACCGTTCATATCTACACTCTATCGTGCCGCGAGTGTCATCGACGCAAGAAACCATCGACTTCTGCATGCGATTGCTCCACCATCCACGTCGTTTCATATCGGAAGAAATTTACGTTGTCCTCTTGCGCCATTAACGCCGGGAAACCGCAGCATAATCGTTCCCTGCTCACGCAGTAAGCCGAAACGAAAGCCCTTCCTTCAGGAACGGCTTTAGAAGTCGCCAAGTTTTTTTATCGCGTCCATCGTCCTCTGCCACAGCGCTCTCGAACTTCTGATTACAGATCGACGGCCATCGTTCATTGCACAGCTATCGCAAGAGATCTTTCGTCTCAGCACACCAACTGCCGACGAACCAAAGTATGCGATCCTCAAACTAATGGGCCGACAAAAAGCCTAAACAAGGTCATCGCCGAGATGATGTCGATGTACTTTCACGTGGAACACAAGACGTAGGACGACGGGGTCCTGCCGTATGTAACATTCGCCTACAACAGAGCGGTCCAGGAGACCACTGGTGTTACACCATTCCACTTGGTGTATGGTCGCAAGGTGACCACAATGCTTGACGCCATGCAACCTCACGCGCCAGCTGGCGACGGAAGTGACGACCCCCAAGAGGTTGCGCAACGAGCAGAATAAGTCCGTTAGTGCGCCTGACTCCGGATCGAAGACCAACAAAATGTCGACGCTGGCCGTGACAAGCTTCGCCGTCCGGAAGTTCCCTTCCAGCTCGGAAATCGGGTGTGGGTGTGGGCACCGATACCACGACGTGGCCTCAGCGAGAAGCTTTTAAATGGCTACTTTAGACCGTACAAGGTCCTTCGACGCCTGGAAGATCTCAACTACGAAGTGTTGCCCGACGGAAGGCACGCATCATCGCGACGCCGATCGCGACCCGAGGTGGCTCACGTCGTTCGACTCAAGCGATTCCACGCTCGATAGGACAGTGGAGCTTATGTGTTCTAAGGGACTGTCGAGTTTACAGTTTTTCTTATTTGCTTTGTTTCGCTTAGTTTTATGAGCGTCGGGGGGATGCACTTTTTGAAGTGGGAAGTAATTCCGCTCGTGCAGCTGCCCAACTACGGTGCGCCCCCATGGCCTAACGGTTACGCAAAAAGCCGAGGTTCGCTGCCTGGCCACGGATACACCCGTTTGGGATTTCATTAATATCGCGTTGTGCTAAATTCGAGAACCCTGTTGCCTAATCGAGGTTAGTATGTTCTACGCGCCGACCTTTCTACGCTAATTGTTCGAGAAGCCCACACGTCTACACAAGGGGCTCCGCGTGGCGAGCCGGAGTCAGTCTCGCCCCAGCTTTCGATCCTTCATTTTCGCCGACATCAACGCCTGCGAGGCTAACCTCCGTCTATTTTGTTTTGCGCGCAAGTTCGCATGCATTAAAATGTTCAGTTTCCCCAGTTATTTGCCGCCTTATTATTTGTCATTCGTTACAATATCCCAAGAAGTTGTCCAATTAGATCAAAGATGGTGGAAGACGATCCAAAGCTAGACGAGAAAAAAAGTTTGGAGGGATAAGAAAAGTGTAAGGTGTACGTTAGGGAGGATGAAAAGCTAAAGTTGGGTAGGGTGGTGATTTGAGCCAGTTCGCAACAGTTAAACATGATGAAAAACAGCCTCAGGTAAACAGAGACGAAGAACGGGTAAAAAATACGGCAGGACAACGGCTGACTTCAACTGAAGTGTATTGAAAGGAAAGTGAACCAAAGAAACTTGTTAAACGGATTACACACATACAGATTAAAACACACACGCCCACCAGGCGACCAGATGTGCAGATATATCGCCTCAAAACTTCAGACTCATGTTCAAATTCAGATACCCTACCTCCCACTCAGATAACGCCGCCGATGGCTCACGGATACATCTTTCAGCCATCGAAACGATAATGAAAGCTTCAATTATCTCTCCAGTCATGTTTTCCCGGTGTCTTCCCGCAACAGCTACGTCACTAAAACAGGAGAGACAAGAGCAATCATTTGAAATGTTAGGCGCTAAACAAGCTGCGTCTAAAGCGCTTCGTCACTGCGCTCGTTGTCCTTGTGGGTTTGCGGTTATCGGCTAAACAAATAAGCGCAGAATCGCGGCACATTCGCTGTGCGCGATCGGTTCAGTCGCTGATCGCCAATACACAGGCGAGAAGCGTCGTGACCATGCGCTTGTGAGTAATTGCGCAATTGCGCAATCACCGCCCCATCAGCGTCGAGTGAATGTGGCCTCGCGCATGACGTCATAGCTGAACCAGCCAATTAGCATCGAGTTAGGAAGCGTGACGTCATCTCCTGTCTCATTAATTAGCATCGAGTTAATGGGCGGCTTCACTTCTCGTCTTCACAAATTTCTGGACCCCCTGACGAGATCAAGCGCGTTTTACGCAAAAGGTGTAGTTATAGAAAAGCACACTATTTATGATCGAGTGAACGAGCTTGAGCGCTTTATGTGCACCATTAGTATGCCGCTTGGGAACACTGGTCACTGCGCTTTTCGGGTGGGCAGAGTTGCTTGTTTTTAAACGACACGATCATCCTCATTACGTCGCTCCTCTTGTGTTGGAGTGGTGTGACAAAAATAAAAATATAAAGATTGAAGGAAAAAAAAATGTTTTCTCGTTATATATGTTTTATGCAAGTTTTATTCATATTAAAAACTAACTTAAATAAATTCATTTTATGCTCTTCGCTTGCTCTGATGCTTTATCAGTGGCGATTTCGATGGCCTTGCTTCGAACGCGTATCTTTTTGCAGCACAGAATTCGGACAGTCAATGTTTTAAATATAGGAACCAGTAAGAACGACCACCCGTACGATGGGATGACGTCACAAACAAGCCATGCATACATTTTGATATCTTCTTTCTTGTCCCTAAAAAACGAACAAAAAACTTGCTTTTGTTTCATTTATTTTATTGTGTAAAAAAGCAAAGGAGTGCGTTGGTGCGTGACAAACTTGTAAAGGTTAGCGTTCCCTACCTAAGGCCGCACTTCGACGATCAATTATTTAAACGAAATCTTCGTGTGTCTGTCACCGCGCGCATTAGCGTCTGCAGGCCTCGTTCGTGCACGTACGAATTAATTGACGAGGGATAGATCCCACAAGCGTGCCAACCTTCAAGGCCGGCGATAATTAGCTTAATGGATTATAGATGAAGGCTCCCTTTAAACTTGCAGCGGCACCAAATCTTTACGAGTTGTGAGCGCACCCGCAGCGCCACCGGGCGGTTTTTCCGCGCCGGCCGATTTGCGCAGAGACGTTGCGTAGAAGGTTGTTTGGTATACGCGTTTTGAAGTAGTGGAAGAGCCACGTCGGTTAACTACCCGCTGTCCTGAAAGATAAATCCGTGAAAAGTGGGTCGTAAAAGGTTCCCGGAAGGGAGCGAAGACCCGGAGCAGCACTTTACTATGTGAACGCGGAACCGTCTTTTACAGGGACAGCTGTTACCGTTCATTCACACTGGTAGCGGATCCGCGTACGCAAAGCGGCTGCGAACGCGGTTGTATAAAAATTCAGTACAATTGTACGCGCACTCTATGTCATTGAGTGCGCGTGCAATTGTACTGGCTCCTTCTACAATTTAGGAAGAATTAATGGGGAATTGCAGAATGATAACAGTGAATGAATATGATCTTTCCATCACAGGATAAGAATCGTCATGAAGATCCAGGTATTTATAGAAAAATAAACAGATTTAATACAGTTAGTTTATAGAGTACAGTTGTATAAAAGTGATCTTGTTTACTGATTGAAATAAATTTGCACTTACCGGGGTTTAGTTTCATGAGGCAAGATAAACACCAGTCAGAAATTTTAGTAAGGTCGTCGTGTAAAGAGATGTAATTGGTTGAGCCTAAATTTTCTTGACGTAAAACGCAAATATCCGCAAATATACAATTGAGAGATGAAATACAGGACAGCATATAATTAATATAGAACAATAAAAAGTAGAAATCAAAAGACTGAGCTTCGCGGAACACCTGACAAACGGGAATTCTTGATGAATTATAAAAGTTCACGACTGTGTATTCGGTTATGGCGAAATGCCAACCACTGATTCAAAGAACAACACAGTTATTAAATTTTAAATTAAATAGTTTGCGCAACCGGTGCTGATGTGGTACGCGATCAAATCGTCTTGAAAAGTGTAAAAATACAGCGTTCAACTGCTTACCAGAGTCGATGTAAATGTGGACTTCATGTACGCGGCCTGCGAGTTTAGCTTCACATGAATACCCCTTGAAAATTCATTTTGGTGACTGAAAATGAGACTTTTTCCCTAAAAACCGGATGAACTTTGAATGTATATGTTCAAGCATTTCGTATTAAATTAATGTAAATGATAAGAGTACATATTATAAAACGGAGTTCCGATGACCTGATTTAAAAAGAGGGATGATTTTGCCGACCTTCCAGTCACCGGAAAGTAAATGGGAAGCAGTGATTGTGAAAAAGAAATATAGCTCTCAAAGTGAGACTGGAAATGAACTTAGTATTTACAATCGCGTTAGAAATAATTTTATCATTGCCACCTAAAGAAGAAACCCTCGAGTGTTCTATTAGGTTTAACACTCCGGACGATTTTATCACACTGTTCTCCATTTGATAGTGCTCATACGACGGAAATGTGAGAAGAAGATCAGTCCCCTCGTGGACAGAACTGCACCAAACGTGAAATAAAAAAAAAACAAAAAAGTAGCGCTTCCGAAATAGGACAGTAGACGTCCTAATGTATCAGGTAAATTATGATCATTTTATGTTTATCAATAAGTATTGACCAATATATTATGGGATTTGTGCGCAGCATATTAGGAAGAATTGTGTGGTAGAAGGATATTCTAGTTACGTCAATCACACGCTTGTATTTAGCTTCACACGTATTGTATGCGTGCCAATTTTAAAAGCTGTCACGGCTTATAGCGCATCTAAAGGGTCGTTTTAGAGCGCAGCTCTTAGGGGCCCGTTCCCGGCTTGAGCGGCGTCGGCGTAAGCAAGGTCACCCCAAGGTCACGCGGCCCCCAAGGTCATCCCAAGGTCACGTGACCCCCAAGGTAACCCCAAAGTCACGTGACCCCCAGAGGTGTAACCCCCAAGGTCATGTGACACTCAAAGCCACGTGACCCCCGAGGACACGTGACCCCCCCCCCGAGGTCACGTGACCCCCCCGCCGAGGTCACGTGACCTCCCCGATGACGTCATCGTCCCTGATGACGTCACCGGCATCCGCATCGTCATTGTCATCATCACTGATGACGTCATCAGTGACGTCACTGATGACCTCACCGGCATCCGCATCATCATCGTCATCATCAATGATGACGTCATCAGCGACGTCACTGATGACGTCACCGGCATCCGCATCGTCATCATCACGGATGACATCATCAGTGACGACATTGATGACGTCACCGACATCCGCATCGTCATCGTCATCATCGCTGATGACGTCATCAGAGTCCGCATCGTCATCGTCACTGATGACGTCATCAGTGACGTCACTGATGACATCATCGGCATCGTCACGTGACCCCCAAGGTCACGTGACCCCCCCCCCCCAGGTCCCTTCACCCCCCCCCCCAGTACCCTTCCCTCCTCCTCCTCAAGAGCTGCGATCTAATTCGGTGTTACAGGGAGTTGTAAACGGCTTTCACATTTTTATTTAAAAGGCTTTGCAGGCTAACTGTGTACCAGGGAGAGAATAATACGTGTTGATGAGAATGAGAGGAATATATTTATTTACCAGAGCACTAATTTTATATTAAAGAGCTGTCTGTTTTCTTGAACAGTGCAGTACTCAAAGCCAGGTATAAAATTTAACCAGAGAAATAGGCTAACTCACTGTTAATCACATAATAATTTGCCAGGTCATATATTTTAATTGGTTTCCAAACAATATTTTTTAAGAACTGGTAATGTAAATTCAATAATCAAAACGTCTTGGTCAGATAAGCCGGGTAATGTAATTCAACCAAACCGGTGGGGTCGAGAAGTTAGCATTCTGTCGAGAATGTTTGAAGAAGAGGCGGTAAACCTTGTGGGCACATTCACAAGCTGCGTAAGATTGAAGTCAAGGCAAGCGTCAAAACAAGTTTTACGTTCCGCAGAGTTATAAGTACGATTATGTGTCCAGTCGAAAGACGGTTATTGAAATCGCCTACGATAATAAACGACCAGGCAGGAAACCGTGAAGATAGGGTACACCATGGGGAAATGCAGAAAAAAAAATTCTCTCTGAAGTCCGGTGGTTTGTAAAGGACTCCAAAAACCACATTCATAGATTTGTTTATTGAAGACAGCCATAGGCCTTCAAGAACAGTGTCCAATAATATACGTGACAGCGTCTTTTTTCTTAACAGATAACACTAACTCGCCACGCCTACGTTGCTCTATTTTGTGAGGAAAAATATAAAAAAAAATATGCTCTCATATATAGCCGATACTCAATCACTTCGTCATGTAACCACGTTTCAGTGAGAGCAACAATGCCAGCAGGGCAAGACTTCCTAAGATGAGGTATTGTAGCGTTTTGATTGCACGCTCCGAATTTCGGTAGGAATTAATTTTAAGGATTTTATTTCTGCCAGACAGAAAGGAGCAGTGGGTACATGAGGGTTAACAGTCTTCGAAGTGAAGCACACCGAGTATCTAGGCAAAGCGATTTGGGGTTGGCAAGAAATTCATTCGTCATGCTTCGGCATTTCCGGTTGTAATCAGTGTGTTAGCGAATTAAATGTCACAATCTCAGACATAGACTTTTTTGTTCACAAAATAAGTTATCAAAATGCAAGCGTACTTAGCCACCAGTTTTCTTCACAGTTTCAGAAAATTGGAGCGGATTTCAACGTTTGGTCCTAACCATCTGCGAGTAATCATTGTCTACACCTAACTCACTAGCGCTTTAACTTGTACCCTCCTAAAAAAATACACTTCAATCTTTTTTATTTATTTAACAACATTTGCCTTTATCGGCATCCTCTTATCACTTGAAGAAGAGCCAACTCGGTGTGCCCTGGAAATGCTACCTACGTTTGCAACTATTCCAGGAGATTCAGAAATTTTCTTTATCAGCTTCTCAGAATCCCGTTTACCCGACACCTGCTGGCAATCTCGTCCGCCAGTGTTCCCGGTGTCGACTGCCATTCCCGCAACCGTTCCGACACCCACTGACAAAAACCCATCTGCACCGCGGGCCTTGACAAGCGCTTACTTGCTTACCACATCACTCCGAGCTTAAATCCTAAATCTGCAATGAGTCCTGGCTGTTTTACCACCTGCTGGTCGCTATTCTGCCTTCCAGCGAACATGCCGTGTCTCTCCTCTGCCTCCGAAGACGACTTCCTTACATCTTAACCGCGCTCCTCGTCTCCTGCCAACCATTATAATGGGGTACCCGAGAAAGCGCGTCCGCAACCTCGTCCTTCGAGCCCTTTAAGTACTCGATTCGAGGAGACACCTGCCGAGTTCCGCTGTGAGACAAGTCACCAAAATTACAACATACTTTGTCTCAATGGACATCGTTAGAGTTTTTGAATAACCCTCTCAACGAATCCGTGGGAATCCCTGGGGGACGACTAGAAGCATTGAGGCATACCAGCGGGCCCCACGTTGGATGCGCCATTATAATGTGGGGTTCCTTATGGAGGTCGCTCTACTAATAATCGCCGCCCGATCGGTATGCAGTGCGCCCGTCACCCAGGGAGTGACATAACAACGGGAAGACAGCGAATGGGTTTACCGTACCTCTCGGTTGCCCATCGTCGAGAACAGGCCGTCCAGGCGTGCCGACCCTTGTTGTCGCCCGTCGATTAGAGCTCACAGTCGGAGTCCGTGTCCAGGCATGCGGATCGCCTTTCCCACGCCAGCGCTGCGTTGGCTATCTGTCCCGGGCTATCAATGCCCGAGTCTCGCTGCGGAACCACCCCGGGATCGTCGTAGCCCAGGTCATATGGCCAGGGCTCGCCGTTTCTACCGGTCTTGCTCCACACCTCACTGGTGGACCACTCCGGGGTTCGCCATGGGCCAGGCCAGGCAGCCCGGCTCCGACGTTCTTGTCCAGCTTCAGCCTCGCTCAGCTCGCACTGTCTCGCGCCAGCTCGTGACTTCTCCGCCGACCGCCTGTCATGTGCCCTCTGCCTCGTCTTTCACCCTCGGCTTCCACAAACTTTAGCTCGAAGATGTGACGCGACAGTGTCACGATGCGCGTCGCTCACTGGCCGTGTATCCTTTTAACTCGTCAACGCGCGAATAGTTTCTAACGCTGAAACTCCCTGGTCTAGCGATTTTATCGCCAAATCAGCGTTTTATTGGTTGACCTCAAGGATTTTAGTAGTGCTCTGCATTGTCGCTTGATCAATATACAATTTTTGAACAAGGGTAAGAACTTCCGTGAGCTGCTTCTTCTGCGCTTGTGACATGGGGCCGGGATTTGGTTCAATACCACCTGTCAACAGCAGTGCAAAACACCACCACATCTCAACAAAAGAGCACAGACGCTTTTCACCGAGCTTAGCGTACAAGTCCGAGGTTAGTAAGCGCGTTTTGTCGAAAGGGCACGACGCTATTAGCAGAAAGAAGTTATTAGAACGAAAAAAAAGTTGGCACATTTTAAATAATTATTTTTTAGCCTAAAGCCGTGTGAGTAGAGCATGCCAGTCGTGTCGCGACCCCCACTCTTAGAAAAAAGGGTATCTATAGTAGCGATGCAAAATTATCGATAAATTAACTATCGATAGTTTTTCCAAAACTATCGATAGTACTATCGATACTTTTTTGATAGTTGACTTCGACAGCACTCTCAATAGTTTTTCGATAGTCGACATTCGATAATACTACCGATAGTTTTTTTACTATCGATAGTCAGATTGCTAGCAACTATCGATACTATTGATAGTATAATTGATAGTTTCGAACCACTAGAGCGAACACAGTTGCCGCATCGCGCTCGCCTCTTTTTCTCCTCTCTTCGCCCAAACTCCCGTCTTCGTCATCACTGAAAGCTAAACCAAATTTGGGAAAGTAAGCGCTTGGGCTAGTTGGTGTTCCATTTGAAAAAAAAAGAAATAAAGCGAGAAAAAGAAGAGGGAGCGACGCAAACTGCTAGTGTCGCAAAGCTATCGATAGTAAACCGTCGACAGTACTATTGGTAGGTTTACGATAGTAGACTATCGATAGTTTCCCGATAGTCGATTAACGATAATTTTCCGATAGCCGAATATAGATATTTCAAATATATCAATAGTTTTTCGATAGTCGACCATCGATAGTACTAGCGATAGTTTTTCGATAGTCGACTATCAATAGTACTATTGATAGTTTTTTTTTAACTATCGACAGTCAGATTTCTAGCGACTATCCATACTATCGATAGTACTATCGATAGGTTTGTATTATTAATCTATAGTGATTCTTAATGGGAGGAGCGGTCTTGTAGCCTATGTTCCTCTAGAAAGGGAGAATTTTTCGCCCCAGAAGCAGGGGCGCAAAGTTCCTCCGCCGCCTGCATCTCATTATGGCGGCCCCGAATTGAGCTAATCGAGCTCATTAAGGCTTAGCGAGGACACTACGTCTCTCATACGGGACGAGAGGAGCAGCAAATAAAAGCGTAACGCGAGCTTTTCGCGAACTGTGTTTATTTCCAAAACCAGCTTCCCTCCGCAGGTAAAGAAACTTGCGTTTCGAAAGCAGTTACTCAGTGTTCTCGTCGTTAGCACTGCGATGTAAACGGAGACAACCGAAACCCAGTAACTTCGCGCACCTTACGTCTTACCTTCGCAATTCCTCGAGTCACAATTCCTTCGAAGCCGCTGTTGCACCGTGACCAGAAATTATCGCGTAGCGTGAAAGAAGCTTAAATCGCTTGCCACCAGATGGCATGGTCAAGCATGGCCTCCGAGATCCCGAAGCGCGCGAACGCTCCTCCGGCCGTCCCATTCGTGCGGAGAGGACGTATTCGGAAAAAGAAAAGAAGGCGGCGTCTCTCTGCGGGGAGGCGCTCCCAACCCAGTCATCGACAGTATGGCGCGAGGCAGAAGAGTTCACAAAAAAGTCTTGTTACGTCGAGTTACTGCCACTTATACTTACAAATGTTTGTGTATTTTGGTAGAATGGTGAACAGCTGCTTTAGAGACGTAGATAGACAATTCGTGATGCTGATTTAATTATTTAACTTGTGGTATTCATCTGGACTTGTTGCGGCTAGCGCAACAAGCGCGCCTTTTGATATATTTGATTGCGATTCAGTAGAACGTATAAAACTAAAAAAAAATGAGCTAAGTACATAAAAATGTTGGATTTCCCTAAATGGAGGTAATCATGATACATTTTTTTTTTATCTTCGCACGTTGTTTGGCCTAGCATTTTGAGCCTGAGCACGAGGCTTGATGCTATATAGTGAAGTCCGTGTTGTCCTTCTTTTAATAATTTAAATACTTATTACGGTGTTTGCTTCTACTAGAAGTACCTTTAAGCCGGGGTCACAGTACTCATACATTATACACAAGACAGTCTGGAGATATCAGTCACCACAATATCTATGGTTCAAATGCCGCGTCCGAGGGGTCTCCTTGAACTCGTGGCCGTGCGGCATTCGAAGCTGAGATCTCGTGGTGACTCGAGCTTGAATCTGTTTGCAGACTGCCTTTTGTATGATGTACAAGCTGTGTGACCCCAGCCTTGGGGAAAAACTTATGGCGGTGAGGTACAACCACCTCACAATGATTTCGACATTTTCCATTCTTTTTCAGAAACTTCTTGATAATTGTAGGTACTGATTAAACAGGTGAGGCGGTATCTCGTAAACGTCTAGTTTATGGCATATGTAGCACAGACCACCGTAACCCGTAATGCACTTTGTGATGTAACTTGATGGATATCAGTGTTGCGGAATGGGCACCCCCATTCCATTCCAATTCCATTCGGGGGAATTAGAGTTTTCGATAATTCCATTCCTTTCGACTCCTAGGAATGGGGACACTAGGCCCATTCGCACTCCTTGAATGGCTGAGTCGCTCCATTCCATTCCTCCAATTCCTAAACGTTGAAAGTGTCACTTGACAGCTGCATTATGTTGCAGAGTTGGGCAGAAATATTCAGAAATGTATTTGGAAATACAAATACTGGGATAGATGAAAATAGTTGCTAAGATACAGAGACTCAAGTCTCAAATATCTCTATAAAAATGTATCGTGATACGTATCGAAAATACATTTTGAAAAAAGGCAAAAAGTCTTTGGAAATGCCAATACAAGAACACATTTTAGGGAGGGCAGAAATATAAATACTGATAATACAATACATTTTTCAAATTTCTTTGAGACGCCAACTGAGATGAGGCTTTAAGTTTGAAGTGGAAGTTTCTTTCTTTTTTTTTTTTGGTCCCGAAATTACTTATCCACAGGCGTGGCACTTCGCCTTGAAGGTAGTGGTTCCGGACGAAGAGTTCTCAATTCGTTTAAAAAACGTTCCATCAAGGATTGAACGCGGTCCTTCCCTGACATCCTTTCTGACTGACCAGTGATGCGAAAAGACTTCGACCTCTAAATGAATTCCATGAAAACATCACCACTTTCCTGCCCAATTAGGGCGCCCCTGCCAGCACTGATCACATGACGTCACGTTGGGATGAACTAGTATTCTTGAATCTGTAGGTGTTGCCTTGAACCTGAAACTTTACCCACGCTGCTTTATGAAAGGACAATACGTGCTTTCGTGGTAGGTGACCTCGTTCAAGACCATGCAGGCTGTTGCATTTGGAATTTTCGAGAAAAGTGGATCACCTGAAGCACCCTGGAGCACATGTATTATCTTCTGTTATGGTTGAAAAATGAATACGGTGGCATCCCTGTTGTGACGGTCCTTCCTGCCGACTCTCGGCCTCCAACGCATGAATGGCAGTCTTCAAGTTTCGCCTAGCATCATTCAAACAGAGACCTCTTGGATTGCGACCTGAGATGGCCGGCACAGGTGTGAGCTCTTCGAGAAACAGCGCGCTCGAGACGAGTAGAAAGTGTACGAAGTCTGGGTCCGCACAGCGAGGCCACGTCTGGCCTCCTTGCTGGGTATCGGATCACCAGAGCAGCAGGTCACGTTCATGTCGGCTGATGACGTACCAGCCGTGCAATATTACAGGCGCAGACGCGTTCGGATATGTGTTGAACTTCACTTGTGAAAGGCGCCATGGCCCCTCCCCCCTCCCCTCCCTCCTCTGTTCATTGCTTTGACGCTTGTTTTTTGTATTGCATTTTTTTTTCTTTTGCGCATAAGTCTGCTAAAGCCTTACGCGGGTTCGCAGTTTCCCGCTCATTTTATTTCTGAATAACCGACTCCCTGACTGGCTCGGTACAGCTGAACATAAAAAATAAATAAATAAATAAATAAATAAATAAATAAATAAATTATAAAGAACCTGGCCTCATTCCAGTAATGCAACACATGCTGTGGTGCTCCCAAACTAATGGGCCACTTGTCAGGGTCGTCCATGCTACACCGCACCGTCTTTTAGTTCATATTCTTCATGCATGCACCGGCTCGAGCTAGCCTTTTCTTTATTTACAGAGTACCTGCGTTGCCCAAGAAGCATTATTGAAGCAGTACCTAATAATAAAACAAATAATTCGACCCATACATCTATGATTCAACAAATATATAGAACAGAGCCCACCGTAGTTATACAAATTGTGACCCAGATAACTTGGTCATTTTATGTAGCCATGCTGAAATAGAGAAGCTCACTGCAATGTTAAAAAAGTAGCGACCAGATCACCTCTTTGAAGTACAGCACTTCGATTGACCGCTTTATGACAAATACGCCAATTCGACAAGTTGTCCATCAACAAGTTGGCATTGACCCCCTGTTATGTAGTTTCCTGCTGCCCATTGCACATATAACTATGCGCAGCCCGTGTAAAAGTTGCTCTTAAATAATCCAACCTGTAAATAGTGCTACATTCAAGATCGGTTACAAAGACAGAATGTAAAGACCTCTGCTGGTCCTCGTCACCTGTTCGTGCAAGTAACCTCTTAACTGCAATGAACTAGTAACTCCTATATCTGTTGTGACTACATTGCCTGCAAAAACATGTTTGGTGCAAATATATACTGTGTAGAAGCCTTGTAGTGGCACACTCAAACGCAACATGGAACATGTAGTTGGGCAGTAGGAAAAATCATCTAAGAAATGATATTGCTGAACTCCTTGAAATATTACTGAGCAGACCTTTGACTGGGAGATGGCATTCCAACTGCGCTCTACACATTGTGCCAAGATGTGGCAATATAGGTGTCCGTATTTATTGTTCAATATAATAAATATACTGGTGTTCATTGTTTTTTCCCAATCTGTTTACTTTTGCAACTGTAAAATGCAACAAGCTCTATATGTCTCCAGGAAGCTGATGAAGGGGTCCACAAGGGGATCCGAAGGCATCTTGTGGCCATTGTTTTATGAAATTCATAGATTCCTGGGGGCTCTGGCCGTGGACGATGCGAGCCTGGTGGAAGAGTGCATGGACTCCTTTGATGCAGAAGAGGTATGGTATTCATTCGAAGCTGCAATTCTTTTAAGACATTTTAATGAACTTACTTAAGCACAAGTTACCACTAAAGTCACTTAATATAGGAAAGTAGTACCATTGCCTTCCCGCCTGCTAGCCAGACACAAACAAATACCAACATACAGACGACCAAACCTCTCAAGGTGACAATATATTCGGCCTCGGTTGCAATGGCGATCGCCATTTCGGGCCTTTCAAATATTTGAACTTCGAAAGGGTCGTTCAAACCGGTCGCACAAAGATCGCGTTATGGAGCATCACCATACTGAAAGTGTTCCTTGGCCAACAGAAGTATCTTTGGTATTGTGCATGCAATAAACTTATCACTCATGCTTGTCTCCCCAGATCTCTCACCATTATGTTGCTCCTCTTGCAAAATTCAAAACAGAAAAATATTTATCAATGCTTTCAAGCACGGACGTTGCATGTGATGGCAGTACGAAGATGTACACCATCACATGCGTCGTCAGTGCTTGGAGGCATGGAGAAATAATTTTTCTTTTAATACGGAATAATAGCAACATAACTGTAAGAGATCTGGGGAGATGAGCATGAATGATACGATTATTGTATACACAGTGCTAAAGACGCTTATATTGGCTCAGGAACGCTTTAAGTACAATGAGGCTCCATAGCGATCTTGGTGCTACTGGTTGAAACTACCTTTTATAAGCTTCGAGAATTGAAAGGCCCAAAACGGCGATCACCATGGCAACTGACACCAATCAGCCAATCACCCTGTTTTCTGTATGTTGGTATTTGTTTGTGTCTGGCTAGCAGGCATGAAGGCAACGGCGCTACTTTCCCAGATCAGTGATTTCAGTTACCAACCACCACAGGTGAACGACACCATAAAGGTGATCTGCGTGGATGCTGGTGCCATGGACTCTGAAGACAGTCCAAGCCCGGGCCAGCTCGACTTGCCAAGCACTAGCGCAGGGTGCTCAAACGTCGGGGGCATGAAGGACAAGGACACAAGAAGCCCCAGCAATACAGGCCCTGAACAACCTATAAAAAAGAAGTTCGCTGAGAAGCAATTAGAATTTATGAAGGGGCTGCTTGATGAGCAGCGTGCCCTCCGGTTCTGCTGGGAGAGCTCCACGAGTGCCGAGCTATCCCTCAGAGAGAGACAGCTCAGTCTGCTACAGCAGATGCATGACGAATTCATTCTTATACAACAGAAGCCGAAAGAAAAGTAAATAGCCAAAAGTGTGCAAACTCGTTAAATAAACCACAAATGTAACAGAACAGCAGGCTAAGCTGGATGTTCTTTCAAATACCTATTCTAAATGTACTGGGCACCTATACCTTGCAGCTCCGTCAATGCAAAGGATGAGATCAGTGCAGCAGGACAGTTATCGTGTGATAACCCAAAGTGTACCCAACATCTTTAGATTCCTTTTCTACAAAAGAAGCTGTTTCACATTTCTTTCTGTGCTTATCTATTGGGCATGGGTCGCCTAGTCTGTTTGGGCACACTGTGCCTGAGCAATAAATTATCATATTTTCAAGCTATGCAAATAGGTTAGAAAGAACCAAGTGCGAAAACAAATACAAGTGATGTCTGCTTCCTGCCTGACTTCCCCTAATTGCAGTGCACTATGCCGGAGCTTGTATCAGTATTTGGATAATTACGTGCGATTTCGATCATATCAAAGTGCACTTCAAAATTAATTGCTACAGCTCTGGCCGAGGAAAGCCAGTGTCTTGGAAGGGTTTAATATTATCCAAACCTTGTCCTCATCGTTCTTGGAATTGAAGGAGGCGCCGAGAGACGGCGCACATATTTCTCTCCCAGCTCAAGAACTTGCCCCATATTTGAAGCGTTATAATCTGGTGCACTTGTTTACGCGGGGTTAGGTGATTAAGTATCTTTAGATACAATTGAGTGCTATTCATTGAATGTTCTGCATACACTGCACTAAAAGACACACCTTCATATTCTTTCTCAACTCCTAGCAACCGCCAATGCCACTGTGTGCACCCCTACATTCTTAGTGACGTACACTAGAAAAATGTTCGTACGGTCAACTATCATTGCTTTAAACTCCAGGGAGTCTGAGACTTTAGTTTAAATATCAGAGCTCAACTATCATAAATTCACATAAATGGGATGTGAGGCAAAGTAATGATTTGTTATAGGAATAGTTACAGATACCAAGCAGAGTTTTTACACTTTCCTTTACACAGGCCTATTTATAAGCAGGCACACATGAAACATTGGTGAAGTTCGAAGCAAATGGTGGTCTTGGTCAAATATATTCTAATTACATAATGAATAGTTTCTTCAAGTCTTTTACTACTGTTCTACCATGCTTAAACAAAACAATTCAGGTGAACTCGTGAAGGTTGTTCACAACCTTCCTTTCGTCTACTTCTAAGCTCGGTTAGTTTTAACATACCACTATCTATGAACTGTGGCATAAGAAAGTTTAATGCATACATTCGCATTGTATGTAAACGAAAGGTTTGACATAAAGCTAACCCTAAAGAGACGCCCAGCTATCCTAATCAAGAGAATTTATGAATTTGCTCGCTATATGCAAATAATCTTTTTCTAATCTAGAATTAACCGTCTAAGAAAGATGAAAGAAAGCATGAATAATGAATGCAGATTGTCAGGACAGTACTGCTTGCATGAACACGATGGAGTAATCCCATCAAGTACGCTTCTAACAGAGCACCCGCGTACTGCGGGAAAGCAATACCTGCGAGCTTCGATTTTTATTGCTTTCTCGCAGTACACAGGCGCTCGGGGAGAAGCACACTCTACGGGATAACCCACCGCAATGAAAAAATAGTATGAATTGAACGAAAACGCTGCTTGAATTAAGCAGTTTATAAAAGAATTGAAAACATAGCGGGACAACCAAAATATTTAAATATGTTTGGATGAACCGGAAGTATTAAATATATGAGCTTGAATTGTTGCAAGTATACACTGTATGTACAGGAATTCCCAAGGGGATAACGGTGCAGCCTTTTAAAGCTTTTTTTATATATATTTCAACATTTCCAATTTTAAACTCCTTGCTATCACACACTCTTTTCAAGTAGATCATGGTAGTGGCAAATGGCTTGGTTGACACACTGTACGAATTGAATCTCACAACAAGATATGTGTGAAAGAAAGGAACGTATGCTGTTCTGTCTGGTACATGTATGTTATGATAAAATAGCAGAGACTGATTGAAAACGCATGTTTACATTGTCTAGTTCATCAAATAAAGGGGACGTTACTAACGTGTAATAGGGAGCGTAACTTTTCTTAGTAGGGTGCACGAGGCAAGACAAGCATTACAGTCTACGTCCTGCAGTTTGTAGTCTTCACAAATTTTCTTTTTTTTTTAGCAATTTGGTTGCTTACCGTGATGGGTGATCACCCATTACTCACGCAACCCGAGTTCTGGATGTGCGGCGAAGTAATCAACTAGAGCTGCACGCAGAGCTGGGCTGCTCAGCTCCTCGACAGTTGTGGTATGGGCTGGCTGGTTGGGACGTGCCTCCTCCATCTCCTTAAGCGTTTCCTTCAGGCTTTGCGGGTCCACGGGGTCGTTCAACCGCTCACAGATGTTCTGTAGGATGCGGCAGGTACGGACGAGAGTGTTCACATTTTCTATCTTTGTTTCAGTTCTCTTCATGATACTACGAAAGCTTGCCTTCAGTCGTCCGAAGGCAATCTCTACAACGCGCCTTGCTTTTGAGAGGCAGTTTTTAAAGTCCCCTTGAGCTGGTGTTAGAACCGTGCCATGGGGGAACGGCTTCATCAGGTTCAGAGTCAACGGGAACGTCTGATCGCACAGCACGATGGGGGGCACAGCCGTCCCATTCACGACCAGGGGCGTCTGTGCCTGGAGCCCGCTAAGAAGTGCTGGCAGCCTTGAATGTCGGTAAACGTGGGCGTCATGGCACCTCCCTGGTGAGCCCACGTTCACATACCGAAAAACGTATCGGTGATCGACGATTACCAGAAGGATTACACTATACCTACAAGGAAAAGACAAGAAGTAAGCAATGTGAGGCTACACAATACTTCCACTCAATCACAATACAACTCCACTCAACATTTTCTCATAAACAACTAGCAAGTGTTTACTGTGTTAATTAGAACACTTGTTTAGTTCTTCAAAACGTTAACAGATAAACTTAATAAATATGCCATACGAAGCAAAATTATAGCTTTTAGTGGCCAACACGTGCCACAGAGCACTATCAGTAGTCGGATGACAGCAAGAGCCTTTTAGTAGCTCATATTTGGACAACTTCCGTGACCCCCCCTTCCAGACTTGCGCCCTTCCTAGTTTCCCCAAAGAACACAATAATGGAGACTGTGCATGGAGTGACCTTAAATTCTTGCGCATATTTTATAGTGCCCTGTGCTCTGTCACATCCTGGTGCTTGCACTTAAAAGACATTGCGAGGAGCTGGTATTGTCTAATCGAAGGTTATAGCTTCTCGATGCTGTCCAATAATTCCTAACTTTGAAGGATACAAGCAAGGGGCTCAATTAATGGTCACTACCTACAAGAACCTCCTTCGGCGTAGAGCCCCGCGCATGTGAGTGTGATGTTTTCTACGATGCAAACTTTCTTCTTTTGCAGTTTTTTTTTTTGTGAAGTTATAAAAGATCAGGCCGCAAAAATAAGAAGCCAAGGCTCGAAAAACACCAGGGGTACTAAACTTTATCTTGAGAGCAGATGACGCAAGGGGTCACATAACACCAGACCGACTAGCTGGCAGCTACAAATCGAAGTTTGTTCAAAGTTTACCACATTTTTGTTTCACGGCATTGTCATTGTCAAGCATACAAAAAGACAAAAAAAATGTTCCACACGCAGGTGTGGAACATCTGGGGCATCGTCAAATCAAAACAGCTGAACCGGTTTCACTGAATCATAAGTCGTCCCGCAAAACCTCACGTAAGACAGTGTTTTTTAAAGTAATTGAAAAGCGGCCGTGGTCATATGTGTGTGATGCTGAGCCTGTCATGGTCCCTTGTCCTATCTGCCAAACTTTAGTCGCCTGTTGTTGTGCGAGCGCTTCACTGTTACAATGCCATGGGCATAAGTAAGGTATGGTTAAGCTTTAAGAAAATGCATTTCACAGTTTGGATGCCTATTCTGACTTGCATGTATCTATGTGCGCCCTTGTCTTTTTGGACTATCAGGTCTCTGGCCAACATGAAGCGCCTAGTCCAACATAAAGATGTACTGTTGCTTTCCTAAACTTGAATTGGATGTGTAGTTTGTCAAACTTGCAGTTCTTGTTTAAAGACACTTCAGATCATTGAGGAATGTTCTTGAGCGTGAATAGACTACATATTTAATAAATTAATGGCCAATGCAAGTTTTTCTTGGAGACCTAATCTGGGTCATTTGCCAAATTGCAGCACCTTGCAAAAGCCACAGCATCGGCAACTAGAAGGTGAACGCCTGAGAGCCAAGGTGCGAAAGCTTCAAGAGCGTAACAAGAGCCTGTAAAGAAGGCTGCAACGACAACGTCAGATTAGGACTGTTGCTGAGGTCGTTGAGAGTGTCCGCGTTCATGTGTCTCCTCGTGTCGCCGCACTCGTTGAAGCCCAGCTTAGAATGAGCAATGTGAGCCGGTTTGGCCAGAGATGGTGCAGCCACAACAAAGCCTTGGCTTTAGGCCTCTACTTTCATAGCCCCGAAGGCTATAAGTATTGCAGGCGACTGCTCCGGCTGCCATCAGTAAGGTCACTGCAGCTATGGCTTCAGCGTGTGCCACTAAAGATTGGACTTTACCCTGGCATTTTCAAGCAGATAAAGAGGCAGGCAGCTTCTTTTCCTCGAGCCGATCGGGCCTGCAACATAGTCTTTGATGAAATGCACATCAAAAAAGAGCTTTCATACAACCCCTCGTCTGACAGGTTTGAAAGACTTAAAGAACATAGTGGACAGCAAGGCAAAAAACTGGCAAATAAGGCTCTCATGTTCATGGCGAAAGGAGTCCGAACACCGTGGAAGCAGCCGCTTGGCTATTTTTTGCTCACAAAGGCACACCTTCAGATGTACTAAAAGGTCTCTTTTTCCAGTGCTACAGCGCCCTTGTGGACGCTGGCCTGAAGCCGGTAGCTCTTGTATGCGATGAACGGTACCAGAACGTGTCTCTTTTTCAAGCATCGTAACTGCCGAAAAGCCTTACGTAAAGATCAATGGCAAGCCACTTTTTTTTCCTTTTCGATGCTCCGCACCTTTTGAAGTGACTAAGAAACATGTTATTTAAATACGACTAAAAAGTTGGTGATTACATAGTGAAAAGTTCCTACATCACGGAAGCTTATGAAAAGGATCGTAAACTTGAGATCGGTTCTGTGCCGAAGCTGAAAGAGAAGCATTTTAATTTGACCTTCTCGTCAAAGATGTCGGTGAAGCTGGCAGCTGAAGTGTTAAGCAATCACTGCGCAGCTGCAATGTATGCCCTTGTTACTTCTTAGCAATTGCCAGCCACAGCTGTTCACACAGCAAGATTGGTTGAAAGAATCGACCGTCTTTTTGACAGCCTAAATAGCTCGCAGAAACCTGCAAAGACGCCATATGCCTCTGAAATCTGTAACGGCTCTATCCATGAGGAGTTTTTGAAAGAGTGCATTCTGGTTTTTAAGAGCCTGCAAGTACTCGGATGTGGAAGGCAGCCGCACTGCATTCGTGGCTTCTGCTTGACAGTTAGGTCTCTACTGCTGCTGAGCAATCACCTCGCGGTTAATTGCGGTTTTTCCCACCTTTTAGACCGCCATCTGAACCAGGACACCCTTGAAAACACTTTAGCTGTTATACGTTCAAAATCAGGTGCAAATACGAACTCCACTTTCCGTCAATTTCAGGCTGCGTTCAGGCACCTTTTGATTAGCAACCTATTAAAGTTGTCGGAAAAATCAAACTGTGCTGATGACATGTCTCTCCTTGCTACGTTCCCAGCAGGCCTTTTCGCACCTTCTCCTCCTCTTGCCTTAGGAATCACAGTTGTTCTTACCACGGCAGACGATTCGCCTTCAAACTACCCTTTGGCAATAGAAGAGAACAACATGGTTTATTTTGCTGGGTGGCTGGCATCGAAATTTCTCAAGGTTCATTCCTGTGTAGGAACATCCCAGAAATATGAGTTGAGGACAGAAAATGCGTGTTTTTCTGAGGGAAATCAAGTGCTCTTGTATTTGAGTGTGAAAGGAACTGCCGACTCCCACTTTTGAATCCTCTGAGTTCCTTCTGCTTCTTTCATATTATTTGTTGAAGCTTGTGAGGAAGTCTTCGAGACGTGTATCAACAACCTAATTTCAAAGGAGAACGTAGGGCGGACTCTTTGCGTCCTTTTTAACAAGAAGATTTCAAAGTCTCTGACTGTATGTGACCAAAGTGTTTATGATAATTTGTTTTCTCTGATTGCCAGAGTCATTCTGTACTGGTTCGCGCGGAAAAACAATGCTGACTATTTGATACAGTTGCAAAGTGTAAAGCTAGGCAGGAAGTGCGCAGACTACGTATGTGAGACCACCCAGAGTACTTTTTAAAGCAGTGCAGGCATGTTCTATTCGAGCCTTTCATTTTCTTTGGTTGCTTGAGGAGTAATGTAGTCTTCTAACTTATTCACATATATAGAGTTTAAAGCTGTGAAGCAAAACTGGCTTATGAAGTGCAGCATACCACAGGGCTCCAAGAGGGTTTACTCCCCTTGGCTTCCTTGACCTGCACCGAGCAATCGCTGCGTCTCAGTGTAGCAGCACCAGCATATGCAAGTTAAGATATTTTCAGCATTATGGTACCTTGCCCAAGGAATGTGTAGAAAAGTTTAGCTTTTCTGTGTATTACAGTGGTGGCCTCAGTTGAAGTCGGAACACTGTGGAACCTCCGAGTTATCAGTGGCTGCCTATCAACTGTCAATGTCCTCACAACATCCAGCCGATTGTACAATGTCTTATGTTTTAACAGTGTGCCTTATGTACCGATCTACTAATTTTCTTCGACCGTGACCTTTTGAAAATAGTTTATACCGATTGTATGATTCTAGTGAGTAATCTGAGTGAATGATTGGAAGTGAATAAAACAAATAAAACGCGACTGTTAAAGCGACGTTGGACTTGCATTAGAGTTACTGTTGTGTATTTCATGCGCCCAACACACTCCTGCAATTTGATTCACTCTTTTTTGTGACATTACATAATTTGCTATAAGGTTTCTCCCATATTTCCCAGGGATCCTGAAGGAACAAAAAGCAAAACACTGCGGCTGGAGTTTGACCTCAGTGCAAAGACACGATGGTGTGACGAAATGAAACTACTCTCATAGCAGGTCGGCTAACAAAGTCAGCTGCAGAAAAAAAAACTTTTCGAAGAAAATATAAGAGCAAGGGTAAATAAGGGTGTAAACGATCCAGTATTCCAGTATAGAGTAAACCAAAGGTGTAAACACCCCAAGAAAAACCCGAGACTGCAGGTAAAAAGAACGATGCATATACACTAAAAAGTATCAAACAAAGCTCAAACACGGAGCTATGTTTGAGACTTTTTAGTGTATATGTCGTTCATTTACCTGTGATCTCTGGAATTAGTTTTGTTTAATTTTCGCGCCAAATCGCACACACGCATGACCTCACGTTTTTTTCCGGAAGTGTCGTCATTTCCTGTTGATTTTTTGTTCCGCCGGAAGTGTCCCCACGACTCATAGATGGCGCTAAAGCAGCTCCATGGGCAACGAGGTAGAGGGGCTTAGAGCGGTAAACCGGGGTTCCGGTCTGCACTCGAAAGTGACCCCCATAAGGCGGCTGCCATTGTAGGCAAATTTGACCACACGTCACATGACCAAACGAAATACGTGACGTCACAGGAAAGATGACAGCGCCCATGAGGCGGCTGGCCCCAGCTGGGCCGGAGCTTGTCGGATGCTTTGTTGGTTGTCGTTCGTCTCGGCGTGTTGATTTCAGAAGCGGAAGCCGTCATATGAGGCCGCTAGAAAGCGAGTTCAGAGTTCAGCGTGGTGTTTGACGTAGGTAGAACGTGAAAATACGGAGGAGCGGTGTTCATTTCGCTGGTGACCGTGTGCATTTCGCTGGTGACCGACTGGGATGTTGCCACGGAAGAGACAATCTGACCTACGTTGCTCGGACCTCGGATTGATTCGGATACCGCTAGGATAAAATTTAAGGTGGCGTTTCTGTGCTCTCGTTGACCATCGGAATCTTTGAGGTTTGCAGTGAAGCGTGTGCAATATATTTGGATGCACAGTTTAGCGACGGAAATTGCGTCAGTCGTGCTTGGCGGTGTGCAATCGTGTGCAGCTTCAGTCAAATGACCGAGGGCTCACTTTAGTTGTGCGGCGCACCGGAAGGCTGCCTTGAAGCTGGTGGTTCCCGTGCCGTGCTGAATGATGCTGTGCTACTTCCCAAATTGTTCCGGCGTAGACGCGCACTTTCACGGAGCACAGGTGTTGCAGTTGGTATTGATCTCGCTGGTCTGTCGCACGTTTCGTCAACACAAACGTTTCATCCACACTCGTTACGCGGATTGCAAGCTGTACGGACATTTCATCGAGCGTGTTACCTACCCACCTCACGCCGCTTTGTGGCAACAGTCTGCAGTGGCTCATTACCAAAAAAGTGGTCCCACATCCATGTCAGTTCAGTTCGTCCACGGCAGTCGACAAACCCCGAAGGAGAGGATTTATTCGGACAGAATGCCACTAAAGCAATGCAGCTTCTTCAGTGGTCAGGATAGACTCTCTTCTGCGAGTTTTGTTCTATTGTCGCGGATCCTTGTTTCCTATCTTCTATCAATATTCACTATTCTGGAACACTGCAGGTCATGCTCGGCTACCATCGTATGTTCTGGTGGAGGTGCTGGGTACTTTACCCATAGCCCATCACTCCGTGTGAACCCGGCGGCTCCTCAGCCGAGTCGCCCGATAATGAGACACGGGTGGCTGACTATCCTCCGTCTTATACCCCCGGCAGCCGTAAGCAAAGTCCTAAGCGGAGCCTGGCAGAACAACCGCAAGACGAGCGAGTACCACAAAAAGTAACCTCGGAAATACACCACGAAGCACCTGAAATCCGAGCCACCCTATTGGAAAACACCAATATAAACAGCGTATTATGGATATTGGTAAACAATATCTTTTTGTTGTATTGCAATACAATATAGACAGTGTATTGGAAAACATTACATTTATTGTATTGTTTTACAATAAGGATTTGTTATGGGATTCCAATATCCATAATACGCTGAAAATATTGGAATCCAATACCGTATAAACCCTTATTGGATCCCCATGTGTCGTATGGGGATCCAATAAGGGTTTACGATTCCAATGTACTCAGCGTATTATGGATATTGGAATCCAATATATTATATCGGCTACTAATAAAACTTTATGCGAGTTGGAATATCACGTTCAGCACGACATTTCTTTGCAACGCAGTCTCTTCTTGTGTGTATTTCTGAGTGATAAAATAAAAAGTGTTGTTGTTGTCAAATTATGAATAAAGAAGCAAAACACTGGGCTTATCCATACCAAATCTATTTAACATATTCCTGAACAAGAGGATCTGGCATTTACTGCAAAAGAAGCAGTTCAAACAGCAAGTTCAAAAACTTGCTGTTGGAAAACAGAATGTGAAATCCTCACCTTTTAATGAAAGCAGCACCTGCTAGCTGTAGCCATATAGAAACTGCAAAATAAAAATTTGTGATTAGTTTGCAACAAGTAGCAATCCTTCACTAAGCCGGATAGATTCAAAATTATGTCTGCGTTTGATTGTGGAAAAATAAGCTTCCATTCCACTGCCACGGATCATTCTGAGCTCCGTCAATTAAATAAACCTATCGGCTCGTCTGGCTTCACAGTTCCTGCTTTGCACCTAACTAAAGTATCTGAAATTCTCACCTTTGAGGAAAAACAAACTGGTGCTTGCTTGCTTGTAGGCCATGGAAACTGGAAGAGAGATTTGCGATTAGTTGCGTTCAAGTAGCAATTACATTGAGTAGCCCCGTAAAGTACACTAAGTGGAAAAGATTAAAACAATTACATGCGCAGGACATAGATAACCTCTTGCAACGTAACTGGGCATACGTCAATGTCGCTCGCATGTATTACAGAAAAATAAGCTTCAATGCACGTGCCCCCAGTCGTTCCGAGCTCTGTCAATTAAAAATGCTGTACCGGTCGTCTGGTTTCAGTATTCCTGCTTCGGGAATCTGGAATTCTCACCTCTGAAGAGAAGCAAACTGGGACCTGCTGGCTCTTAAGCCTTGGAAACTGTCAGAAAGATTTGCGATTAGCTGCGTCCAAGTACCAATTTCTTTGAACAGCCACCTACAGCACACTACGCCTGATAAAATCAAAATTACATGTGCGTGACATAATATGCCTCTTGTGACAAAACTGGGCACATGTTTTGTCGCCTACAGCAACACTGAAGCCAGACAGACAAGCGATACGGCATATTTAATTGACGGAGCTCAGAACGACTGGGGACGCTTTCACTGAAGCTTGTTTTGCTACAATACACGGGTGTATTGCAGCAAAACAAGCTTCAGTGAAAGCGTCCCCAGTCGTTCTAAGTTCCGTCCATTAAATATGCCGTACCGCTTGTTTGGCTTCAGTATTGCTGCTTCAGAGCAAACTAGAAAATCTGGAATCCTCACCTTTGAACGAGAGCGAACTGGCACCTGCTGGCTTGTGGGCCGTGGAAACTGCAAGAGAAATTTTTGATTAGTTATGTACAAGCAACAATTTTTTTCGAGTAGCTGCCTACAGCACATTCAAATTACATGCACGGGACATAGATGCCTCATGCGACGGACCCCCTTCATCCTTGTTTTCCATTAACTCTGCTCACCTTCACCACCCGCCTCCAATTTCTGCGCTACTTCTTTAATCTCGATTCCCTGGTTCTCAAAGGCCATGCCATGGCTTGTGCCAGTAACAGGTCTGTCAGCTCTGCAACTGGCGCCATTGTGGCCAAGACGCCAAAGCACCTGGCGGTTGATGTGCTCTTTTAATATTTTGAGCATTGCTGAAAACAGGGGGATGGGTGTCTGGTATGCCCTTTGATTAGTTGCGGATCGTTTCGAATCAGAGGGTAGGCACTTCTGCGATCTGAGCGCATGCTCGGTATTTAACAATAGTTGAAATTGAACTCTGCAGGAATCTTCTATCATAACAAACAGAATGTGCATGCCAAAAGGCTTAGCAATTGAAACACTCACCATCTATCTATTTTCGTTTCTTGTCCGCAAGAAGCTGTCGTATATGTAGCCTCCCTTGCTTAAGCCGCTCCTCCCTAGTGTCCCGGTTGGGTCTCGTCCTGATGAATCGTCGGTGGAGACCTGAGGTGCAGTCAACATCAGATTAGACCTTTTGAGACAGAACCATATACTTGCTGGGAGGAAGTACACCCAAACGAATTTCAGCCATGTTATTCATAGGGAGTTTTAAAATGAAAGGCCTGACGTAAAATGAGATGTCAATACTGACACACCCCTTTTGCGAACCTAAAATTTTGAAGGCCTTGTCCCCCTAGCTAGGGGGACAAGGCACATGAATCCCGGCATGTGGATGAAATTTTTACCTTAAGATCCTGACTCAACGCCCATCCCCGAATATTCGACCACCACACTTTTAGAAAAAGATAACTTTTTAGAAAACACCAAGTCATCAACCACCCCTACAAAAGCCTGAACCAAGCCTACTCGTACCATGGCTTGTTTGCTCCGTGCCGCCTTGAGTTAACTCGGGCTGACAATTTTTTTTTCAAATGGAACCCAGATTCTTAGTTTTGGTTTCACTTCTAGAGGCAGGTGGATACTTTTGTAAAGCTTCCTCCCTATGCGCCTCTGAGTCAACATTTTTGCAATGGCCAACCCCCGGGCTGTGATTTTTGCGCTCCTTGACAAATGCTGAAACTCATATAGCAGTGATGTGATTGGCCTAAGCCGTTTTGGAGCAGAAAAAGTGGCCTTTGGAGCAGCCAGAACAGTGTTTTGGAGCAGCAAAAGTAGCTTTTAAAGCAGATATTCTAATAAAAATAAAAATATTTGTTTTAAATGCTGGACACACGAAGAGAATCAGGCTCGCCCAAATAAACCAATTATGGTGAAGTTCGGCCACCTGGGAGTCTTTCAAGATGTAACTGAAATGCCAATGACATGACACATTTTTTTTTGCTTTTCGAAACATTCTGCAAGGCTGGAGCAAGCTTTGCTTTAGCTTAGGGTAGTAATGAATGTCCGATTTCAATGTCTCCAAAGAAATATTGCGACATCCCACAAGTGTACAGTGCTGTAGGCATTGCCAAGCAATTCCGAAAAACTGCTTGCCATCGTTTTACTGGTTGCCGACGTTCCAGATTTTTGTCAAAACTAATTAAATGTAAAATAATGAATTGCAAGCGTCCCGGCTGGTGCCTCTGTTGTGCAATTATGTTCGCATCGTTGGTTCACATGCACGTGAGGGCAACTCCTGCAGGCTTGCAGGTCACGTGCTTCGTCGAGCGAGCGAAACGGCTGTTCGATCATAACCGAAACCATGCCTCTCCGCTCTGCCGCCAACTGGTTGCCAAAAGTCTATGCAAAATGTAACTGCCCAGCATGCGACAAAAAAGAGTCCAGCGCCGCGTGCTTGCAAGGCCGGCAGGTGAGCTATGAGATAAACACAGAAAAAAAGAACCTGAGCGCATTGATGCAAGACATCGCGAGCCAGGGTCACTTTGTGCAACGACTGAACTCGAGACAAACAAGCGCGCTCTGTGAATTCAGCGTGCCGACATTCCCTTCTTTGCTTCAGCTCACTTCAACTTTTCTTCGCGACACATTTTTCACGTACCGGGGTCCCTCTCGAAAGAAAGCCCACCAAGAGAAACCTAGGTAATCAATACTTCGACACAGCAGTCTTTGAGCTAGAGAGGGATTTTGCAGCAGCGTATGTTTTAAACAAGAACATGAATGTTGATGAACATGCGGCGGTCCTTATGTTTCAGTTTAGGAAGCTCCATATCTCCAACGTCTTGCGGCCGTTGATCTCAGGAGCGAGAGCTTCAGCTCAAAAAGTAACTCCCGCCACGCCGAAACATAGTTTCGTTTCACAGCGTCACGTCATGGCTGGTACCCAGCACGCTAGCGTCGCAGCACACACACACGCCGGCAACTATCGTTAAAAAAAAAAAGAAAGCGAGACGAGACTTACGCTTACGAGACGACGAGACATGAAAAGAGAGACGGCATGGCGGAAAAAACCATGCAAAAAACCATGGACGATTGATGCAGGGTATTTTGTGTCGGGCGGCCGTTTGAGCAAAGCCTAGCTCATGCATGCTCAGTTACGGTACTTAGTTTAGTTTCAGTTTTGAAAGGCGACCAAAATTGGCCCTTTGGCGCAGATTACCCATATTTTGGCAAAATGTAGCAGGATGTAGCAGGGTTAGTCCCTTGGCGCAGTTTGGGGCAATTGGCGCAGCCATCACATCACTGATATAGGCAGGAAATAGCTCGCCTTGAAAATACTTGCTCTTGGTGGCCGAGAACAAACTCGTGTTCCTGATTGGCAGCCATTTGCTGCGAAGAATACCTGCACATATCCTAAAGAACCCAGTCTTAGTCTAACACAGATGCTTTGGCCAGACAGAGACGCAAAAGCCTGACACAGGACCGCTATAAAGACAGGAAATAGAGTGTCTGTGAGGAATAAAACACACAACTCAGATAGGCATCAATCACTTACCTTGAAAACACTTGCCATGAGCGGCAAAGAGCAAACTTCTGGCCTTGATTGGCTGGTGATCGCCACCAAGACCTGCATGTATAAGAAAGACCCGGTCTTAGTCAAACTTGGGTGTTTTTGCAGAAGAGACACAACAAAATACTAATGCAAGACCAGAACACATAGGAAATGGCATCCAAGAGGAATGAAACACAAAACTCATACAGGCGGGTAATAGCTCACCTTGAAAATACTTGCTCTTGGTGGCCGAGAACAAACTTGTGTTCCTGATTGGTAGCCATTTGCTGCGAAGATTACCTGCACATATCCTAAAGAAACCAGTCTGAGTCTAACACAGATGCTTTGGCCGGACAGAGACACAAAAGTCTGATACAAACCACAAAAAGCAGGAAATAGTTTCTGCGAGAGATGAAAACAGACCGAGGTGGAGAGGCTCGTTCTGTTTCACCTTAGTCAAAAAGTGTAGCTCATTTTGCTAAAACAATGCATATTTGCTCAAAAATGTATAATATATATTTTGCCCCACTTAGCAGAGTTTACTGCCAAGGGTACCTGCAAACCAGAATAAGTCAGACTTAGTTTTTTTTTTTTCTTTTGATGAGCGACAACAGAATCCTAAACGGGTGATGAAACAAAATATAAGCCTACCAAGCCAGACTAGTTTGCCTTGATGCAAGTACAGTGCCTCGGCCGACAAATGAGTTTCTATTCTTGGTCACTTGTCATATTTGATGGGAATAGTAAAGTAAATGAAAATAAGGCTATCTCTCTTGCAGCCGACAGCTTCAAACGAAGTTCATATACCTCGATAAACGACCTAAAAGTAAAATTGGGTGGTGGCCAAGTGGTTTATGGTGTCAAATTTCAAATTTACAGACTGTGTAGTTCTGATGGGTGGAACCAGCTGAACATTTAAGGAAGGAGACACAGAAAAGACAACCACTCGCTGGACTACCAACTATTTTAATAGATCGTCCTCCTCTTCTACTAAATCTAATGTGTATCAATTTTTTTTCCTTTTTTTTATTCCTATTTTTACTTAGCAGAGAGGGCGCCCTTCAAAAAGAGCTTTTCTTGCGGATGTAGGGTTTTTGAAGCGGTGCTCACGCAGTTTTCTTCTTCGTTGTCTATAGCCAAGGCCTCCAACATCTCCCTTGCAAGCTGGTATTATGGTACCCTATGATGCTGGCTTGCTCAAGATTTGGTTTGCACTTGCAAGTTCTACAATGGGCAGCTAGGTGTCCTGGTCCCGCGAGATTTTTAACGTTGGCCGCATGTGCACGTGCACGGTCATTTATGCATCTCCCCGTCTGTCCAATATAGCATCGTCCACAAGTTAACGGTATGCTGTAAACGACTCCTTTTTGGCACGGAAGGTATTTTGTCTTGTGTCGGGTGTCACACCTGTCTTTCATGTCCGTTTGTGTCCGATTAATCTTGCGGCATAGGGAATATGCCTTATTGGGGGCCGAGCACACAACCTGAACGTTTTGCCGGTTTGCTATTTTTTTTTTCAGTTTGTGGGTGACCCCATGAATGTACGAGATTACTGCGAAGGGCATCTTTGTTTTCCTTGATTGTGCGTCACTTTGGGCATTGTTCTTCTTGACACTGCGGCATATTTTTTCACATATGGAAGCCAATAAGGTTTTTGGATATCCGGCATTGTGAAGTCGGGAAATTTGTGCATCAAAGCTTTGTTGGACTTGATGGGGGCAGGTCTTCTTTAGGCTTGCGGAGAGGGCTGCGATGGCCACTCCTTGCTTAACATTTTTTGAGTGTTCAGGATCATAAAGAAGAAACCCTTTTCCCGATCGTGCTTGGTATTGCCAACAGACATGCCCTGCTTGCAATTTTAATGCCAAATCAAGAAACCGAATTGATTTATTCACTGGAATTTCGTGGGTGAAAGTGAGGCTCATGCAGCTATTTTCGAATTGTGTCAAGGTGGTTTTAAGGCATCCATCGGCTTGTTCGTCGACTTCTGTGGAGCACAAAATAAGAAAGTCATCTACATACCTAAAAATAACCCCTATGTGTGCATCTTGTATGGCTTTCTGGATGGCTATTCCACACCTTGCAAGAAAGATTTCGCATAGATGCGGGGCTACTTGAGAGCCAATGCAAATGCCACTCTTTTGCACATACTGGTGATCTTGTTGGGCCACAACCGTCGCTGACAGGTAGAATCTCAAGATTTCCAAGAAGGTGCTTAAACTCATTCCTGCGGCGTTTTGGAATTTGGTGAGCCCTTTGTCTTCGATGGTGGCTTGGAGGACATGCATGAGGTTTGCGTGCGGGATGGAGTAGTACATGTCCTCCACATCAATAGAAAAGCAGAAGCGATGAGGTGCCCTTGATCTTGAAGGAAGGATATGACATGTTCCGAGTTTGGTATTCGGAAAGGGTCCTCAATCGGTACGTTGGAGATTTGTTGCGCTAAAAACTTCGACACGCATGCCTGCCATGTGGTTCTTTCTGAAACGATTGCCCAGAAGGGCAATCGTTTCAGTTCGATTTGAATAAATCACTTCGGTTTCTTGATTTGGCATTAAAATTGCAAGCAGGGCATGTCTGTTGGCAATACCAAGCACGATCGGGAAAAGGGTTTCTTCCTTATGATTCTGAACACTCAAAAAATGTTAAGCAAGGAGTGGCCATCGCAGCCCTCTCCGCAAGCCTAAAGAAGACCTGCCCCCATCAAGTCCAACAAAGCTTTGATGCACACATTTCCCGACTGCACAATGCCGGATATCCAAAAACCTTATTGGCTTCCATTTGTGAAAAAATATGCCGCAGTGTCAAGAAGAACAATGCCCAAAGTGATGCACAAGCAAGGAAAACAAAGATGCCCTTCGCAGTAGTCCCGTACATTCATGGGGTCACCCACAAACTGAAAAAAAAAATAGCAAACCGGCAAAACGTTCAAGTTGTGTGCTCGGCCCCCAATAAGGCATATTCCCTATGCCGCAAGATTAATCGGACCTAAACGGACATGAAAGACAGGTGTGACACCCGACACAAGACAAAATACCTTCCGTGCCAAAAAGGAGTCGTTTACAGCATACCGTTAACTTGTGGACGATGCTATATTGGACAGACGGGGAGATGCATAAATGACCGTGCACGTGAACATGCGGCCAACGTTTAAAATCTCGCGGGACCAGGACACCTAGCTGCCCATTGTAGAACTTGCAAGTGCAAACCAAATCTTGAGCAAGCCAGCATCATAGGGCACCATAAAACCAGCTTGCAAGGGAGATGTTGGAGGCCTTGGCTATAGACAACGAAGAAGAAAACTGCGTGAGCACCGCTTCAATAACCCTACAACCGCAAGAAAAGCTCTTTTTGAAGGGCGCCCTCTCTGATAAGTAAAAATAGGAATAAGAAAAAAATAAAAAAAAAATTGATACGCATCAGATTTAGTAGAAGAGGAGGACGATCTATTAAAATAGTTGGTAGTCCAGCGAGTGGTTGTCTTTTCTGTGTCTCCTTCCTTAAATGTTCAGCTGGTTCCACCCATCATGTATCATAACCAACTAGCTCAACTAATTCCCGTAGTGGGTAGTTCTGGTTTAAGTCCTCCTGGTGTATATTTTTATCCTTATTAATTTTATTTAAATTTTTTTTATTATTTTTGAGGCACTAGCACATAATTTATATGGTAATTCAACTTTAAAAGCGTTTTAAGAATACTGCACGGCTTAATAGTGCTCGTAATAATTTCTCATAAAGAGCGGCTTTCAATTTTTTTCTTGCTCTCGCTGCTGCTTGCTTCCTCACCCTTAAAATGCTGACAACTCGACACAAAAGTAATAAAAAAATGTGCTTCAAATGTGATGAAGATGAGCATTTCCAAGTTGCACCCCTGCTTCATGCCCTGACCATGCTACCATACCATAGCTGAGCACAGCGACGAATGGTCCCAGGTGCTGTGACCCGACCGTATATAGCCTTACGGTGTGGCGCAACTCATGCAGCCCCTATGCTTGATGATGGAGCCAGTGTGCGAGGTGCGACCTGCTTGAGCTGTGCAAGCCACAGCTTTACAGCCTGCAAAGGGTAGGAAGATGCCCCTCCCCTTGCAGAGCTTGCAATAGCTCAGCAAGAAGCTATTGCAAGCACTAGAGAGCCAGTGTGTGAATAAAAGCAGTTCTGAATGTGAATTAGTGTGTAAATTATGCGTCTTTACGTTAAAACTTAAAAAAAGCATTACTTATAAATATGTAATAAATACAGTATATATATATATATATATATATATATATATATATATATATATATACTGTAAACGACTAAATTTTTGCAAGGAACTAATTTTCGCGAATCGCCTACAAACGCGAAAAGTACGTCCCGCGAACAACTCGGGCGATATGTGAACACTACGGAAGCTAAGCTAGGTTCGCGAAAATTAGAACCCGCGAATAATTTCAAATTTTCAGCTTTGGCCCGATTCGCGAAAATTTGAGCCCGCGAAAATGAAGTCGTTAACAGTATACTAAAAAAAAGGCAAAAAGAAAAGAAACGTCTCCAGGTGGGTTTGAACCCAGAGCTCCACTGCCCTTGATTTCAGTTCCCTAAGGACAACTCCAGACGGGGCAACGTTTCTAGCAATTTCGAGGTTGCTGGCTGGTTGTTCCCTAGGTTTTCCCAGATCAGCACGAATTTCTGAGATCAGGTTCGGCTCAAAACAGACAAGCAACTCGAACAAACTGGAGAGGTTTGAAGCGGCAGCAGCCAATCAAGAACGCAATATTTTCACGTGACACCCCTGTGGTGGTGAGGATGAAAGCTGAAGACTTGGTCCTGGTTTGAAATGGATCGTGTTTGGAAATAAACTTTTTCAGAAACATGAGTGAGTATTCTCAACTCCACTCAAAGATATAAAAACACGTTTTAGCACGTAGTTGTGCGTCTATATAGTGCAAGAAAAATCCAAATTCATGATGATGATGGCAAGTCGTAGCAATTCGGCTGCAGCGTGTGAACGCAGGTGGCCAGTGTTGCTGGTGTTGCGACGTTAAGTTGCTGGAGGAAATTGTCCCGTCTGAAGTGGGCCTTAGGGTCGCTTCCACCATTCACGCTCAGCGAGCAAGCCTGCTTCAACCGTTCACACCTCAAGGCAAGCTGGACAGCTACAAGCCACCTAAATGTCTACCGCCGCATCCCCGACCAGGTCGCGACGCGACATAACTTATTAAAAGTCTTGCTGTCAGTGCCACGACCGGCCAGAGTGAAGTCGAGAAAGAATCATATAAATCATTTCGTAGCTTTCTTGGAACGACCCCCCTCAAGGGAGAGTCGTCCCTCCGCCCTTCGTCGATTGTTGGACTGACGCAAAGCAACTAGCCGTCTTGGCCCAGCAGTTACAAATAATAGTGCTCATTAACTCGCCTGCCAGAATTCCAGGTGCCAACCGCAATTTCCGTCAGTTTACCCGACACCCGCTGACAATCTTGTCTGCCAGTGTTCCCGGTGTCAAGTGCCATTTCTGCAATCTTTCCAACACCCACTGACAAAAACCCATCTGTACTCCAGGCCTCGACAAGCGCTTACTTGCCTACCGCATCACCCCAAGCCTAAATCCTAAATCTGCAATCAGTCCTGGCTGTTTCCCCTCCTGCCACTCGTTATCCTGCCTTCCAGCGAACATGCCGTGACTCTCCTCTGCCTCTGAAGACAACTTTCTTACATCTTAAACGCGCTCCCCGTCTCTTGCCAACCACTAATCTGGGGTACCCGAGAAAGCGGGTCTGCAACCTCGTTCTTCGAGCCCTTTAGGTACTCGATTCGAGGAGACACCTGCTGAGCTCTGCCGTGAGACAAGTCGCCAAAATTCCAACATATTTGTCTCAACGGGCATCGTTAGCGTTAGTGAACAACCCGCTTAACGAATCCGTGAGACTCCCTGGGGACGACTAGAAGCAGAGGCATACCGAACGAGCCCCACGTTGGATTTTCCATTTTAATGTTGGTTTCTTTATCGAGTTCGCTTAGCTACTAATAATCACCGCCCAATTGGTATGCGCTCCGCCTGTCACCCAGGGAGTGACATACAGCAACGAGAAGACAGCGAATAAGTTGACTGTACCTCACGGTTGCCCGTCGTTCGGAGCCGGCAGTCCAGGCCACCGACCCTTGTTGTCGCCCGTCGATCAGAGCTCACAGTCAGAGTCAGTGTACAGGCCTGCGGATCGTGCTTGCCACGCCAGCGCTGCGTAGACTGGCTGTCCCGGGCTATCACTGCCCGAGTCTCGCAGTGGAATCACCCCGGGATCGTCATGGCCTAGGCTAGATAGCCAGGACTCGCCGTTTCTACCGGTCCGGACTTCAAACCTCGCTGGTGGACCGCTCCGGGGTTGGGCATGGGCCAGGCCAGGCAGCACGGCTCCGATGTTCCTGCCCAGCTCCAGCCTCGCTCAGCACGCACTGTCTCGCGCCAGCTCGTGACTTCTCCGCCGACCGCCTGTCATGCCCTCTGCCTAGTCTTTCACCCTTGGCTCCCACAAAGTTAAGGAAAGGAAATGTACCATTATGTTCAGTGAAGTTCGGTGAGAAGACCCAGGACTCGGGCAAGAATGCCGTTATCCTTGGTGTGACCCTATGAGACTCTCTTGCTGCCTTTGCTGGGGTTTATCTAACTGATTGCCTGTCTGAAAAGTAGAAGAAACGTATGTGCATAACACTCATTATTCACAAGAAAATTTGTCAACATCCAAAATGACCCAGGGAGAAAATTATGCGAGGAATTTGTCGGCCACGTTGGCCGAGTTACCCCTCGTGGCCAATGCTTCATTGCAACTTTAATTGTAGTAAACAGTCATAAGGTATATTACAAAGTGCAATTTGGTTTTGTACGAACCTACAACACACAAAACAGCACTCTAATACAGTATGTAGAGGTACCTCTAAACAAATTCCAGGGTTTCATGGAGCCTCCTTCAGATAACTGATGTTGAACATAAAATATGTGCACCAAGGAGTGAGCAAACAGTGACTTCCAATTAGTCTCAAGCACCAGCGACATGTCGACAAGGAGTGCAATGTGTAGATTGTCGTCTAGAAATGTGCAGCCAAGATGAAAAGGCGAGATATAACGATATCAGAATAAGATCACACCAAAAAGGTTCCGTTACAATCTAGGCACAGTAATGAGTCAACCGACGTTCAGCCGCGATTCACTTTGCGTTGAGGTGAAACATGGCCAACAAAATATAAAAAAAACGCTTCTTTTTTTTCTGTACATTATTTGCTTTGCGCCGTTGATAGAAGCACAGTTGGGCGGCGTCACAAAGTCACTCGCTAGCGTTTTTCAAATTCGTTCATCGGCACTCATGGTCTACCCGGGAGGAGAAAAGTATGTACGAGCTCAGAGCCGAGCCGCCGAGCGTCGATTGCGACTTTCCTAAAGAGAAGCTCCGGTAACACTTCGGCGACTCGTCAGCTTCAAACAACGCCTCTTCGAACCAGCTTCGAACGAGTCTGACGCGCCCGCGAATCCAATGCGCCGAACGGTCGCGGCAGAAAGCACGCCGGAAGGAAGGGGGCTGGAGGCTGAGTATCCGAAAGAGACGCGGCGCTGGTTTCTACGTCTATTTCGCACATGAGATAACAAACTGGCAAAGCTAGCCGAGTGTGAACAGTGACTGACGTTACATTGGAGCACACGCAGTCGAAATGACGCCTGCAACAGAGCACAGCTAGAGGTTTTCAACAGGGGACACATGCGTTCAAAAAGGCCGCGATTTAAAAACTTCACGTCTCCTTTCTATCCTTCGGTGTTTACTTTGATCCGCGTACACCAAAGCACTCAATGCTGCAAGTAATAAAGTCATGTATACGTACCTTTCGAAGCAATTGAAAGTGTGTAGGTTTCGCTCGATGCCCACGAGCACAGAATGCGACCGGTGCGACGAACGCCAATCCCGCCGGCAGCGCGACGGCGCCGGCTGGCCGGGTCGCCGGGTCGGGTCGCGCAACCGACGCCCGCCCGCTCCGCACTGCGCCACTGCGCATGCTCGGCTTCTCGGCTCTCTCAGCCACTGTGCTCTCAGCTCTCTCGGCCGCTCTGCGGGCTCGGCAGCACGCCGACTCGTGGGCATCGCGGGCTCGCCGGGCTCGCTCCCTTCAAAGTTCGAACAGTTCGAAGTTCAAACTGCTTCCAAAGCGCGAGCTTGCGCGCGCGCGCGCGCGGGTTGGCGATGGAAACTATTTTCTCGAAAAACGAGGCTGTAACGTATCTTTTGATGGCGCAAATGCACGTATTTTTCACGTCGTTTTCTGTACAGTGTGTGAATCTCGCGAAACAGGCGACGAAAAGTGGTGGGTGAAATGTGCTCGCATGTCGTCGTGGATTTTGTGTACCACGTAGGATTACCCAGAAAGGTGGGTCAGTATCGATAAATGTGCGCGTAAGAAGCAACTACATGCACGTGACCTGTCAAGCCTGTTCACCTTCATTATTTTATCGTGCGAACCGACATTGCCACGTATCGTGTTCGATTTCGGTCCTAACACCGGTAACTTCGAACATATCGTGTTTGATGTTGTGTTTCTCGCCGTCGGTAAATTCGTATTGATATCGTATTCGGTCTGGTGGTTGTGTCTCAACACCGATGGTTTCTTGTTGTAATGCGATGTTGTGTTGCAACATCGAATTGTATCCCGGTACGTTGGGTTTATCGTTTGGCGATCAACTTTTGTTGCATTACAACTGCAATAAACATTTGTTGGAAAACAATCACTCCAATGAGCACGTCGTTATTGGGCTTTGTCATTAAAAGGTAGGTCGCGGTGGGTGTTCCGGCTATAGTTATTCTGAATGGTTTGGTGGTTGTCTAGTTTCGAACGCGCGAGGCTGTGTGTACAGTGTGCCGTACTAACAGCTGTACATACTTGCACTGTCGATCAATGTTAATGTGTTCGCAACGCAGAACGTTTATACTATGTGTGTATCCACACCCAATATATTTCTCGCGTATTGCCCTGTGAATATGCCAACGTAATTCATGTTGGTAACTTGGTATCCGCGTTCTGAGATTTATGCGCGCGATATCATATTGTATTCTCCTTTGGTCCCATGATCGACGACCGATATTTGTATATCGTGTGGCCGTACAGTATGTCCATGTCGGTCACCAATATGCACGCGATGTCGTATTCTATTCCAATAACCGTGTATTATATCGGGGTATTGTGCTCCGATATCATGTTGTATACCAATAACCGCAAGTTATATCGGGATATTGTGCTCCAATATCCTGTTGTACACCAATAACCGCATACTATATCGGGATATTGTGCTTTGATATGAATTCCCATCGTCCTTATTGGGTTAATCGGATAACAACACGTTTTTATTGGTTTCCATCATCTTCATTGGAATACAATATTTCCGATAAGCCGACTTCATATTGGCCTTTTTCAATAGGGCAGTTGCAGCTACTAGGAAAAACTACCGGAAATCGGTCTCCTGCCAGAAAATCCGAAGCTGACTAAGCCAACAATGACAACCCTGTAGCAGCAAACCACGTCCCCTCCCACCATTGTTTGCATATCCGTTGCAAATTACACTCCGACGCTTTTTCACGCAAGGTGTATGAAGACGTCAAGGACTGGATTGAACAATATGACTGTGTCGCCCGCCACATTGGGTGGACAGACAACCAGTTCCTGCAAAACCTATACTTCTCGTGGAAGAAACTGCCGGCGCTAGCGTGAGAACCATGGATCCTCCTTAACGTCGTGGGAAGTTTGCAAGATCGAGCTGAAGCGCGCATTTGTCAGCCAACATCAAAGAGATAGAGCCGCATTCTTGATTCTGTCCAGGACACTGCCCAAACGAGAGCGCCACCGCACTCGTGGAGGGTGTTTTGGGCTTGATCGAGCGCCCACGCCCACGCCGATCTTGATGCTACAGAAGACAAGAACCTAAGAACCCCATGCCCCTCATGTAAGGGACAACACCTTCGGCAGCCTTCTCCGCAACCCCCCAACAACAGTCGAGGTTTTCATATCACCGAGGCTTCCTACATTGAATGTGCACTGCATGCCCGAGCCTGTCACTATGAACAACTTCTTGGCGTCTCGACACTCGAGTTGTTCAGCTGCTACTTCGACGCCAGCCTCCCAGGCATCCACGACATCATCCACGACGTTGTCTGGGAGGAGATCAGGAAGCTATTTCCTGCCATCAGTTGCCCGGCTTTTATTTTGATTGCCGAGATTGTTTCGGAACTAGTTTGACAGGTATTTCAACCGAGACTTCTGCGAGCGAAGCGGCATCTGACAAACCAAGGGCAACTTACCCCACAATGGCACAACGACCGCCACCGGTTGCCCCTTAGTATTCAATGCCAATTCAGTGAAACACTCCAACGCCGAAGCATCCCCGACATCGTGTGTAGGTCTGTGCTCAACAAAGTACACCGAACAAAACGTAGGTGATGCGAATGGCTGACCGAAAACCACTTTGCTACCACCGCATGAAGCCGACCATGTCTACAAAAGCTGCCCATACCAATGGATTGGTCTGCGAGGGTTCGTGCCGAACGACCCTCAATCACGTCTCGAGGAGCGACCACGGGAGATTAAGGATTACTTTCGGCGACCTTTGTCCCTGATGCCGAAGGTGCTGAATCGAAGATGCTGAATGCCTGATTACCCCGAAGCTCCTGATGTCCATGACCTCAACGAGATGTAAGCACGACAAACAAGGTGAGCGGCAATGCAGTGACAGTGGATGTTTGGTGTCCGTTGTCGTCGAAGGACCATACCTAAACATTTGCTGACACCAATTATCTGTGCGCACTCCATGAAGCACACAATTTTTAACTTTGAGGGAGAATGCCCCCGAGTGACTTGAAGGAATAGAATGGTTGGTGGCCTTCAAAAGTGAACTGCAAGCATCACCAGACTTGGATAGCGAACAAACATTGTTGCCAGCTATCAAGTCAACGGTACAGCAAAAGGCACAGCCACGTAAGCAATACATGCCCGAGCTTGCTGCATTGATGCAGAAAACTACCAGGAAAATTTTCGTGTTAGAAGCCAGCCCTGCAGCTTCAGTGCATCAGACGTCAGTGGCCGCACATGACGTATGATTACAAGACAGCATCAGACGGTCAAAGTTGCCACTTGACCAAACTGAACACTGACGTACCAGAAGCGTCATCCGACAGCAAGGTCCACAGGTACTACGACTGAACGCCTGAAACGAGACTGTCGCAGAAAGAACTCGTTATGGAACAATTTACTAAGAATCAATAATCATGTAATCAAGTGGAAATAAACATATTTGATACACTAAGCAGATAAACATATTTCCGCTTGCCTTCACGCCTTGAGAGTCTATACACCGAGAATTGTGTACACTGCACACTCTGGACCTTACGAGGACACTCGCATCTCTGACCCTTCAATATTAATGAATGGGACATACCAGACTGGAAGACTTCTTGCATGGGGTTGCACTCGTTCAACCTTTCCTGAACATGTGGTGCATCCGAAAACCAACTCCAGTGATGTGAAAATGTTATTTATTAGTTTATTTCCTCCAGGGTCCTTCGTTGGCAATGCAGAGAGGATACTTAAAACTACGCACATGATAATAACATTAAAGCACACTGCTGTAACTTGTTAATTAAAAAACAAACACACCTCTAAGCATATACCTTAATAGTATGTAGTATGTGTTGATGCATTGGTCTATAGCATGTCACTTCCTATATGTATGACTCAATAGACCCTTTGCAGAACCCCATCAAGCAACACAACTGACACCGTTTGTTTCGGCGTAAAGCACACGAATGGGTCCCAGTTGACGTCGAACGCTAATGCAGCATTCGAGTCCAATAGGTGCTGAGCCGAATTCACAGGGATGGCGGACATAACATTCTTGTCGAACAAATGCCCAAAGTATGAAAGCCTGGGGTAATTATAGTAGTAGCTACTGTAATTTGTTTCAGCAGAATTTGGCAGATGGCAAAGGCTATAGTCTAGGTAAGTCAATACACACGTTAGAGAGACAACATGACAACATGTCATCAGAGTGCTCGTCTGCACAGATTTGTCACACACCTTCGCTCCGTCTCTCTGATTGGCTCGAGGGGGCTGTGGCGGTTGGCCTTTTCCAAGTTACGGTGATACGAAGTATAGGCAGCCCACACTTTTGAAAAAAGTCTATTGAAGAGACCGAAAGGAATGGTGGTCAACATTTTTCAACAAGATTGCTCTCCAGGCAAGGGTGAACACAAATATGAATCATATTATCCAGGTAATTAGAACAATTAAATAATTGACCGACTAATACAATGCACTCTTGATGGAAAAGAGTATTGCTGGAATAAATCCTACGAAACAGAAAAAGTGTGCAGTTAATCTATGCATGCACCAAAACAGTTGTTCTTACAGCAAGTCGAATAGCTTTGATGCAGATGCCTGCAACGATTTATTCTTCCCCACACTCAGTAAAACGTCATCCTCGTAGGTGAAAATAAGTGCACTTCGCATTCACACACACAAAAAAAAGAAGAAAAGTGATCGAATGTAAATCGTGGATTAGCACAAGAGGTAAAAATCGCAGGAGCCTCCTTCCTAAAAGTTGCTATGGTTGTTTGGTGACGGAGGGCTGAAACAACTTTCCCTAGGCCCTAACACGACGTGTACATTTCGCGTAGATTCTCAGATATTTCAACGTTCAAACAAAACTAAGAGAATGCAAAAATTTCATGTTAGAAACACTCAAAAGTTCTATCGGTCCTCGAACACATCCCGGAATCCGAGCACCGGCATGGCGATGCAGAGCTGATGCTGTCTCACAGGCGTTAATATCCAGATGATCCAGAGCGATCTTGCGTAAAAACGGTATAAAGTCTCATTCCTTCATATTTTCATATTATACCTGCGTCAGCCAGCACGAAGAAGCCCGAAGTCGTCGGAAAGCAGCTGCACATCACGGCTACCGCGCACCGAACAAACTCGCATCCGCCAGCTATGGGCGCTGCCGTCTTACCTGTGACGCCACGGCTCTTGGGAGGTCACGTGACGACTGGTCACATTTGCGTACAACATGGCGGCAACCGGGGGGGTGCCACTTCCCAACTTCCGGTCTATCACTCTAAGCCCCTTAACCTCGTTGTCAATGGGCCGCCATTTTTCCGACATGTAAGCTTCTATGGAAGCTTCGCTACCCATGTACATATACCTTGATACGTACGTTTCGACGTTACTAAAAACATAAAAACCAAAGGAAAAAAACTCTTTTTGTAGTAAATTTTATTGGAGTTTAGTACAAAATGATGGGCGCGTGATGTTTTCCAAAATCTTTAGTTTCCAAGGTTTCGCGGCACGATTAATATTGTTTTTGTACAACCATGCCTCAGCGGTGATTTCAGGTACGGCGTCCCGACCTAGGCTCATGTTAACTTCGGGGTAAATTCGCGGCGCGTCCGCTGGGAAGACAGGGGTGACATCCCTGTAACCCTTTCCACTGTATCTGTTTCGGCTCCGAAATGGCCGATTGAAGCCAAAATAGATGTTACGTGCAGTTCCTCGAGTGACCGCTACAGGATAAATGGCGGCACTGTGATCACATTTGGCGCTACAGCTGGGCTCTTTGGAACGCAAAGTTAGGAAACGAAAATATAGATGGCGCTTCGAACGACAACTGGCGTATTGAAGTGAGTGAGGGGGGGGGGGGGGGTACACCCTTCGCAGGAGTTCCACAACTGAGGTAACATAATAACGTTGGTATATCGCAAACCTTGAATTTTGAGATTAGATGCGAACTACCTTGCGATGCAGTGGCTTCGAACACAGTTTCTTTCGATAGGCTACCCTTGCTTTAAATCAATATCCAGAAGTTGCCGAAAAAAAAAACAGTCCGGGGAGCCCGGATGAACGCAAGATGAAGCACGACGACGCGACTGACACCACTAATCCGCGATGCCTGCGACTAAAAGTCTCCTGCACGGGCCGATATTTAGAAGCCCGGCCTAGGCCGGCCCGTTATCTATTTGGGCCCGGACTTGCCCGCGGCCCGCTATCCATTTCCGACAGCCGGCCCGGCCGGGCTCGAAGCTAATTTTCTCGAGCCAGCTGCATTTTATCTTAGCCCAGTATGAATAGCTCGCAAATTGTACGGCATGGCAGCTCGCTTGCAACTGCTACACATAAGTTGATTACGGTACCCCATATGAAAAACTGTAACCATTTTTTTTTCGCTGCTATTATTAGTTTGAGCAATCTGCAGGCCTAGGCAGCTTGTTAAGACAAATCACCCGAACTTCCTTTTCTGCGACCAAACACGCGCGGCAAGGATGGAAAAACAAAAATTACTAGGAGACGTAAAGAAAACTACGTGTCACAGTTGGAAAGGAAGGGAATCATCGCGGCGGGTTTGTACAAAAGACGGGAAAAGTTCTAAATTAGCCACTCTCGCTGCGCACAACTGTAAAAAAAAAAAAAAAACAGCAATGTGGTCGTCTTTTGCGGTGGTCTGCGAGAAATAGTTCAGGAAAAGTACCCCTCAGAGGAGCCTCTTCACATCTATGGGGGATGCAAGCATTCGTGCGTACAGATGGTTCACGCCGGCGAGGGTACGCTTTGTGTAGGCGCGTGTATGTGCGTGTTTGTGGTGAGAAGCGTTCCCGGCGCGCCGAGAAAAGGAACGCCGCGCCGCTGGGTACACTCTGGAAAAGCATTCGCTGCACACACCGAACCACACAAAAACATACACCCACACACACATGCTTCAGCATCTGTTTAAGTCCACTGTGGTTCCTCTGCCAACCCCCGAACACGTACGCTTCCGAAGAACACGCCGCTAAAGAAAAAAAAAAAGTAATGGCAACTTCGGCCCGCTTTGGCCCCACTTACAGACCTGAATGCAAGACCCGTAACCGGCCCGGGAACTTCATGAATGTAGTCGTGAAGTCCAGCGTCACTGGTACGGGCCAGGCCGGCCCCTGGCCCGCGGCCTGGCCCGTACCAGTGACGCTGACAGCTCGTCCCTCTGTTATGACTGGGCAGACAGCGCCGCCTCGCGGCGAGTGACGGAGTTAGCGCAATTACACTCTTCTGCTAGGGAGCCACTCGAACGGAACGGCCGGAGAAGCCTTCGCCCGCTCGCTTCGGGATCTCGGAGGCCATGGGTCAAGCAGAGTAATTGCAAGTAGCTAGGCTAGGTGGCGCTAGGTACCGCCCAATTCATGTTCTTTAAAAAATATATTCATTTGTTCACGCCACCATTGTGGTTTGGGAAACTTTATTATACACACATGTAGTACACATGTAGACACGTTACGCATACTACAACATCAGCCAGGTGAACATAGATTGAGCGCATACATATTCACGGCGCATACAAACATCAATACAACAGCACACTTACCCGATATCTACTTCCGAGCTCCGCGTTTCCGTCGTTTATAGTGGTCTTTCCAGACATACCTAAAACAGCGCACACGCACAGGAGGAAAGAATAGAAGACGGGATAGAGCACTTTTAGGTATGTCTTCAAAGTACCGGTTAGCTCATGTTTCTACGTTACTGCAGTTGATTTCTTGTGCAACGAGCTCTTTATTTGACGTCTTAAACCTTCCATCCATTACCCTTAGAGTTTTAGTCAACCTAACAGCCCAGAGCCTCGCTTCAGCGCTCTTTCCTGTGTTGTGTTCTCTTCCTCCTGTGCGTGTGTGCTGTTTTAGGTATGTCTTCAAAGTACCAGTTAGCTCAACTTTCTACGTTTCTGGTCTTTCAGAACGTCCGATATTTGTCGGTGACCGCCAAAGCAATAAAAAATAGTCCCAGCATGTTGATTTTTTTCCGCAGTGTCATACCTCTGAGAGTATTTTGAACGGCTCAGGGGATGAATCTCTTCATAAAAAGTAAACGCTCGATCATGCCGTAATTATTTGAAAACCAAACAATCATGCTGCTGCAATGCAATTCCAAGCAATCTGTTTGCTTCCCCGCTCGGAACGTCGTAGCCAGTATTTCTATTGTAGTGTTTGTTTTTCTATTTGTGTTGTTCGCGCACGACTGCAATTGCCGTCTTGAATTCTGTAGAGCGGATATTGTCTCAGCTGGAAGGATGCTTCACGGGCAGAGCAATCGCTTTTCGATCAACTTGAATGCAGCAAAGCCGCGACTTACGGCAGGTGTTAATTTTACGGAGCTACGCCGTGGCGAGCACGAAAACTTCTAGAGCTCATCCCAGCGCGTTACTTGGAGGGAAGGTTCTCCAGGAACCATAGTATATTTAAACAGCAAAATAAAGGAAAGCTCCTTTTTTTATCAATTTCACCTACCGTGTTTTCTTAATGCTAAAATTCGAAACTGTAAATATACGCACTTTCCGTCGTATTTTCATACTGTTCAGTTCTTTTCCCAGAGCGCAATCCATCTGGGGGAGGAAGCAACCGACAGTCACATTGGCCACTGTACGATAGGAGCTACGCTTCAGACCAGCGTTCCAACACGACTATCCGCACGTCGATCAATCGCACCTAATCGCTCAAGCGGTCTTAAACTCTTTAACGTAAATCGAAATGTCAAACTGCAACACCCCGCCCCCTCCGATCACGGCCAGACCAGCGCTATTCAATGCACGACAGTTTACGTCATTTCATCTTGTTACACCACTGATACGCGAACACACGGTCACATCGGCGATAATTCCAGTTTTCTGTTCACAACGCACAACACTGGCGTCGCGATGTTGCTGCTATGTTGCTGACACGCAGAAATACGGAACCACATTGACTGCCGGGTGGCACTACACACTTAAAATTTTTACACCCTTATTCGTGTAAATGGCTCGTCCTCTGGCTAACGCCTTTATTCGTGTAAGGGTGTTAGCCGCCGGAGGTGGTGAAAATCGTGTTAACTGCTAACACCCTAAAAACAATATGGCGGCCAGTATGCGACAGGCGATACGAGCCTGGCGAGCCGTACGCGGCTTCTCGCCGGAGCAAGAGCATACGGCTCGCACGCTCGTTTGGTGTCATCTGTAGGCGCAAAAAACTTTCCAAACATCTCTATGTCCAAGCGCCAACACCGGAAATAATACGAGTAAGGCCGAAACCGCTGGAGACTGAACAGCCGAGACTGTCGCCGAAGTCTCGCTCGGCTTGCTCAATACCGGTCGCATTTTCATCTCATCAGAAACGCTTATAAAGAAGGGATAGCTTTACAAAACACTGACAGCCTGGCTTTATTGAACAAAACGCCCACTTGCCGTGGACGACAAGTTGACAACGAATCGCTCCGACACCCTGTGTCGACAGCGGCTAGGAGGTATCGCACTCGCGCTCTGTGTGGCTCTCGATTAATTATTGCCTGTGCTCACCTCTGTTACGTGCGTTATCCACTCATGAACGTTTGTGCGTGAACAGCGGCATTCAGCACCTAGAACACGCGCTGGGGAAGCCGCCTAACCTCCTTTTGTTGCAATCAGGCAGCATAACACGGCGACACGGCCAACACAGCGGAACCGAACAACTCGGAGCGATCAACACAACGGATGGACTAATGGCATCCAGCCCTCTAATAGTTATAGATCACCAACCGCCACACTTTTCAAATTGGGCGGCGACAACCTACATCTAGCGACGAAAAAAAAAAGTGATAAACATTCGAAAAAAGAAAACAGCAGTTTTTCTTCTGCCCAAGGCGCGGTTACATATACTCACGACATGGACATACACACAGCACTGTACATACACACGGGGATACAAGCACTAATCAATTGCACAACACACAACAAATAGTACATACATCCTACTTACACAATTCAACCAGTGCCACGAGCGGTATATATGCCCTCCTATTTCGCGCAATGGTTAGCCCAGTGACCACGCTAGTCTTAATCAAGATATGAAAAGATTACGCCAATTTTATTTTTAATAATATTTTTTCTGCATTTGTCTTAGGTAGGTACACATATCCCTTAATAACTTCTTACAGCATAATGTATTATAATGATACGCGCCTAACTTCTAGTAACTCAACGTGAGTGACGAGAAAAAAAAATCGTGTGAATTCTGTCTGGCAACCACACTCACGGCGTGGTTGCTATGGCGACGCTGTCGGTACGCGCGCCGGCAGCCGTCCAGCTGGTTCGGCCGTTCGGCTACGGCCGAGTGCGCGAGTCCACGGTGAACGCCGCGAACGCAATCGAGAAAACAAAGCGTCGACTACTGAAGCTGTACGTAATCGAGTTTCCGCCCGTTCGCTGCCGAATTCTTCGTAGTCTTCTTCCGCCCGTTCGAAAGGGAACAGCCTACCAGTCCGATTACCGCCGTGGCTTCAGTGGCTTCATCTTCGGAGGGAACTGTCAACTGAATTAGTTCCAAAACGCGGGTGCATCAGGCAGCGCAACGTGGCGCGGTCCACCCACAAAGTCGGTAAGTAAACAAAACACTCAATGCCGTTCCATTCTTTCTTTTTTTTTTAATTTACGGGGGCGCGCGGTGTTTCTGGGTGGCTCAAGGTATGGGAAAGCAACCGGAAAAATCGGCACCTGATCGACCATGGGGTGAAAATTTCAAGGCGTATCGTATGCAAACGACAGCGTTTGCCGGCGGAAGACTCGGTCGTCCGTAGCGAACGCATTTTTTGTATTTTTAAGGATGTTCTAGCTGCAAAAGAAAGGAGCGCCTTAAAATTTTACAAGGTAAAATACACTGCTGAGGAAACGACGCCCCTTTGCGTGCAGGCGCCGATTTTTCCGGCAGACTTTAGCGCGCTGTGAAATGCAGTGTGCACTTAGGGAGAGTTTTGGCATAATATAATGTTGCTCATTGGAAATAAAAAAAAAAGAAAAAAGAAATGCTGGCATCATATGTTTACACACTCTTAGTCATTTTTGGAATCTGTACCCTTTTTGTGGCAGGTATTGGACGCCAGCACATTTTACGTAGAAACGAAGAGTGGAATCCGGCCAATTCCCTTCCACATTAACATCAAATGAGTGCTGTGAAAGCAAAGAAGAAAGTGAGGGTGAAACAGTTCCTGCAGTAGTAAGTGCCAGAAACAAGAAAAGTGCCCCGAAGTGGAAAATATACTCCCTTGAAAAGGATCCAAAAGAAATAGAGTTTATCAGGTATACCGCCGAGCGTCACAGATCTGGACACTCCATTTCAGTTTTTTAAATGCCCTTGCCCTGATGAGCTGTTTACAGCGATATTTGACGGGACCATCCTGTATTGAACTCAATGCCACTATGAACACCATTTTCGGGTTCTGGTTACAACTCCACGCAGGATGTCCTGCTTCAGATCAAGGAGGATATCCTTGACAGAATCTCCTGTACGACAACGCGGGCGGTTCTGGCCATGGATATAAAGGGCGCCTTTGACAACGTCAGTCACACGCTGGTGTTCGAGAACTTGGCCTCAACTGGGTGCGGGCCCCGGATGTATGATTATGTGCGGGACTTCCTGAGCAACTGGATGGCCACCATCGGAATCGAGTCCATCCGCACAAGCACCATCCCGATACCGAGCAAGGGCAACCGGCAAGGCTCGGTCCTGTCACCCACCTTGTTACCTGCCGATGTGCAAGCCGCCTCCTCTACTGGAACGGATTCCCCGGATGAAGCATACACTCTATGCCACTCTATGTGGACGACCTGACGATTTGGGCTACGTCGGGATCGGACAGCGGGAGGCAAGACTTCCTCGAAGAAGTCATTGAGACGGTGCAGAACTACCTCGAGGCCGGCAACCTCCAGCGCGCCCCCAATAAGTCTCAGCTGTTGCTCCTCCGCGCGGGCAAGACAATTCCCGAAGAAGAAGAAGGCGGACATCCGCCTCACGTTAAAGGATGGTACCCCCGTGCCGGTGGTGAAGCGGGTTCGAATCCTCGGGCCTTCACCTCCAGCGGGACGGCGAAGCCAAGTACACGGTCGACCAACTCGTCAAGACAACCACGCAAGTCATGCGCATGGTGAGAAGGATAACGAGTCACAGACACGGGCTCGAGGAGTCGGACCTGATCCGGCTGACCCAACCACTCGTCATAAGCCACATCGCCTGCGCAAATCCGTATCTCAACCGGCTGTCGAGAGGTAAGGGCAAGATGGACGTGATTATTCGCGAGGGGTACTAGCTGGCACTGGGGGTGCCGCCATACGCGTCGAACGCCAAGCTCCGGCGGCTAAGTGTAAACAACACCTTCCAGGAACTCATCAACATGCACCTAGCCAGTCAGTGGGAGCACCTGGCCCTCACACTGAGTGGGCGGCATGCCCCGAGCTCGCTCGGCATCCCCATCCCCGCATCGCAATGCGAGGCTATCCAGCTGCTGCTGGCCCTTTGGGACAAGATCCAGGTGGCACCAATCCCGTGGAAGCTGAACCAATCTTTGCATCCAGGTCGCTGGATGGCTCCCGGTCCCTTGATTCCGCTTGGTCCCGTCGTGTAGCATAGGGCCCCTGGTAGCAATTGGTTGCTAGCCCAGCATTTAAGCATACTCCAGCCTTTTTGTATGTAAAGCAAAACAATTACTGCAACTGAATACTTCTTACCTGACAATAATCGTAGTTTGCACTGCTCAATGCCCTTCTGTTTTATCTAAAATACCTCAACTAAGTACTCCGAGTACCGGTCAAAGCACTGCGGTGCAGGTGAAGTTTCTACTTCACCTGTTGCCCTTCTGTTTTATCTAAAGTACCGCAACTTTGTACTCTGAGTACCGGTCGGAGCTCTGCGGTGCCAGGTGAAGTTTCTGCTTATAAAAAAGTGTCTGCCCAAAAGCTGCAACAGGAAGCCTGATGCAGAGGCTTTAAGAGCAAGCTCTATGCTTTTAATGTTGCTAAGCATGCGCGCTTGTGCAGTGGAACTGTCGTTCAGGACAACGTGCTCATTCTTGGCATTTCAGTTTCACTTGCACTTAAAGGGATGTTGAACCGAAATCTGGATTCCATAAAACACGGCGGCAAAAGCGTGTAACAAGATGCTACGAACACCAAAACATCACTCATACAGCGATATTTCGAATGGATGACCTTATTTTTAAAAATAGGAGGCGCATTTGACAGATTCGCTTGTCTTGTTTCTCCGAGAAGGAGAGGGAACGACCTCGCGTCTTCTCCGCCTCGCCGCCTTGAGGGGGCGAAGCAGAGAGAGGAGAAAACGAGATATCTCAACGTCACGCGCCTCATCGGCCTCGTTCAATCTCAACCTCTTTCTCAAAAAATACGGCCGTCCATTCGAGATATCGCCTTGTGACTACGAGTAGTGCTTTAGGGATTGTAGCGTCCCGCCTACGGCTTCTGCATCGTTTTCTGAAATCCAAATTTCGGTTCACCAGCCCTTTAAAAGGAAACGGAGTGTGGCAGCGATGGGATGATTTCTTGAGTCAGCTGGAGTTGCCTACCATTACCACTGTAGGGCAGCAAAGGCTACAGGCATGCAAGAGCGACTTTGCGAAGCGCTTTCGCAGAACAAGAGCTTGCGATAGAGCGTGTACTAGCTCGCACTTGTCGCCTTCGACCGCGCTGTCACCCTGGCAAGCCTTCGGCAACACCTTCAGAATGCCCGCATTCTTCAAGAAAGCCACAATGTTATGAATATACCACAACAATGCCTGGCTTTTATTTTTTTCTAAAAAAGAGCATTTCTGAAACTTTGAAAATGCAGCAGTGCACGCTTTTACCTTCGGTACTGCTTAGTACGTGCTCACTCACGCTCACCTTATCCAGGCTGAAAAGCTTGTGCTCGGACGGGGCATATTGAACACTGGTGGTGTCTTTTGACTGAAGTAATATACAAAGTATGAACAGGAGTGATAAAGAAACACAACATTTAATGCCGGTCATCTCCACTTTTAAAAAGTATCTCAATGTGAGATTAATTTGACTTTTCGTAGTAAGGGTGATGAATTCCAGACAGGGTGACACAAACCGTTTTGATAAAAACGTAAAAACAAAATGTAACTACTCCATACAGGTGCCTAATAGTTTGATGACTAGAAAACAACACGGAGGACTAGAGAAATGTGATGAATATAAACGAATAAAGCTGGTCATGAATTGAAGCATACTTAGGTATGTGAGCCACACAACTTGGAGCTGCCATCTCAAGAAAAACAAACAAAGCCTTTAATGATTTCGAAAATCGGAACAACCCTGGCAGTAGTTTCAGAGACTTCGGCGATTGCACTATGTGATCAGCAATCAGGCTACAGGTGTCTTCTTGATTGTATTAATCACCTTGATTGCACCTGGCCATAGCTGTGAGTAGATTAGAATAAGGCAAAGCCTCTCAAGAAGGCAGCTCGTATTGTACGTCTTCTGGCCATGGGCGAAGCCGAAAAGCCAGTAGGCAGCCATGACCACAGTAAAGCCTTCGAAAAGCCAAATGGTTTCCTCCTGCATATAAAAGCAGAATTGATTCAGTCAGAGAATAATAAAGGCCGCACTGATGAGTATGATTTTAAGCATGAAATGCTTTTAGCTCCCGGCCACCAAACTGATGACATATCTTTTCGGGAACTAACGCCGAAAATCACTTCAAAACATCCCAGGTTTCGAAGTTGACTTTTGCGTTGGTTTTCTTATTTGAAACCGGCTTTGAAACCTACTGGGTCTCGAAATCAGTTTTGGATCAGAAAGGTGTGGACTAGCAGGGTTAAAAATTTGCTGTCAAAATTTTGTTTCCTTGAGACAAGGAAACAAAAAGGAACCTACACACCACCGTCTCAAAACCAGCACAGCATACAGCTGTCATTTATTTCCACAAGTCTTCTTCCTTGTCATCCCACACGCTACACATGCTGTGGAACCTATTCCTATACACACTATGAAACCTATTTATTCCGAACTACAGCTTTAAAAAAATTATCCAACATTCAAATTACTTTTTTGTATGACATCTCACTACCGAATTCTAAACCAAGAGCGCATCATTCGTTTAAACCGTTTGAAGCAATCGCCTGCCGAGGAGCCCGTTGTCGTCACGCTTTGACGGTGCACTTTAGTTCACCTTTCTGCCGCCGTCTTGGGGGGGGGGGGGGGGGGTCTCAGGCATCGTCCCCGCGCGAATATTACCACAACTGTTTAATTGATTGGTGCGGCACACAAACTTCTGTTCGGGCTGGAACTTGGTCAACAGTGTCTGAGATGAGCCCGACGCCCATTTCAGACGTCAAATAAACTTTCGAAATTGCTTTTATAATCTCTTTAAGAGTTTGAATGCAGGCGTCTGGAATTCGCAAAATTTAGTGGCCGCGATTATGTCCTCTGTGACCGATTTGCAAAAATAAATGGTTTTACAGTAATGATTCAGATTGTGATTTATTGGGAATTAACCAGTGCTGTTAATAACATGCTCTGTATTGTCCGCTCTGCTGGTGTTTTTTCTGCCGTCATTGCATCCACACAGCTTGAAAGTGCACTGCTTTATGCGACAGGTGGCACGCACACACCGTGGCACTCCACTTCATAGCGTGGCATGTGGTGGCAGCAAAAGCCTCTGCCAAAAACATGCTAAGCACAGCATTTGTGGCGGCAGAAAAGATACAAGGCTATTATCTTGTTCCCGAGAGTATAGTATGTTGCAGGTTAAGACGGTACGGTGAGGGGAAGAAGCTCCGTCTACACTCTTTCCACTCTAGCAGAAAGGATGCCATAGAGAAAAGAAGGAAACCGCCAATCGTGGCAAGCAAACCCTTTTAGGACTGGCAGAAGTGATGGGAGACACCAGGCAGTGTAAAAAAAAGGGGAAGGGGGGGGGGGGGGTGAACTGCAAACGTGTTTACCAAGAATAAAAAGGGGGAAGAGTGAAAAGAGGTATTCTTCTGTAGATTCCTTTTTCTCCCGGAGCTGTGAACGTGCCATGGCCGGACTGGGCTCAACTCAATGCCCCAAATCATATTTAAAAAAAAAAAAAAAATCATTGCCGGCAGAATTTTGCGGATTCCTAAAATGCCTTTCCGGAGAGGTTCCACAAACCCTCTTTCCATAACCGTTAGCCTAGATTGCGGGCATGGCCATCTGCAGTACGTTTTGTAGGAAAAGGAGGGGGAGGGGGGCAAACCTTGTTTTCTTTCAAAGTTATAGGTTTGAAAGCTACACCCCTTCAGAATAATCCCCTCCCCTTTTCCGCCACTTTGCTGACGCCCATGACTGTGGGCACCTCATCACTTACAAAATGTTTCCTAGGACCGATGTGTAGAAAGTAGGAGCCACCATTCAAGCCCCTGTCATGACTACAGTGCAGACATATCACAATAGCAGGGAAGAACAATAAATAATAATGGACAGTCTGACCGGAAACAATATTGGTACAGTTTCAGACTCGCCGCTCAGCTTGCCAGCTGAGCCAGGCTAGAAAAACGAAATTGGCAAAGTGAATGAGTTGCGAGTATAAAGATCCAACAACAAACCCCTACTGGAGTTCTTAGAAAATGTTGGGGCCTTCTTGGCCCCAACATTTTCTTGGGAAAAGGCATTCAGTAATTAAATCCAATTCTCTTTCGGATAGTGAGATTGATATCGTGGTAAGGTGGGTGTTTGTCCCAAGCTCTTGTTTTAGCACCAGTGGGTGTCAAGTTACACACAGCCAGAAAACAAATCAGCATAGCCAAACGAAGCACAGGACAATTGCATCCATAAAATAGCCGATGTTCCATATTTCAATTAGTTTTTGATCTCACTCTGCGCAGCACACAATTCATAGCAGACGATTGTCCCTTTTTGGCTCTGTTCGCAGATGAGTTGCCAGTCTGTTCGTCGTTTTGTTTCTGTCAGAGAATGATACCTACCTAGTAGCAAACAAACTCATTATTATTCCCTCATGTTAGCAGACGATGCGTCTGGTAGCGGTATTTTACAGCGAGTTCGTTTCACACGCACTGGCACCGTTCGAGTACTCTCCCAGAATGCATCGCACTCGCAGAGTGTTGCACTGAGAACTAGACTCAAACGAATTCGCCAAATGCACCAAGTGCGGAAGACTGATGCTGCCGTCATCTATGTTGTAGAAAGAATACCGACCTCAAACCGAAACTGGCGCCTTGCTGTTCGGAGTGATGGGTGGGAATGCGAGAGTACAGTCGCTACCAACGTTTATCTACAAACGTTGGTCGCTGCAGCCTGTAGTTTATAGTTGCGATGACTTCAAGCAACTCGGCTGTCATAGGGATAGTTACAGACGGCGTAAATTTCCGCAACCAGCTGTCTACAAAGCAGCTGGTTGCGATCTTTCAATTCTCATAACCGTTTACACTGAAGAAAATGGATGATGCTGTCCGAGCAGAAGCTTGATCCATTTGAGCATGGCATTATGCGTAGACCACTGAAAGGGTACGCCTTAAAACTAGTCTGCTGGAATACCCAGCAAAACTTTTCGATTTCGATCGTCATTATAGGTGGATCAGATATTAGCTTTGGTGAGGGCGTCGAGAATGAGAGCTTTCTCGAACAAAATATGACTGGGCAAGTTAGCTGAAGTAGGTAAATGTTAAACATGATGATGTTGCCCAAGCCTCGGGTAAAATCACTAAATTTACCTTTCTCTGATGCTTATTGGGCAGTCAAAGTTTCTGCTGGGGCAGTTTTGTCGACAAATGTTCAATTTTTCACCGGCACACGCTGGTAATAAACATCTCGGGGGCCACTGATGCATTTGTTCTGAGCATTTCCTTACACACTGGTATATTAAAGCGTTTTTATGGCAACAGAGCGACTTAAAACCTCCAAATAAAGCACGGTTTGTCAACTGCTTCCTTCATGAAATAGGAGACGCTCACAGTTCAAGCTCGCGTTTGATTCCGTTGCCCGCGGGCCGCAATTTCTGTCAGAAAATCTACTTTTTTTCCTTTCGGTTCTGCGACTTATCGTTGCAGACAAACTTTCGTCATCTGCTCCAGCACCTTGCCGGAGCGAGGCACGACGGGATTGCATTTTGGCGCAATCTCGATTTTCTCAGTGCAGCGAGTGCATGCACGCGTGGGGTGTCAGCAATGAAACAAACTCGGAGAGTGCAACCACCCGTGGTGTGCCGGCTGAAACGAACCCGCTCCACGCTGCGAGTGGACACGCGTGGGTACGAGTGCCGTGAAACGAACTCGCTAATACTTCTTCAGTGCAAGCCGGTTGAGACCTCAATGACCAAAATCTTGCTCTCGGTGAGATGGAATGGCAAACTGAGAATGATTTCATGACCAGGGGCCAAACAAATAACAGGTGCATTGTATGGTGAGAGTATTAGCACCGAGAAGTTTGGGTGGCGACCTTTTACAGCGAGCCGGGGTGACGTCATGCTGAGGACAAAATTTACCCCCTCACTCGCCCTACAAAGGCCGAGACGGCGTTAGCTGTCGGCATATTACTTTCGGTTTTTTTGTTTTTTTTTGTGCGCATTTTACGTATGAAATGTGAATTATTATATGCAGCCTTATTGAGGTATGGTCTGTAGCTGCAGGCGAAACTTCAACCAACATTCCGAGCATGGTTTCCAGGGCAGACAGTGCATGAATCACAGCTGGTATATGAAAAGGAAGAAACGCCACCACACTTGCAGGAGGATTGCAATATATTTACATCTCGCACAATCAACGCTGCTGATGATTTGAATAAATTAAGAGGTTTTTTTGAACTTTGCTTCTAAACAAAAACGTCTCAGCGAAAAAGCTGCACTCTGCTCGAGCAACATGTTAAATATATTCTGGGCCATGGGGAGAAAATTACAAGTGAAACCGCCCAAAGGCCTTTGACTTAAATGCCATTTGTATGCCCGCAAAGCGGGGTCTGATGTTCTCCTAAAGCGCGAGACAAATGGACGGCAGAATCGTCCGATCCGACAGTCCGAACGCCGCTCCGAATTGGGACACAAGCACACGCTTCCGACCTTGCAAGCGACATAACGATCCGTTCGGCTCCGCCCAGGAGATCCAACTTCCAAGCACTCCAGCGGAGGTCCGCGTTCATAGATCTCTGGTCCCAGATTGATGGGTTAGCTCGCACGAGCGAAGCTAGGAGCGCGTTCTTGTTAGCGCGTGCATTCTTTGCCGGGGCCATCTTTCTCGAATGGATCAGCGGGATCCACGCGTCCGGCTTCCCGTCGCCCGTCCCGTTTTCTTATTCGTCCCGACAGACCAAGTACGTCATCATGACGCTCGCGCTAGCTGTGCTGTCATTGGCTGGACGCATCCGACAATCCGTCCGCCGTGCGAAACTATGTGGCGCGTTTGACGCATGTCGGATCGCCAATCTGACGCCTGAAGCGACCAAATTTTTCGGATCAGGCAGTCGTACTGTCGGATCGGACGTCGGATCGGATGGATTTTTCGCGCATGTGTCTCGCGGTTAGCTCATGAATCTGCAAAGAACAGAATTTCAGTGTCTGAAACACTTACACCGCCGCTTCCACAACCCCTTGCACAAACAACCGCCTTATATCGTGTGGAGGGAGCGGGGGGGTTCATTGACGGAGTTGCCTCCACCGATAGCTTTCCATACTTATAACCCAATTATAAAGGAAAACGTGACAAACACGGTTGGAAAAGCTATGAAAATTCTGTCGGCATAAGTCTCACCCAGCGCCTTGTACACTGGATAAACGAAGCCCCGCTTCTCAACGTGCTTACAGCTCACAACGGCCGATGTTGACGGTGCCTTTCCCATCCTTAGTCTGACTGTCCATGCTCTCTTTAATCTCGAAGTTTTCGGGTGGTAAAATATGATACCAGCTTCTTTTTGGAAATTGCATTGCAGCGCTGAACAGTAGGTCAGCATGATCACAAACCTCCGATCGTGAGGAACGGGCGCAGGGAAGCCAGCCAGATGCCAGAACGCGAAGCGGAGTCCGTCACCAGACGTCACGGTACACCTCACCCAATCAAGACGTGGCAACCGCAGCGACACTTGTGTTTCCTCTGAAGACTAATAGTACGCCGTGCAAGCAATACCATTGATCTCCACGACAATTTGCTGGATCGCGTGTCTCCGTTTGGTCGTTGCAACTCAGGTGCGGCCACCGGATGGCCGCGTTCTGACAAAGATTATCAGTCAACCTTTTGGAGCGTTGCGGAGGCTGGGCGGCAGTAAGCTGAAGACATGTTTTCTGCTCGTTCGTTGTCATTTACCAAAGAAGTTTGTTAAAACCCCGAACGGTGAGAATTGCGTTTGAGAACACGTGGAAAGTTTTACGAAAGCTCAGCACCGCAAGAAAAAGGGGCAACTCGTCTAACGCAAGTCTTACCGTTTCGGCGGCATGATCAAAGCTTCCTTGGCATGCTAAAGTGCTGCATCTTTGTGCTCGCTTGAATACCGATCAAGAATTAACGCCGTGTGGATTTGTTTCGTGAGTGCAAAGTGCATGAAGATGCATGTGCCTCTGGAGCAGCATTTTACTTTACTCTTACGACTGTATTTGTAACTTGCGGCACTTGCCGTCCAGAAACGGGCATGATCCAGTGGCGACAAAGGAGGGGTAGGAGGCTATGGCGACGGCGACAGATTGCACACAATCATATGGACGGGCCACGTTTGAAAAACTTCAGATATCGCCGCTTCATATTTTTGCCTTCGAAAACCTACCTTCTTCCACAGCATTGCTCTATTTGTGCTATCATGTGATCCATTTGAGTAGATTTGGAACATAGCCATGGTTAATACATAATAGCAACCACCGATTTCGTTTCCTATTGATAGCAACTCGCTGGAACAGCTGGGTGGTAAAGAAGACGCCTATGTGCGACATACCTTCAAAGCTCTGCCATGGCATCGATTCTTGATAAGTATCCAAGCGTGAAAAGGCACAGAGACGCAGCAGTTTGGCAGGCCAAAGAAAATTTGATCACGCCACAAGACCGGCGAGACTCGACGTTCGACAAGTTGTGCCTTTTTCTTGCGGTGCCGCGCTGTTGCAAAACATTTCATGCGTTTTCAAAGGAAATTTTTATTGTTTACACATTGCGAGCGTTTGGCGCTCCTTTCACTAAACAGAGGGGAGCGCCGCCGGAGACTGACACTCGAGCGTGCTCTTCGTGCTCCGAGCATTACTTGGAGCACAAGTGACTTCTTTGCGCTCCATGATGTCACGTCCACAAACAAGATGGCTGTGCCATTGTTGAGATTGTTGAAACAAAAGGCGTAGCCGGACAGCTGCTCTTTTTCAGTCCATTAGTGGTTAATCCAGCAGGTAAAAACAATTTGATTTCAACGGCGTTAATTCTTGATCGGTATTCAAGCGTGCGAAGACAAAGATGCAGCACTTTGGCATGCCAAGGAAGCTTTGATCATGCTGCCAGAACAGTAAGACTTGCGTTAGACGAGTTGCCCCTTTTTCTTGTGGTGCTGAGCTTTCGTAAATATTTCCACGTGTTTTCAAACACAATTCTCACCATCAGTCCATTAGTGGTTAATCCAGCAGGTAAAAACAATTTGATTTGAAAGCCAAGACAGCAATTAGCATTCCGGAAAATGTTTGTTCATGTGCCTTGCCTGAGAACAAAGTGATCTATCGAACGAGCGTGCTGATAGCTCGGCGACAGAAAAGTTGCCGAGAAGACAGTGGGACGGCTGCCCTTTTTAAACTGCTTAGTCCAGCTGCAGCGAATAAAGATACTTAGATTAGAAAGCCGAAGCATCAGTTAGCATTGCGTGAAAGGTTTGTTCGTGCGTCTCGCCTGAAAACGAATTCATCTATTGAACGGAAGGTTACCGACAGCACAGCGACAGAAAAGTTGTTGAGATGAGAAGACAGTCGGAGCGCTGCCCTTTCTAGGATGCTTTGCCCAGAGAATCAAGATACTTCAAATGGAAAGCCGAAACATCATGTTCATGTCTCGCCTGAAACGAATTGACGTGCTATCTATTGAACGACAGTGTTCCGGTATCGGCATAGCACATCAACAGCTTCCATCGCAATCCGTCTCGCTGCAATACGGAACCACGAAATATCTGGCAAGTGTGAGGGTTTCATGCGTCGACAAACGGGTTCAAGAATGTTGTCTTTAAATCAAATATAAACAGCTTGCACGGTCAATAAATAGATCAGCCAAGGTGCCTTTCCCCGCACGTGCTCGAAGCGAGTCTCCAAACCTCTCAGAAATGCTTAAACGTTCGTAGAAACTTCATAACGTCGCCGTCTCTTTTACTCTGTACCCTGCCGCTCTACACTGGCTTTAATTAATTTACCACCGAAATAATTTTGGCTTCTCCCACCCGTATCCACGGGATGCCAGGTTCGTCATAACCGTGCGGTGGGAAGGAGCTTGTGCGGCTCGTCAATAGATTCGGTGTGTCGCGCTCCTGTACGCCATGCGCCGTTTAGTTGCTGTGCCTGGAGTATGAAACTCGGAGTGTCAGAGTAGGAGTAAAGGAGCGTGGACTTAAAGGGGAGCTGCAATCATACTTAAGCGTCTACCTCTTTTGCGGTTTCCACGTCTCTTTGGGTTCGGGCAAGCCAGCGGGCACGGAGAGAATAACTAAATATCAGTGAGTCATATTTTAACCGGACGACGCGGAAACCTCCTCCACTTACAAGGGCGACCCGCGTTGCCGAAAGCGCGGAATATGTGACGTCTTTGGTCCTGGGCTTACTACTGGTCAGAGCCGCTAAAAGCTTTTTTTTTAGTCGATACAAAATATAAGTGTCGCGAACCGTTTCAATTATCTATAAAAGTAGTTTTTGTTCAGTATTTTAGATCAGAAAAGAAACAAATGCAGTTTATAAAGTACGGAAACAAGAAAAGACCCGTCGACAAACCCGCCACCAAGCGGTGAAAAAAACGGCGCATACATACTAGAAAGGCGTAGTGGGATGAGGCTCCGACGAACAATGGGCTTAGAAAGGTCCCGGATGTACGCGGTGGCGCTGCGGTCGTATACCGGCTCGATGATCCGACCGGTTCCGAGCGTTCCCAAGGCTTTCGGCGCGGGCTTGGCTGGCGATTTGACCCTTTGGCGGTATGGCAGCGCGAAGTGGCTCCCGTTCTGAACTGATCTTTACCCCGTGTTTGCCGTCGTTTGTGGCCAATGAAGTGTTATGCCGATTCAGTATTTAATCGCGCAGCAAATGCAATGCAAGCTGCCCTGTCCGCCCGCTTCATACAGCCTAGTGAACACGTGCTTTAGTGGCACCCTCTCGAGCCGTCGACACTGAGTGCGGCAGCCGTGTGCGCTCGATGAGCTCACTACTTCACGGCCACTCAAGCCAGGACCTACGACGTCATGAAGGATGTTATTTTTTGCTTGTTTTTGAAGTCTAATTTGCCTATAACTTTTAAAATAAAGCGAAATTTGAGAAAAGAAAAGTTTCTTTAAATTACTACGTTCAGTGCGCTCAGGTTCGGTCCAAATTAAAAACCAGTCAAAAAGTTATTGCAGGGCCACTTTAACGCTCCCAATGACGACAAACGAGCAAAAAACATGTCTTCAGCACGCTGCCGGCCAGCCTCTGCAACGCTCCAAAAGGTTAATTTTCCGTGTCCCAAGATGGTCGTCCGGCAGCCGCAATCACGGAGCGGGGAAGCGCAATTCAGCAATTGTCGTAGAGATCATTAAAAAAATATGGAATGCATACCGTCCTAGCATCCATCAGGTAGGGATAAGCATTCTGTGCAGTCTATATGCCCATCAATGTCAACGCATGTAGCCATTTCCCGGCAGTCGCATTCATTCGAAGATCAATATGGCCGTCGTCAGGCACCAACTTTCGCTCTCAGCACACAGCCACTGTTGGTGGGCGTCGAGGCTGCTCGCATCTTCACCCTCCACAGGCAGGGCAGCCTCGGTCTGTAAATGTAGAATATGAATATGGCAGGTATTATTTGATAACACTTTATGTTTTGGCCGTGTAAAGAAAATCTGCATTCCATTTTCTAACATATCTGTTATGAAATAACAAGGTCAGGTGGAACGGCTCGATTTCGCTGACTGAAAGACAGAGGGCTTAGCCTGAACCAATATCCTAGCAGCCTTCGATAGTGGTGTGGGGGGAGAGAAGGCTGAAACTCTAAAGATGTTTTCAAATGATTCTCTAATTGCTGAACTCCAAAGTTTCAGGCTGCTGCACTTCAACGTTCTGAACTTTTTCCAACATATATTTGCGCTCTCGCTAACCATGTTCCATTTGCCAATTTTTTACACGCCCCTTCTCCTCCAATCAGGACAGCACGAGAGTCCGCCGTGAACAGACTTGACATCGTCGTGTGTCATATATCCCCGATGATTGCCTTCCCCACTGAGATGCATTAAAGCCAAGGCTCGAGCACAAGCTCATAGCATCGCTCGATGGTCGTACTGCACGAACCCTCGTGCAGCTTGAGTATCTACTAGTACTGGTAAAAGCGAGCGAGTTGAAAATGAATACTTAAAATCGAAAGAATAAAGCGCGAGGGACAAGCACAGGACAACCACGTAAAGCCTGGTTCAAACAGTTGCGTTTGACCGCGTTGCGGCTGCGAGAAACCAGGACATCCCTGATGCCTTTATCGCGTGCCAAGATGATTCTTTGAATTGGAATCCACGCTTCATACGAAGCACAGATGTGCCGGTGACTCGTTTTCGGTTCCAAACGCAACGCAGCCAAACACACTCAAACGCAAGTGTCGGAACCGACCTTTACGGTACAGGCTCACAGTAAAGCTGTGAGCCCGAACCGTCTCGCACGTCTAGCCTTCGCTTTAGTACATCTCAGGATGAGACGGAATGTATCATAATAGAACCGATGTGGTATCACCATTCTGAGCGGAAGTGCGTGAGTAACCGATGCTATTTTCGTGGTCGCTTGCACGTAAACAACCAAGGAGCCAAGGAGCTTGTACACAACGCCGGCATTCATCTGGCTTGAAAACAACTTGAGCGTTGGCTTGGCTTGGGCAGCTTGGGTGTCAGCTGCCCATTGTGCTTACTTGAACTTCACGAAATCCTCTAAATTGAGCAGGCTGCTTCTTGACTTCTGCTGTCGGCGCGTATGTCTGCAATTCGGCGGTTGCCAAATTCGACGACTCGGAAATCATGGGTGTACCACCGCAACACCCTCTTAACACGATTCCGGTAGCCGTAGGGTGTAAAAAGGATGTACGAAGGGTGTAGGCCTTTCCGTACACCCTTGAATATTCAAAAATCATGTAAAAATGGTGTAGGAAGGGTGTGAGCTCGGAAAAACACCCTTTTAACACGAACATGGGTGTTGAAATTTTTAGTGTGTAGGCATCGGAAAACAGAACCGAACTCAGTACGGAAGGCCCCCAGGCACCCGGTAGCAAAACCTGCTTGTCTTGGACGCAGTTTCCGCGATTCCCATAACGTAGTCAAAGTCGTCGCATCCAGTGGTGACCGTGGACACATCGTTCAGCGTGGTCCGCATGCTTCCGCGTGTGTTCCGCAATCCGGAGATGACCATCTTAGCCCAGTGTACGTAGCGCTGCTGGCACTGCTCGGGAACTTCGCTGTTTCTAGCAGCTTCGTTTGCTCGTTTGATAAAATTAGTGGTAAAAGCGTCAAAGCAACCGAAATGTTCTGCACGCTTAGACAGAGAGGCGGAATCACAGGCGACCTTCGCTGCCGCTGAAGCTCAATCAACCTAACAACATGTATTAAACAACGTACGCGACGTGCTCGAAAAACGAAACCGAAAGATGATAAGTCGGCAGGGTGAAAGCTTCTTCCCGACTGCCTACAGAAGGAGAAAAACGTCTGGTTCCTCCTTTCTTCTCGTGACCGTTTGGGGGCGCGTCCGTAGGAGGGAGGAAAATGCGCTGTTGCTACCTTTTGCTCCATTTTTTTCTTAGGGCGCAGCGTCGAACTCGCAGGTGCGTCCTTTAATAGTTGATGATCCCCCGACGGAAACAGTAACGTCCCTTAACGCTTGACCCAATCCAAACGCTCACTATTAACCGTCCCCGCCGGATTAGCTGATCAGAAGAGAGTGAAGAGTCACCCTGCAGCCAAGGACGTTCTGCTCCCATGGCATATCAGGACAAGGCGCCCGAGTTGACAAAGAAGTTTGTTGAAAATATGGCCAGGAAAGACAGCACCTGAAGCATAAAGCTTTTTGAGTACAACACGTATATTTTGTATATTTATACAATTTGTTTACAATATTTATCTTGTATATAATACGCAAAGTATATTTTGATATGCAGTTTAACCCTAATCTTCTTTCGATAGCCAGCGACCCCGCATATGTGTTACGCCAGAAACACGAGCTCGTATGCATTTGTCTTTTCCAGTTAGAAATAGCTGGTGCGTTTGTCTCGTTCCATAAGAAACAGTAACACTGTCATTTGAATTTAAATAATATATACATTGGCCGTATGCTGCCTTTCGCGAAAGGGATTCTAGCCGCCACCACTCTACCGGGTTTCCCATATAGCGGCAAGGCTCTTTAGATCGACTGTAAACTTCAATTTCTTAACCTATCTTACTACGAATTTGTGCAGCGTCGCCCACAGATGGTGGATTTTTCTTTTGTGGAAAATTTGCAAAGAGCAAGCTTGCCTGAGGAAAAAGCAAAAAAAAAAAAAGAGGGAAAAAGGTTTAACTTCTATGGAAACGCAGTGAAGCCACCGGTCATCAAACAATACGGCGACGTTTCTAAAGGGAGACAAGAGTTGGGCCAACCGGTCGCGACGCCAACTGCCGCCAACAAACAAGCATACGGCGCCGAGAGCACGCCACCATTAGCAAACGATCTTTTCGACTGAAAAGCGGCCCGCATTCCGCAGGTGGTGGCATTCGCAGAACCAAAGAAAGACGCGGTAAGAAAAAGGAACTGCAAAGCAGACGACATCAGTACCCCGAGAGAAAGTCAAAATATCCGACAAACCCTATTTTTAAAATATGTTGTGTCCATTTCCTGTGTTTCATTAATAAGGGTGATAAAATAATGCACTGGCCACTGATATCGAAAAAGCTCGCGCCGCTTCTGAGTCGAAATGGTCGTCTACTAATGACGCCGGCTCTGGACGCCTAATGCTCATTGGATGGCGGCAGTTGGCGTCGTGACCGCTTGCGCCATCTCCCATTTCTGGTGCGAAACGGCGCCAAATTGTTTGAAGACCGCTGGCCTCGCTGCCTTTCCATTGGAGTTGAGCCTTTTTCTTTCGTTACTTTTCCTCAGGTAAGTTCGCTATTTGCAAAATTTACAAAAAACTGCACCATCTGTGGGCAACGCTGCAAAAAAACGTAGCGCGATAGGTTAAGACACCTAATTTGGAGGCCGATTTAAAGAGTCTGGCCACTATTTGGGACACCCAGTAGATGTTAGTGCGTTTGATGCGTGTTACCCCCGCTAGCTAAAGTAGTAAGCACACGCCTCGATGGATAGATGAAGAGGGTTCAGAAGAAGCCCTACGGATGCGGTTGTAACTTGCGCCACATGAGCTATATTACGTTTCAGCTTTAAGTCCAGACGCGGCCGACGTTATGACTTGATAAGACCAGCCAGACAGCGTCGAAAGCGCACCATAATGGTGTTCGTGAAGTTATGCACGTGATCGATCACTGCTGAAGCAATCATAAGCAGAAAAGGCCTGGTGGCTAGACTTTTCAGGCTGCCTGATTTGAGCCATTTCCTTATAGCATCGGCTGCCACTGGACTTACACGTAAGGCTAAGGTCCCACGGCAGCCATCTTGAACAAGGCGTTAGTTCAACCAATAGATGGCGACACGCACCCGTTGGGTGGCCGAAACATTGGTTCACAGTGGGCTGGCTCGAGCACCATCACGTTTCCCTCGTGGCCTTGCTCGCGCCGCTGCCAGCTGCGCTCAGCTGGCTCAAGTAGCGTGGCCCATCAAACGGATGTATGCGAGAATGTCAGGCTTGGTATAAATTGCGGTTCGGCGGTTGTCACGGGCTTTCCCAATAAATCTTATCAAGAAGGAATCAAATGTTGATTGACGTGTCAATATTCTATCAATGAAAATTTCGTCTGCAGGAATGCACGCTCAGTAAACTCAGTCTTCCAAGACACCAGTGGAAGCGGACGTCAAGTAAACTGCTTCGCGGTTTACGGTACTTACCTCACCATTTTAATGACGACTAAAATAACGTCACGAAATATTGTGTTTCACGGAGTCCGGAAGATGTTGTAAAGGTTGTAGTAGTTCCCAGAAAACAAACGCCGTTGCAATATTTTTGGAAGTACCGACACACATAATGTTGTAAGTACAGCTTAGGAGGAATATGATGAAAACCATCAGAAGAAATAGGAAGACGTTTATTTGAAATGATGACGCTATAAACGAACGGCGTTTAGCGACGGCAAGTTATGAACGTTCGGGAATTTATAAATTTATAATTTATAAGAGATGGTGTTGCGGTGATGACCTGATATCGGACGACTAGTGGCCGACGAACAAGCAAGCTTTTTCTCAGCGAATGGTAAGTGTCCAGTGTCAAGCACAACACGTGGCTACCGACGTTGTCGACGTTTCGAACACTTACCGCTTTCGACAAAAGTCCTGGCACCTAGGCTAACTTTCTGGAAAGACTCGAAGTCTTCCTTGAGTTCAACGCCATCATGAACAGTAACTGAAAACGATCCACAATTCAATCGGTGGGTGGCGAAACGCATCCGCATATGCGGAGTCATGGTGGATGCGTACTAGTGGTGGGAAGTTTACACGGTGCTTGCCATGACGACCAAACGCGCCATTGACGTTCTACACCCTTTTTTCGCTACTTTTGCCCTACCGAAAATACTTTTCTCTGATAACGCGCCGAATCTTGTTTCAAATAATATAATCAAATTTTAAAAAAAGGCACAAGGCACCACATTAGTGCACCATACCACCCTGGAACTAACGGGCAAGCAGAACAGATGGTGTGCGAAACGAAGAAAGCCCTCTTGAAGCTTACGGAAGAAGCAGTTCAGTGAAGAGTCGCCAAGTTCTTGTTCCAGCAGTACGCGACGGTCTCATCTTTTACGGGAAAAACACCCGCCGAAGCAATGTTCGCCGAACGAAGAGCCACACCCCTCGATTTCATGACACAATGGCCTACGAACAAAGATCGAGAGATTCTCAGATAAGGAGTAATGGCAGTTTATTCGATCGGACAACTCAACTGCGAGAGGAATTTCAGTGGAAGTCCGGCCTTCCGTGTAAACCTTGAGCAGAACAGGCTCCATGTTGGTTGACCAGAAGCTGTAATTCCTCTGAATACATTGGATATTATTTCCCTTGAGTGTAAATATAACGAAACCACAAAACTCTCTTTGTGCACTGTCTAACAGCCCTTGTATTTGGTAGTAGAAGCTTTCGTGGTGACTTAGACTTTTCACATTAGGCTCCTTTTTCTTATTTTTTGCCTCATACTCTTTTGCGGTTTCAGTAGGCTTCAAGAATCTTTTGGAACGGGGACACTTTACCTCAACGAGGCCACTTGTTCCAAGCAGTTCATCATGGTATGCGCTAGAAATCCGTGCTTCATATTAACGAATAAGTCCTTCTTTTTCACAGTGCAGTTTTCCTGTTGCACATACAGTTGTAAAGCAGCATCCTCATTGATTTTACCATATTGTGTTGCGGGTGAAGAAAAGTCTTTGGGTACACGATACTTGAAACACGTCTGGCACTGTACGTTGTGGTTCGACACCCACTAATGTCGTCTTCCCTATAGAGCCTCATCATTTAATCATTACCTCGTCACCTCATATTGCTCTTCATCAACAGTAAGTACAATAGGCTATACAGTTATTTGAAGCTTTATCTGAAATCACAAGAAATGCTTTTCCAACATTACATGAGCTTCCTAACACCAAATCTAATGCTGAGGATGTCGCACTTTTAAATCATGACAATCGGCAGTTGCGCCTGCTCTGCACAAGCACCAGAATGGCGGCGTTCACAACACTGTCGGGGAAGAGAGTGCCGATACTCTAAGCGCAGCTCATTTATTGGCTCCAGTTCCCGCGAAACTCCTTTTCCCTGTCTGAAACTGAAAGTAAATATGGATAATACACCATTACTATTGCTTATTTAGTTATAACCAACTACACATAATGAGAGGAGGAAGCGGCCGGGTAGGAGAAACGCGGGTTTTATGTGCGAGCGTTCTAACCGTCTCAAAAGAGAGAACGCGCGAGCTTGCGCTGGTCTTAAAAAAGGCATCCAAAGAAAAGAGGCGGCACGCTGTGCTCTTTGTTATTATGCGTCTAATTGCAAATTGTTGTGTGTATGTTTATACAGCCGGAAGTTAGTCCGCCTTAGTGGGCGTCTGACTCTCAGCTGTAGATGAGCAATTCAGCCAGTGCGGTACAACCGCAAACCTGGGGTCTTTAACGTGCACCACGCAGTAGTGATACACGAGCGCACGCCGGAACGATGCTCTTCCAGACCGAAACGGGCAGGGGTGGGGTGGCTTCTGCAGCGCGAGCTTTCGCTCCAAGTGCTCCGAGCTGGTGTGCGCTAGACCCTGCACTCGGCCACCGATCCCTCCCCCCCCCCCCCCCTTTGTACGTCTAATTTATATACAGGACCCAAAATGGCGGCGCCCAGAACAATTTTGGGGAACGGAGTGCCGATGCTTTAAAGGTCATTTAGTGACTCTAGGCATGAAGTGAACTCGGGTGTGTTATTTTCCTCTTCGTCTTTATTGTTTATTCATTTCAATCATATCGAATAATGAACACATTATATCACGCTACGCTTGTGTAATTATTTGTCTTAGATTTATTAACCTGACCCAGCACTTAAACCATTCATTTATCGATAGTAAATCTTCAAATATATTTTTTAAATGTGAAGGTAAAAAGACACGGAGATTGATGATGATACAGACGCCAACGCCGCCCTCGGAAATTTTTTGAACACTAGAAATCAGCAGTTTGTCTGCCATCCGCCAGGTAGCGCAACAAAACACCCAAACAGTTTTTAATTGTTTTTAAAATTAGCTAAGCTCCGCACATATTAAGAAACCAAAGCAAGATCATTGTGAAAATTTAATACATCGCAATGTATATCTATTCCAAACAATAAATGTTATTAGATGCCAATACATCTGTTTGATGTCTAAAAAAGATATGCGTGAAAAACAGGTAAGTTTGAAGGGCTCCTGGAGCGTTGTGATTTTGAAAATGGAAAAAAGCTATCGTCCACCTCTTGGGCAACCATTGTAGCTCTAAATGTTATAAAAGATTTTATCATAGTTTAATTATTTCCTCAGCGGCATTTGAAGTACCATGACTCGAAGCACAAAAAAGTGCTACGTTTAATATAAAATATGTAAACAAAACATTTTTACACAACCTTAAATTTTTTTCTGCATATTACCAATTATAAGCACTACATCTGTACCTAATTTCAGTGCCCTAGCGCTTGTCATTAAAAACATATTTGTGCTGAAAAATGTCAATTTTAGGGCAATATTTGGAGGGATGAAAGAAACAAAGTAGTGCAAACACCAAAAAAGTGTATCGTTACATTCTGCTCCGACATCATCTTAACAAAACTGCTATATTGGAACCGTGCTATCTTTAATGGATCGTTCATAAAACATGAACTAGCGGAGCAAGTGAGGGTCCGCGCCATCATATTCGCAACGCTACAAACGCGCGTGAACAGTAAAAACCAACACATACATAATATCAAATGAAAGAGGATTGCATTGTCTTTCGAATGACATCAATCCTACAAAACAGTATTTAAAAGGAGATGAGTAATGACCTGCCAAAAAGTACCTAAACGGCCATATTCAGTGGGACCGTAGCCTTAAAGGGGTATTCCGCCGATTTCTTCATGGTCCCCGATTTGCTTGAAATTTTGCTAAGCTCGCCAAACAACATCTCCGAAATAGTATCCCAAATATTGGGTCAAAATAATTTTTTTTCACGAAGTTATTGAATTTACAATTTTGGTCCTCACCGTGTTTTTCAAACTGAAAGTCTCTACTGGCAACAGCGAAAAAGTGACGTCATTGGAAGTGCCGGGGTTCACTCTTTGGACTGTAGAATTTGTTCCCAACTGATTCGAAGCAGTTTCATGGTGTCAAATGAATGCCTTGGAAGCTCGCTCCAGTCCCCGCGCTCCAGCACGGAACAAATAATTGGCATATTCTATTTTTTAGACTGCTCGCCCGACTGGCAAGCTGAACTTCCACTGACGTCACGGCCCTGAAAAGGGCGGGTATATTTGAATGTCTGTTTTTGCATCATTTTCATTTGCCGATTTCGCAATAACTATTATGAATTTTACGATATTAAATAGCATTCCAGAAAGGGTAAAGGCCTGGGAGTCAGAAAATATAGTTAGTTAAGGTAGCTCAAAAATCGGCGGAGTACCCCTTTAAGCGAAGTATATTAAAGCGAGAGCTTTATGGAGCTCGTGTCGCGCTGGCCACGGTGGAATGCCAGAAAATCTGCAAATGTCCTGATTGGTTGATAGGTTTCTGGCGTCACAGCCACATGACCTCATGTGGAAATTAAAAAGAAAAAAAATCAGAAACACTACGCTCACGTGAAACGTGACGTCACGCGCTGAATGAAAGTGATCAAAACATGATATGTAATGCGAAGTAAAGGTCGCCGTATGTCTTATATATTTTGAAAGTAATTCATTTGCATTAAAGAAACAATTTTGATAATTTCAGGCGGAGGTGGGGTTCGAACCCGCAACCTTTTGTTTGCGAGCCAGACACGCTACCGACTAGACCACGTAGACTTTTTTTTTTTTTTTATTACATGGAAATATTAGACAACTGCAAGACAAAAACATGGTAAGGTTATCACATCCCAATTTCCATTGCATATGATTCTCTATCTTATACTCTCATAGGCTCATTGTCGTGAACAGACAGAAGGAACAGAAAGGAATATTAAATAAATACAAAATGCACGTGCTAAAAGTCAGGTAGATTAATGCATCGATCAAAAAGAACATACCAATCTGGCCGCTCGTCAAGGTAGTTAAATACATTTTGTACATGCGTTACGGTTTCAATGAAATTTGATTTGGTAGATCGGGGAGGGTCCGCATTCCTATCAATCATTCTTGTTTTCCAGAGGCTATGCAACCCCATTAATGTAAACAGATCTTAAGGAAAGCTATCATTCAATTTTAAGGGCAAAAAACGTATTGTGTAAGCATTGATATTCAAGTCTTTTTTCAGTGTCCTTTGTAGGACATCCCAGAAAAGGTAAGCATCAGTGCAGAAAATAAAACAATGCTCTATAGTTTCCGGTTGGTTACAAAGGCGACAATTGATTAACCACGGCACAAAAATTCCACGTTCGCGAAGCCAGGGTTTTACAGGTAACGTAGAAGTATGGAGCTTAAAGAAGAATGACTTTGCTGTAGGCGAGACATGTAGTTTTCGGACACGCCTGAGGACATCTTTTCCAGGGCCTTCACTATATATGCTTCGATACAAAGGTTCAGGGAACGTTATGTCAATCAGATCAGCCTATAAGACTTTGCGTGAAACCGTAAATAATTGCTCCAAAGAGAAACGAGCTGTTAGAAACTCAATCGCGCTCACTACTTCTTTGAGGTACCCCACAGGACGTGATGTGCTTGCGGGTATCGTTGTAACCACTAAATAAGGTAATGCACTCGCGAGTTCCGTCTGTAAGTAAGTGCGAAGGAAATGATGAGATGCAGTTTTGAAAAATAAAAATCGAGATATTACTTGCTTTAGAAAGATGTGTATGAGTCCGAGACCGCCGACATCGATGGGGCGAAAGAGGTTATCACGTCTTGTAGGTTCCCAATTGGAACTCCATATAAAAGTAGCAAACACTCTGTGGAATTTTTGAATTTGGCTTCTGGTACAGCAAATCACTTGAAGTATATACCAAAGTTTGGCGGCGAGAAACATATTACAGGCCTTAGCTCGCCCGAAAACTGACCACTGGTTGGATTTCATCTTGTCAGCTTGACATTTGATTTTCGACACCCATTCAGTCCAGTAATGACCATTGTTACGGATACTGTTAAGAGGAACTCCTAAGTACTGAGGGGCAATGCAGCTCCACGATATTTCAGCATACTCTGATGGTGTTGTGGCCCGTTGCCCGCACCAGAAACCTACGCTTTTCTCCTTATTAACGAGTGCGCCGGTTGCGTCACAGAAGTTTTGTGTTATTGTAAGGACATTGTCGACGCTGCGTTTATCGGCACAAAAGAAAGCTATATCGTCTGCATATGCCAATACTTTAACTTCAGAAGAGTAGAGACGGAAACCTTCCACGATAGGGCTGTTAAGCACACTTAAACAGAGGGGTTCTAAATAAAGCGAAAATAAAAGCGGTGATAGCGGACATCCTTGTTTGACGGACGATTCCAGACTAATTCGATTTGAAAGTGAACCGTTAACTATGAGCCTGGTGGCACAGTTACGGTAACATAACTTAACACCCTTTAAAAGTGTTGGTCCTGGGTTTACATGACGTAAAATAGCAAACAGGAAAGCATGGGACACGCGATCAAATGCCTTAGCCAAGTCTACCTGAACCATGGCGACTTGACCGGCATGAAGAACGCAGCTTTCTATCACTGAACGCGCAACGTGGATGTTAGTTTGTATACGTCTCCCCCTAATCCCACAGGTTTGGTGGTCTCCAACAACAGATGACGTGACACACTGTAATCGTTTTGTCAAAATTTTAGCAAAAATTTTGTAATCTACGTTGCATAAACTAATTGGTCGATAGCCTTCAATGCGCTGTAATTTGTCTGGGTCTTGACTTTTAGGGATCAACACAGTATGGCTCTCATAAAATGACGGCGGTAAAGTTCCCATCTCGTACGCCTCCAAAAACACCTCAAGTAGGAAAGGACATAGCAAGTCCTTGTATGTCTTGTAAAACTCTGCAGGGAGCCCATCAGGTCCTGGTGTTTTAGAATTTGGCAACTCGTCTAACGCGCATCGAACTTCTTCCAATGTTACTGGTCCACTGAGGAGATCTCGCTGAAGCTGCTTTACCTTGGGCATTAAAGAAACTAAGTTTTTTGCCAACTGGATGTCTAAATGTTGCGTTTTTCCAAAGAGACTTTTGTAATGCCACTCAAATGCCTTCATGATGACTTCCTCGTTGTCTGAGAGTGTCCCATTACATTCTAAAACTCTAATTTTCTTTGAAAGGCCGTTACGCCTCTCATCATCGAGTGCACGGCGCGTGGGTGTCTCTGAGGACAAGAAACGCCTACACCGGGACCGTACTAGTGCACCGTGTAAACGAATGTGCTCGTATTGCTGTAGCTGACATTTTACACGAAGAATGTCTTCTTGGAACATACCAGGTGTTTCGCACTCCAACTCGTGAAGCATGCATAGATTTTTCAAAAGTGTAGCTTCTTCCTTCTTTGCATGAAAGGATGCAATGCACGCGCATTCGATTGCTTCATTCTTAACTTCCTGTTTGAAGGAGTCCCACTGAGCAAATATGCCAAATTTCTGATTCGTTGACACGTGATTAAAACATTCGCGGACATGTTTCTGAAAGTCTTGGTTGTCTAGCAGTCTTGTATTTAGTTTCCATAAAGCCCAATTTGGTTGTGCCTTTCGCGGTGCGCCTGTTCCAAAACGGATCTTTACAAGGCAGTGGTCCGAAAAAGAAACTGGTTTTACGTCATAAGCAGTCACGTGTGAAATAAGCGAGCTTGAGACGTAAATACGATCGACTCTCGCATTACTTGAAGCATGAAGGTGAGTGAATCGGAGAGTAGTATTTTGGGAAGCTCCGACGTCAAAAAGGTGATAGTCGTATACAAGAGTGTTTAGTATGTCGGAACTTCTATCGGGCCTTGCAGAAGGCACTGACCTGTCTTTTATGCTACACACACAGTTGAAATCTCCAAATAAAACAATATGTTTGTCGGTGCTGAGAAATGGGATCAGGCTTTCAAAAAAAGAATGACGCTGTCTAACGTCATTATAGGCATATATGCAAATTAATCGCCAGTAGGTACCGTATAAAAGAAAATCGCAACATATGAACCTTCCTTTATCGTCGACAGTGTGAGAAAGTGATGAGTACCCTAAGTTCTTGTTCAAAAACAAAAAACACCCTCCCGACAAGCCATCAGCATGACTGACGCACACCTCGTAATGTGAGAGGAAGGGGTCCAGTGCACGAGCAGTATCCTCGTCAGACGATATCTTTGTCTCTTGAACAGCAACAAAGTCAAGATGTTCCTTTAAAAGGAGCTTGTACAATTGAGACTGCCGTGCACGTGAACACAGTCCTCTCACGTTAATGGTAGCGAAGCTGAGGGGTGATGTCAGGAAGGTTTCTAGTTAGGGTGGGAGCACATCGTCATCGTTCCTCACGTCCAGAGCTTCAGATTGCGACGTCTTGTTGCAGAAGAACTCTCGCACCGCAGTTGGCTTGCGTTTCACCTCACTTCCCTCGTCGTTCTTGCCCGCGGCAATGATACCTGAGGCGGAGGGCTGCGCGTTACTTGTCGTCGTAGGAGCAGGTCGTTTCACCGATGTGCCAGTGGACGTCGTGGCGCGTTCGTGTCGGGCAATTGCTTGCTGGCACGGTAACTCAGGTGGTGAGTTAAGGGATGGAAACTCGCTATCCGACCAATCTCTCTTCGTTTCCGTGACACACTCGGTTGGTGTTGACAGTCCTGGCAAGGTGCTGGCAGACTCGGGGTCAGAACGAAGTTCTTCTGGTCGCTGTGTAGACGTTTCTGACTCGGTCCTTTGTGTCTTGATAAGGGAAGAGGTGATGTCCCCTGTGGCATCAACGACTTCGCTGATGTCCATAAGATGATCGTGGACAACATCGTCTGCTAGGCTTCTCGACTGCCTCAGCTTGTCTGCGTAGGTGGTGACGCACTCACTCGCGTCGTGTCCGTAGCGTCGGCACTCGCCGCATCTCGGGACTCTGCACTCACGACGGATGTGACCAATTCTGTTACACCGAAGACACAGCGGTGGCCGACCAGGGACGAGCACCAGGCTTCGACAGCCGAAGACCGTGAGCTGATGTGGAATATTCGTTGCATTCATTCCTTCTCTAAGTGTCAGGGTCACCTCTTTGTTGAGCGTTTCGATTTGCTCCATTCCAGAGCACTTCCATTTTTCTCGTACAATGGAACGGACCGTGCCAAAAGGCGCCAGTGCCTCTTCGATTCTCTGGTTTTCCATGTGTACAGGTAACCAGAGAATTTTCAGCTTCACATCTCTGGTGTCGGGATCGATGATGAGGCATCTGCGTCCCTTTGTTTTTGTTTACAAGCTTAGTTTTACTTAAGGCGTTTGCGCACGTTACCATCCAGACATGGCTCATCTGAAATTGGCCTATTCCGATGATATCTTGGGCGTCGACAACATCTCGTAAGGCGTCACGGAAGTCTGGTGCTCGGTAGGGTCGTGCGGCGAGATCGCCATGAAGAAAGACGGAGTTCAGGCTCAAGTTACCTGTGGGTAGACGAGGTAGCACGGTCCGGTATTCATTGGTCAACATTTCAGTAGTACTGGCCGAAGCCTCAGCGGTTCCCCGGCCGGTGGCCGGTATGTTTTCCTTGGAGAACATCGAAAACACGACCGTTCTCAGCGGCATCTTCTTCTTTCTCCCCACGTGGACACGCTTTCACGGCCTCGGAACAAGCGGGGTTTTTATGTGTAGCAATCTCGTTCGACTCTTAAAGCCGAAGTTTAAGCGCCCTCCTGTAATCTTGTAACAATGCTGACCACAGCGCGCTTCAAATTTAAATCACCCCTACTGAAAAAAACCATTTGAAATTCAAACGGGTGGCAAACCGGTAAATCAAACGGGTGCAAACTTGTCGACCCGTTTGGATCAAACGTGATTAAGGGATACGGGTAGCCGTTTGAAACGGTACCCGCTCAAAACGGTACCCATTTGATACAGGTGCCCGTTTGAAACGGGTGCCCGTTTGAAACGGGTGCCCGTTTGATACAGGTGCCCGTTCGACCTTGCACGTGACCGCACGTTTGAACGTGCCTTTCGAATCGGGAAATTATGCGCTAGCCCTAAACGGGGATCGTCTAGTAGGTTGGTTATCTTAAACTTATTTACGACGTTCCGAAACTCATAAACCAATTTATAACATGGAGGAAACACGTAGAACAATTGTGCTCACATAGGTGCTTGCAAATGGACAGGAAAACAGACACAAAAGATTGCTTTCAATTCTCCTCAAAGTTTATTACGTCTTCTGTAGACAAGTACAAACGTGCAAGCGATCTGTGAAATGTGAGAGGCACTCTAAGCTTTTATACAACTGAGAAAATAGCAAACCAAACAAGAACCGAGGTAATTCTAGACTATGAAGGTAGACTTTCGGGAAATAATTCGCCCGGCTGCCGCGAGAATGGTGGCTGCATAATTATATAGATAATCTGGAATAGTACGAGTAGAAGAACGGTCAATCGTTGCCAAGAAGTAAGGTTGCAGTGCACTTACCATAAAAATAGCGGACTTGAAAAATGTAATCCGCGATATTTGTCGACACGGTCAAAGCAGGACAACCACACAAACACAAATAAAAGGGAACGGCTTCTTGGAAGTTTCAACACGATGTGGCGCACAAGCTGTCAGTTGCCGAACCCAACCAAACCGCAAGAATTCCTGACTTCTTTGAAGAATCGCTTGTTGCCGACATAGGCGTAGGACTTTTCGAACACTGATAGCTTTCGTGCACATCCAATACGTTGTCGAGAGACATCCTAATAAGACCGCGGGGTTAGGCGACAGATCGAAGCAGGTGGACGCGCGAAGGTCGAGCTGGAACTGACAACATGCAGACAAAAAAAAAAAGCGGCTGCTCGGCGCACCCTTCCGGGTCTCGATGCTGATCAGCGTGTAGCTCGCGCGGAGCTGCAGATCACGTGACGGGTGACAAAAGAAGAGGTAGGGGGCGAGGACCACAGGGACGGCCCCTCTCCCTCTCCCCAGGCATTCCAGTGAGATGTGTTTTTGTAACCTCGAAAAAAAAAAACACGCGCGCGCGCATTTTAGCACGCTCGAACCTTGGAAATGGCGGCGGGGCGGCCCGAAGCCCGGCTTGCGCCCGAGCGAAGATAGAACTCAGCGCGAGCTCGTAGTTTGACTGCTGCAACGGCGGGCGTGCTCTTGCAATGCTCGATGTTCTTGCAGCCGCGTGTACGCGTGCTACCTTCGATGCTTCTTGAATTAAAGTGAAACGGAGTCTAGACGTACATTCTTTCACGCGGTCGCGTCTTCTGCGAGAGAGATTCGAGCTGAATAAGTAAATTGAGCAACAAAGATGGACAAAGTTTTAAAGTCCTGTCGAAAATATCGGCTCACCGACGTCGCGCGTTTACGTAAAACAAAAACAAAAAAAAGGTGTTAGTTTTAGTTGCAGTATAAGCGAACATCAGCGCAATTGAAATATAAATATAGTTACTTGCATTACGCGGACGATCTGAAATAGATGAACCGGCGCTCCCAGCCTTCCGGAAACATTGGCTGCCAAGGATGAAACGCTAGGCGTGCCCACGCCGCCGATCTGTACGTTCAGTATCAAACGGGCTCCTGAGAGCCGTTTGATTAAACCGGTACAGTTTGGAACATGGTCACCGGTTTGAGCAAACGTGCGACAACTTTGCCCAAACGAGTCGCCCATTTGCCCAGACGAGCGACCCATTTTCCCAACGACCGACCCGTTTGACAAAGGAGTAACCTGTTTGTCCAAATAGGTGAGCGTTATGGCTCATACGGGAGACCCCTTTGAGCCATACGGGCGACCCCTTTGACAAACTGGTGACCGGTATGGTTAATCTGTTACTGGTATGGTGGACCCGTTTATTTTCATATAGGCGCCAAATGGTTTTTTTCAGTAGGGACCGCTGTGAAAAAAAAGAAGAAAAATTCTAGTGTTTTTTTCTCGCGATAGTTTCGGCACTTAGTTGGGATGCTTTAAAGCCTGAGTTTATGTCGAACTCATAAAACAGTGTAACTTCTCAATATTGCGAGAATTCCGAGCCAAAGACCGTTGCTTGTTCAATCCAGCTGATTTACGTTGATACAGTAAGCTGCCTTTCATAAGTAGATACCGATTATACGAATTCCCATACCGTTTTTTCTGAATAAAGAATACTTCTATGAAGTGCTTTAACAAAAACAGGTCCGGTGGCTGACAGCGGGTAGCTTCAACACAGCACCCGCAAGGCTTCAACGCATAGTGTGCCCCAGTTTGAGCCTACACCCATTAAGGGTGCGTTAGTATGAGCTGCACAAACTAGAGATCCTGGATTCTGCAGCGCGAGCTTTCGTCTACGCGCTCCCAGCTACTCCCGAAGTGTGAAGGCCTAGCTTGTTTAGGTAGCATTGTACCAGGGCCGGTTTTCTGGTGGGTAAAATATCCAGGTGGGTAAAATATTCGCAAGCGAAAAATTGAGGCCCGGTGACAAGCTACGTTGGAAAAGAAGGTATTTAAAGACCTTTGCAACGTAAAACATAAAATCAAAAAGCATTTCAGTTGCCTTTGTTCTGTGGCGGACCGACTCACCAAAACACTATTCATCTGTTTGTTTTTGTTTCCATAAATAGTACAATGCGTTCTTAAAGGGTAACTGCAAAGAAAAAAAGTTTTTTCTTAAACAGCCTAAATGGGACAAGCATGTAACAAAGCAAATGTTCCGCGAAAAGATATTTTTTTATCAATATTTATGCCACAGGACGTACTTTAGTCGAGTCAGAACCTCTCCACATTTGAAACTCCCGCTCTTTCCACCCCCGCGGAGGAGAAGTACGCCCCGCCCCTCACTCTCCTTGCGTTGCGGAGTTGAACGACGCAGCGTCTCGACTGCCGGTAAGATCTGGCAACTACGCCAGGCCGCGGTATTGTTTTGGTTTGACGCGGTTTGCGAGCACATGTAGCGAAGACGTGACCGGAGAAGTGCCCCTGCGATGTTCCCGGAAGACGGAAAGTATCATTCGTAATCGTCGTGCGTGCTTTGAAAGCGAAGGGAGTCACAGAATCCACGAGTGCGCAACCACAAGCCAAGGTTCACGACAGCGCTGCGTTGGTTTCGGCGATCTTGTTCTGTTTGGTGCAACACGGCGATGCGACAAAGAGCTGAAACGTTCGTGGTGTGTGTAATGCGGCGCTATCTGTGTAATGCGGGGTTGAAGTACAACGGGTCCAGTCCCGTCGTCGACAGCTGATCCAGTAAAACTGGTTCGGGAGGACGGAGCGAGCATTTTTAAAAGTAAATCTTCCTTCGTTCTGTTTCAAAATGTGGAAGATTCAGGACGCATACCGTGAGTAAAAAGCTGCGGGCGTTTTCATATAAATTGCGTCGTTTTAATTGAACAATGGACTCCGAATTGTTGTCCTAAATCTGCCGTTTTTATGCTTCGTGTTGTTGGACTGCGTTTGCACAGCGACGTGTTGCACTCGTCGTGCGGTGTGAATAAATTTGGGCAAGATTTCGTACCTGTCTACAGATGCATGAACTGAGACCACTTTTTACATAACAAACATGGTGCTTTTTTATTTTGTGTGTCTAGTTGTCGACGTTAGGTGCACCCGGTGCGAACCTCGATGATCTCCGGAGCGATATGACGAGAACGTAACGGGACACGTTTGTCGCTACGCGAACGCCCGATTGCCTCGAGCCAAATAGCATTCCTTTCGGGGCGACACAGCTGCTGGAAGGCTCACTGTCGAAATCACGCATCTGACATCTTCGAAAAGTCAGCATTTGCACGCGCAAACAAGAAAAACAAACACAAAAAAAAGCACGCTAAGCAAGCAAAGAGGAAAACGAAAGAACCGCGCTATGAAAGCCAAAACCCCGCGTCGCTTCCTATCACTAACACCTGCGACAGCTGCTAAACACACACTACTTCACTTCAAGAAGTCTCACTCAAGCACCTGGGTCAGCAAGAAACACTGATCACATCGGCGAAACGATTAGTCGAGGTAAGCGAAACAGGCGGGAGCAGAGACTTCGGCGGCCATGAAAGAATGGCGAAGTTTTTGTTATGGTATGAATCCAAACGGAAGAGCCCGTCTTGTAAACCTTTTGTAAAGAATAATAACTCTCATCACATGGGTTATTCTTTAAACGTAAAAATATGCCGCTCAAAAGGAAATTGCAACTTATAACAAAGGTTTAATAACCAAGATCTAAGCTGTCAATCAAACTCTCAGCCAATGAGAAGTATAGCAGCCGATTGGGATGCAACGTCACAGAATCCCAACTTCGTGGCGCGCGATTTAAAACGGGCGAAATAGCTGCAAACTAAAATCAGTCTCACTCAATAAATATTGCTGTAAAAAATTGTTTTCTGGCGTAAAAATTGTTTTTTGACATGCTTGTCCCAATTAGACTGTTTAAAAAAAAAAAAGCTTTTTTTTCTTTGCAGTTACCCTATAAAAACCTGGAGAAATTTTTACTCGCCATAGAGCCCAAAATAAAAAAATAATATGCGGTAATTTAGCCGCCACCAGCGTCCAGAATTGCTCCTACGCAGGCTGTCACAGTCCACTAACGAGAAAACCCAGAACCCAGCGCAGTCGGGCAACACTGACGTACACTCTCAAAACCAGGGACGTGCGCTGTAAATAGCTTCGTTCGAGACTGCCGTTGAAACTGTCTATACTATATGTCACATCAAGAGGTATTTTTGCTTAATATTTTTGCGCTGCTATAAGTAATTCTTGCGAGAATGGGGTGTCGATGGAAGACACCAAACCCTGAGTTTGAAACGTGTACGCCTTGGTAAAATAACAAAAAGCTAATCCAAGATTCACCTCTCTGTATTTATTTATTTATTTATTATATTTATTTAAACCCTAAAGTTTCAAATTTTCAAATTCAACAAATGAAGGGGAAAATTATTAACACTTCGCGAGGTGCCGGATTTTTTTTTTTTTTACTGTTTTTAAGAAATAATACGATTATAGACTTCCAGCGATATTACTAAGGGAACGGAAGCCTTGCTGTCCTTTTTCTTTTAATTACCGCTTAGTACATCCCGCCCCCGCCCCAAATATTTACATTCCGATTTAGAAGTACACGAATGTGATTTATTTTATTTACATTTCAAACATGTCTATTCTCTTTCTGCGCACTAAATTGGGCATGAGTGATCGAAGCGAGAACGGACAACGGCAGCCCTTCGCCTGGAACACTAGGTACTTTTAGTATCTTTTCCGTACGGAGCCGGACCCTTGACCTCAAAATGCCTCTTGCGGCTATTTTGACCGCAATGAGAAATATCCGCACTCCCCAGCAAATCAAACCAGAAGCCTTAAAAAGTCCGAGTTTTACCGGCCGTCTAATACCTCGTTTCATACTACGTCGAAGCCCAGTCGGAGCTGCGATCCGATGGAGCCGTACCAAACAGCATGAAAAGATAAACATCAATGAGTTTATCGTCTTTAGGAAATGCAGTGTGGCATTTCTTTCTTAGTCCTTGCATCTGTGTTAAAAGGGGATTCACTTGGGCCAATTGGTGGTACATTTCAAGATTAAAAGCGCTAAAAAACTAGGACCAGTAAAAGAAGACACGCACACAGTAGAGCGCACTTGCAACTGAGGTTTAATCTGACTTAAACCAAAGAAGGAACATACCTGCCTTATCAACAACCACCCACATTATGTATACACATGGTATACAGGTGAAGAAAATGGATGATGGAGGGTACCCACTTACGCTTATTAAACATTCGGCAGAAGGAATGTTACGAAAACTTCGGGGAGGGCGAATGGGTAGTGGAGAGATCCGGCGAAATGCTTGACGGACCGTGATACCATATGTGCACACATTTGGTCAGACTCTCAAGAAAGTGGGCGAAAAACATGGAGTACCTGTAATACTCTCAGCTCCTCGGAAATTGGGTAAACTGTGTGCAAGAATAGAAAGGTGAGATTTAAGGGTGGCTATATGTAAGAAGAAGCATGGAACGAAATATGGGGAGTGCAAGGAAGGGGTGGTGTATAAAAGACCTTTAACGTGCGGGAGGGCTCACATAGGACAAACCGGAAGGTGCATAAACAACAGACTAAAAGAACAAGCACAGGCAAAAAGATCCTCGCCTTCGGATAATCTTGCGATACACTGCAACCGATGCGACTGTGGCCCACAGCTTCAGGAAACTGTAATCCTGAGCAGAAATCCTAAAAACATGACAAGGCAAATTTGGGAGGCGTTTTTCACGAGGAAGTGCGACGACAACACGTGCATTAGCGCTCCATTCATAGCATTGTACGGTTCGGAAGTGCCGTATATACAGTCCTTTGTTAGTTCAAGCTCGAAGTATGATATGTAGATTATTCGACAATGTGTTTACATAACGTCGATGGTTGTTGACGCGGCATATATGTTTCTTCTTTGGTTTAAGTCAGATTGAAGCTCAGTTGCAACTGCGCTCTACTGTGTTTGTGACCACGTTTACTGGTCCTTGTTTTTTAGAGCTTTTAATCTTGAAAGAGAATCTGTGTTCGATGTCTTCCTGTCAATGCTAGCGCTCTGCAGTGTGAAGTAAAGTATAGCACGACGTGATCTACTCGAATGCTTTTGAGGCACCCATCCAGTGTTGCGCCCGTTACCGAAAAGAAGTAACGAAATAGCGTTCGTTACTCGTTGCCTTGGAAAAAAGCGAACGCGTTACAGAGCTCCGTTACCATTTTTCAAATGTAACGAAATACCGGTCTTGTTACTTGCCATGACTAAAGGACGTTGCTTTTAGGTTAGGTTGTCGTTGCTTAGTTTTTTGCTGTAGTATATGACAGCTGTTAGTATATGAATGTAGAGTCTAAACCACAAACGTCTGCCAAAAATTGTCTTACACTTCTTGAGAAACGGGAGTTTGATGCATACGGTCTATCTTCTTCTGCTACAACAAGGGTGTGTTGGGAAAGTGGGTTGAGGTCTCGGTATTTCGTTTCTTTGAAATTACCGCGAACTCTGATCCCTTCTTCGAAAGGAGGGACTGGCGGAAAAGAAAAACAATTAGGACTGGCGCGAAGCACCGCTGTTAATTTCTAGTTATCAGTCGTGTGAAGCAAAGAAAGATTAACTAAATAATCTGCATCACGAATTATTGATAAAAAAGAAATCTCTAAATAAATCGCAAAATAAACAAATATCAAATAGGCGTGTTTAGATATAACTGCTATGATTAATTTACCCTTATTCTGAAGTATAGAACTAAACTGAACTAAGCCGTTTTCGAATACTTTTTCGCTAGCTTACAGTAATGACCACTGTGAGATGCAGCTGAAAACCTGCGAGTAACAAAACGATCCTAAAAGAAAGGTGCGTTCTTTCGGCTAAGAAAACTTAACTACGACAATTTAACTGGGAAAAAAAAAAAGTAAGTGATATTGAAGAATAACTCACCTTAATGTGCTTTTTCAAATCAGAGTTCGACGTCCTGGATGTGCTCAGCAGCTTAAGTTTCGGCATACAGAGCAGACATTTAAGCAGCAAAATGTCTGACTTCGTTTCCCTCAGTTTAAACGTAGCACTTAGTTCGGGCTATAACAACGAATTTTCAGGGGCTGTTGCCATCTTGCACAAAAAGTTAGTGCGAGATAGTTGTAAATGGGCTTTTATAACAAGCGTTTTAAAACGGCCTTGTCGGTTAGAGGCATAAGTTGCATGACAGAGGCAACTGTACAGTACACGGACTGCTCACAAACAACACACCTCAGAGCCACACCGGTTTTAGTCACAGTCCGGTTTAGGTTACACGAGCAACAAAAAGTGGACACCAGTCGCTTATTATAAACAATAATTATAACCAAAAAAGATTATTGGTAGTTACGAGCGAAGTATAGCGCCGGCCATACTTTCGTTATAATCACATGCATACTCGTAGTATCTTTACGTGTATATATGCTTAAAAAAGCTGGCGCGCGTTTATAAGCTCTTTACCCTAAGTTTACCTTTCACGTCCAAAAACCTTTCTTGTTTTCACATGCAAAAAGCTTTTTTCATGCCCGCGGCAGCAAAGTAAGTGCGAAGCAAACGAGAACCATCACTATTACTGCTACGAATGTGCCTCTCTAGAAGAATGGTATAGTAGCCTTCACACACAACCAGAACTGCGAGAAGGATGACGCGGGTGCAGCGCCCAGCAATAGATAATTCGGTCTTTGAATGCCAGGAAGTTGGGGGCTAACTGCGATGCAAAGAAGGTGCCGTCCGCGGTGGTTACGCAGTTTTTCGTCTAATTTATGAGGCGCTATGCGAAGAAGGATGCCCAGAGGATTTAGTGGGAGGCGACCTTCTGAACGGGAGTCGTTATCCAGCGAGAGACCACACGTTTGTATCACGGTGGCAGGGATTCTAAAAGATGGTGGTGTCTTTCTGGTGACAGACGCCTTTCAATCCTTGGATAACCTTGCGACTTGTTTTGGTTCAAAGCGTCGGAACGTCAACGCTTCCAAACTTAGAGTTTATCCTTCCTCTTGTTGACAGAACGAGAATTTATTTATTTTGAAGAAAAGGATTTGACCAGCTGGAGTAATTAGGGACGATTAGGCAGAATCCTTCGAGCGGCGGTAGACTGTTGCCTTCTGAGCGGATGTCTCTTTCCAGCGAGACGGCTGCTCCTTCAAGGCACGGCGACGGTGGTCTTAGCGGCTTCGATACAAAGACTTCACCTAGGACGCTTAGGAATTCCGCAAAGCAATAATCTCGCGCCTTTTGAGCCCGGTCGGGGGAAGGTTGATACTGTCTTCTGAGGGAGTTCGAAATGACGCCGTTTACACATAGCTTTTTTGGGGTTTCTTGCCACCTTTTGTAGTGCGCAGAATAAATACTATATTGCTTTCAAACTGTTATGGAACCATTTTTATTCAAAAGTAATGAGTAACGGGTGAAGTAATTTTATAGCAGATACCGTAAAATAAAAACGACATTACTTTACTCGTTACTCATTTGTGATTCTAATGAGTACGTTTTTACGTTACTTAAAAACGAACGCGTAACCAGTAACGTCGTTAATTGTAACGCGTTCGAACACTGCGCCCAGCTCATAGAGTTATTATAATGTACGCTAGAGGTTCAACTGCCGCTGGTGTTTATGCGTCTTCCGTGACGCAAATTGAAGCAGACGGCAACCAATTTACTTTTGCGGTGCTCCTGTGCATTCCTATGGGAAACCGCGCGTGCATTCTGTCTCTTCGCCGGAAAATAACACAGAACACTGGTTATTTGGGTCGTACCGAATAGTATACACCTTGATTAACACTGTAAAAGTGTAATTTATTTAGTTAGCGCATTTTTCTTCATCAGTGAACGATGTTTAACTTCGCTACATTCCAGTCCAAAACGTGTGTTCCGCAGCAGGTGTGTAAAAACAAGCGACGATTCAAAGCAAAATTACAATCGAAAGGAATATAGTGTTTAAGGCTCGCCAGCATTCGGGTGACGCTTATATAGTGATAATATGCCAGTCCTGTCATTATATGAAAATGACCCCGTCGTGCATGAGCTGATAAAAACGTACAAACCCTAGGGAATAAAGTCCGTGGGTTATGAAAGGTGTCTCTTCGTATTGATTTTTCTGCCGGGCAGCTTTTATCGGGCACTTGGGCTCAAAGATTCCGAGCGTGCGGGTGATATTTTGAACGTAGAACGAATATCATCTTCGCTCAGAGGAGAAAGAATAAAGCGGTACTTATACTTATTTAAAATCGGAATAGAATACGTGGCCTTCAATATATTTTGATCGTACATGCACAGGTATTTACTGATCCAGTTTTACTGCGTAGTTCTTGCCGTCTCCCTTAATTTCCAGATGTTTTTCGTTCGTTTGGCACGTGTATCCCTCATGCTGAAAAGCGCCTACGTCGTGTTCGCGCTAACTGTGTCCGACAGTGCACATAAATACACGTACAAAGCCGTTTTAGCACCGTTTTAATGCGATGAATTTGAAAGAAAAACGCCGTAACTGACCAATTTTTTCGTCGGCCTAACTGAAAAATGTTCTAATCTACCTGGTACGTATAGAATTATTTGCGATAGTTGCTCTTATGATCAAGCGCAGTGAGAAAATGCACTCAATTTTTCCCATAGGAATGCATTACCGGAAGTCAATTTTGGACTGGTTGCTGTCTGCTTCAATTTGCGTCAGCACACTGGCGCCACTTGAACCTCTAGCGTACATTATAATAACTCTATGGCCCAGCTAACCTGTGCGATGCTTAGCCAACACCACCCATGTTGACTCGATGATACCGATGCTAGAAAGTTAGGAAGTGTGCGTGGACGGTCGACGATAGCACTTTGCAGTACAAACAACGTTCAACAAAAACAAGTAGTTGACCATTTTGGCGATTCCAAAACTCCGCTAATGAATCTTCGGAAGGTTGCTAGCTCGTCCAGTGATTTCAGAGGTATTGCTAAGACGTCTTCAAAGTGCTTCTCACGTCTTTCCCAATTTAAAGAGTGTTTACTAATGAATTCCTCGATTTCAATCGACAGCGAATGTATTTGGAACCCTTACCTCACTACCGTGTCGGGAACAGTCGCAATTTGCTAAAACTACTGTGAACAGCGGATTCATTAGAAATGAGCGTTGGACGAACTGTTAGAAAACAGACTGCTACTTGAAACCCAATCAAAGGCGTTCCATTGGGAAAAGAGGTAGGGCTTTCCAGAAGCGGAGTACCCTAGATTTCTCAACGCGCATCGAGGACGCACGAGAGGCGAAGAAGAGCGAAGTGAGTTTGCTCATCATGGTTTTGAGAAGCCAGAAACAAAAAAAAAAAAGAAGACGAAAGGGGGTAGCGGAAACCGCGGTGCGGCCCAAACTTGTCAGTGCCGTAAGTTAAAAAAAAAAAAATGAACTGCAAAAGTTTAAATAATGAATACCACAGTGTAACCGTATATTAAAACCCTTCGAACAATTGTGAGAAGTTACACGTTCATCCTGGAAGCCGGGCAGCGATTATCATACCCTTTGCCTTTGCCATCCTGAGAACAAACTAACGCAAATTTTCGAAAAAAAAAAAAAGGAAATAGTTTTGTTCTCATAACATCATTGTAACACTTTAGATGAAATAACATGCCGATATTTATTTACGGGCTGAAGAGATTTCGTATTCTAATATCAAACATATTGGGGGAAGTAACGGGCATCTTTCAGAAGCAGTACACCGGAAAGCACATTCCAACGCCGGATCAACAAATAAGTAGACGACACTGCACACTAGAAAAGTGTACATCCTTAACGGTGCAAATAACCTTGACCCAGAGCTAACACCCGGGGACAAACCCTGCGTGTTAGCTTTGACTTCAGTGGAGCAAAACACAGGCCTCCTCTTCTAGAGGGTGCATCTGAGCGGAAATAGGCGATACACAATTCATGTAACAAACCAATGAAAGCAATTGAATTCAATATTTCGTAAAGGTGCATTTAGGTGATGCATTTATTGTCCCTTCTTCCTCCAAGTGCATAAAAATAACAGAATCTTTTCTTTTCTTAAAGCATGAAATGATTTTTAACGCTCTTCCCCATCCCAAAATTGTGTCCGTCCGTCCGTCTGTCTTTTCGTCCATCCGTCCGTTCGTGAGTTTTCCGCTAAATTTAGCGGCGAAAGTGGCGTCACGTTGCCCATACGCCTAGGGGAAATCAACGCCACGTAATTTGTACGTCAACTAAGTTTCCACTCTAAATTTAGCGGGAACATTCACGTCTCGTGGCCAAAATGGCAATTTGGTTTTCTCGCTAAAGAAACGGGGAAATTAACGTAACGTGACCTATACAGTGTTCCTCTAAACTTAGCAGAAACATTCACGTCTTGTGACCTAGACACCAGTCCAGTATCCCGCTAACGTCACCTGACCACACAACCATTCAGTATCGCCGCTATATTTAGCGGGAAAATATACGTCATATCTTACACCCATTCCCTCGCCAATTCCATATCATGCATTTCAAGCATTATATAACCTTAAAAGTCAAAGTCGCTGCCAATGCTGCTGTGTTTTGCTAGAATATCTTGTATATATGCAGAACATACCGACAGCTTTGCTCGAAGATGTATAGCTATCCATTTATTGGCTTACGTATACGAGCTCTTTATACTGTTACGTTTCCGGGCAGCCCACCGAGACGGAGACTGTAGTTGGTCTGACTACGTTTATTGCATCTCGGCAGCAGGACGAAGAAGAGCTACGCGCTGCTAGGCGCAGCCGTTTTATCGGTTCCAACACGGCACTATGCGCCGCTGACGCAGCAGGTTGACGGCGACGCCCTCGCTAGCGTCGATAAGCGACGCCAACAAAACAACAACATAACAATACGCTCGGACTGTGCTCAGCAACACCTTGTGTAGATGGTCTTGGTTCGGTTGGCCTGTTTGACTAAAACGCGTTCCCACATAATGTCCACCCAACACCCGAACCAGGTCCGCGATTAGTGGTTTTTGTATTTTCTTTTAGAGGTGTAAACATTTGGGCGTGAACAGTTCATATATTAATTCATTAAAAAAAAAGACGACATTCAGCCAAGCCCTAGTTGAGGAACCAACGTTTTGAGGCCTACTCGCCTCTTCTTCATTGGTGTGTCAGCGGAAAGGATATACACGTAACATTTTTGACTGATGCAGTTTGTTTTTCTCTCGCATGCTGGAACGTGCTTCTTTTTTTTTTTTTTACTTTTTCTGCAGTGCACGGAAACCGAGCGGCCCGTGCGTCTCACAGTCTTTGGCTGCAACGAATAAGGTTCAAGTATCTCACTCACTATTATGTGTTTCGAAACAAGCACAATCTAAGATTTACGAGAGATCTCTGCGCGGTCTCTTTTTGCAGGGTGATTTAAGGAGAGGCCAGGCTCTTTAAATTGACCGCAAAATTCGGTTTCTTAAACTCTCGCGCTACGACTTTGTGCAGCGTTGCCCACAGATGGTGTTTTTTTTTTTTTTTTTTGTAAAATTTGCATAGAGCGAATTTACCAGAGGAAAAAGTAATGAAAGAAAAAAGGCTTAGCTTCTATGGAAACTCAGCGAAGCCACCGGTCTTCAAAATACACGGCGCCATTTCGCACGGGAGACAAGAGATGGCGCAAGCGGTCGCGACGCCAACTGCCGCCAACGAACGAGCACACGACGCCGCGAGCCGGCCTTTTTAGCAGACAAGGAACTGCAGTTCCTTTTTGTTACCGCGCCTGTTTTCGTTTCTGCGACTGTCGCCGTTTGCGGAACGCCCGCTGCTTTTGAGTCGAAAAGATCGTCTGCTAAAGACGCCGGCTCTCGGTGCCGTATGCTCGTTTGTTGGTGTAAAGTCCCTCGATGTTTTTGCACTGTTCCGTTGGCGCTGAGCCGTTGGCGGCATTCGTTGCTCCATCTCTTGTCTCCTGTGCGAAACGGCACCGTGTTGTTTGAAGACCGGTGGCGTCGCTGCGTTTCCATAGGAACTATGCCTTTTTCTTTACTTTTTCCTCGTGTAAGTTCGCTCTTTGCAAATTTTACAAAAAAAATGCACCATCTGTGGGCAACGCCGCACAAAGTCATAGCACGATGGGTTAAGAAACCGAATTTTGCGGTCGATTCAAAGAGCCTGGCCTCTCCTTGAATCACCCTGTGCAACACTTTCGAGGTGGCGCAGTCCACCGCCTGAATCATAACCGAAACCAGGTTTTTCGGACCGTACAACTGGACGGACAAATAACCATGCACTGGACGCCAATTTTACGTAGTGAAAGTTTACAGAGAAATTATAAAAGAATGTCTTTACCTCGTTCAAAAATTAAAAAAACAATTGTGGGGGAGGGAGGGGGAGGAATTTACGGCGTTACTTCGCAGGCGATGCACGTGTACTCAGAAGTTTTGCCTACAGATGGTGTACGCCGCGTCGAGGAAGCGCCGGTCGATTCTGGTTCGTTTCTGCGATCGTCTGCTGTCATAACTCAAATCGGAAAAAGATACCTCGACTCGGCATACGACATCTGTCGGCCGCACTTCTCACTACGCGTGCATTGTTTGCGAAGTGGCGTCGTTTATTACCCAAATCAAGTGTTAGTTGTTGTTTTTTTTTTTGTTTTTTTTAATGAGGTTAATTTATTTCTTGAATTTACCACTGTAAACTACCACCACTTTTTTGCCCGTCAGTAGTCTATTGCAGGAAGGTACGTTGAGAAACGAAGTTTCGCAGGCCGTCTAAAAAGTCCTAAAAGAGTTAGTTTACATGCTGTCGTGTGTCGAATTAACACCACCTTGAAGGCAGAGATTGAAGTTTTCGTCGTCTAAATTCATCGTTAAAGGGTGTGGTCGGTTTGCCTTGCTGCATACCCGACCCGGAGGAACAACACGGAGCCAACGGTTTCAACAACAAGAAACTACATTTAATGGGACATGGACGAGACGATTAACATGGTTACCAGCGGCGCCTGAGTCCAGGCAGCGACTCCCCGTGCGCCGCCTCTGATCTGCCTTATCAAGGCGGCGCATCCGATGTGCGCGTGGCTGGCGTGACGTCGCCGCCACGCGGGAAAAGTTCGGCTTGAGCCTCGCAGTCGGCCAACTTGGCTTGGGAGCCGCCAGGGTGCCCACAAGGGATACTTCAACGAAATTCGAAATATTCCCGTCGTGTTCAAAAGTAGGTTGAATATGATCCACAATATCCGTAAATGACAATCGCACGTTTCTATTTTGATCCTGATGGCTGTATTTTTCGTTATAAACGCCCACTCTGGCAAGCGCTTATAGCACGTGACATCCAACGCAATCGTGACGTAGGTCGTCTCAAGACGAGCAAAGCTACGGCGAGGCTGACATCGAGAAAATGGCCTAGTTGTTCCAGCCACCGAAGCGGCTGCTTTTGTACGAATTTTGAGTGACGGGTTAATCTTCTATAATCTTCTAGGGGGACAATAGCAACTTCTGCGACACACAAAAGAGATTCTCGGAAAGAGGGGAGTTCCTCCTTCCCCCCTTCTCTCGTCGTGGCCGGAGACGAGACAACCTCCGTCACTAGCTGTCAAGGTTCCTAGACGAACATTACAAACGAGGCGTTAGCGACATCCACCAGGTGCTCTTTGCTAATTGTTTAATTCGTTTTAAAATTCCTTTTCGATAATTTTTTAACAAGATATTGGTATGTTCCATGTGATACTGCTCTTTTGAACACATATAAATCAAAAATGAGCGCCGAAATTCCGTTGTGGTATCCCTTTAATCAATACACAGCGTGCCGCCCACCTTCCGCCCACGTCACCGGGAGCGCGTTAGGCAGCGTCCAACGAGAAGTGCGAAACTATCTAGACAGTGACAGCTTAAGAAATGCGCAGCATGAACGAGTTCATATTATCTTAATAGTGCTTTGCGGCCAACGAAATTACGACACTAGCCGATAACAATGCCAAAACAACGAGTCCCGAAGCAAGATAGGGTAGTATGATCAGTCAAGCGCTTCGTTTTATAAGGTAGCTTTGACTTTCCGGTGCGCAAGTTTGTCTGCTTCTTGCGCAGGGCTTGCTGTGACGTCACAAAGCCGTACTTGTATTGGCGTAATTGAAAAAAAAAAACAGTGGGTAGGCCTCAAGGCAGCTAGCAGTGAGGTCTTCCTACCCTTTATCTTTCCATTTAAAGCCAATCAGAGCTCAGCGCTCTACACCGCTACAACTCCTGTTTAAGAAGCAGACTAACTTGCGCCCCTCAGAGCACCAGGTCACTCCAAGATGCATGCGTCTGCCGTTTTGTCAGGCTCTCTCGTCGAGCCTCTGCGTGCTTGTCGCTTGGGGCGGGTAGGGCGTCCAGCAATTATCAGAGAGTTTAGATTTAAGACAAGGGGCAACTCAAACGATGAAGGTCATTTGCATTTTAATGGCGGATGCCTTCGGCGGCGATCGATTGCCAGTGCGCGTGCGTTGCGCTGTCGCATAACTCGAGGAGCAAAGCGGGCTGAATAAGGGAACTGCTTGCAGGCGATGAACGCTTTTGTCCCCTTCCCTCAGCTCGTATTGGAGAGACGGCCCAGAAGCCACGTGACCTTGATGAAGCTTTTGGAAACGCTCTGTAATCTACGTACATTACTAATAAAGGCGGCGAGATTCGAGTTTTTTTCTTCTACAGTGTGATTCAAGGAGACGCCAGGCTCTTTAAATCGACCGCGAAATTCGGTTTCTTAACCTATCGCGCTTCGACTTTGTGCAGCGTTGCCCAAAGATGGTGCATTTTTTTTTTTTTGTAAAATTTGCAAAGAGCGGACTTACCCGAGGAAAAAGTAAAAAAAAAGAAAAAGGCTTAGCTCCTATGGAAACGCAGTGACGCCACCGGTCTTCAAACAAGACGGCGCCGTTTTGCACTGGAGACAAGAGATGGCGCAACGAACGCCGCCAACCAACGAGCATACGGCGCCGAGAGCCGGCGTTTAGCAGACGATCTCTTCGACTGAAAAGCGGCGCGCGTTCCACAGGCGGCAACAGTCGCAGAAACAAAAACAGGCGCGGTAACAACAAGGAACTGCAGTTGCTTGTCTGCTAAAGACGCCGGCTCTCGGCGTCGTATACTCATTTGTTGGCGGCAGTTGGCGTCGCGACCGCTTGCGCCATCTCCTGTCTCCCGTGTGAAACGACGCCGTGCTGTTTGAAGACCGGTGGCTTCGCTGCGTTTCCATGGGAGCTAAGCCTTTTTCTTTCTTTACTTTTGCTAAGGTAAATTTGCTCTTTGAAAATTTCATGAAAAAAATGCACCATCTGTGGGCAACGCTGCACAAAGTCGTAGCGGGATAGGTTAAGAAACCGAATTTCGCCGTCGATTTAGAGAGCCTGGCGTTTCCTTGAATCACACTGCAGGTGGCATTGGCCAAAGAGCGGCTTTTGTCATCCAACAAAAAAGATCAGCCTTTTATTTGATTACCCTTATTCTCACCATTTTCGTTTATGACATCTTTAAAAACAGAAACACAAAAGTTTTTTTCTTTGTTCTTTACATTGTAAAAGATACGAGTTAGCAAGCGGTATTTGTAGTTCGTTTGTCGACTGAAACATGCCTTGTTTCCAGTGTTGTCGTTTCTTTGGTAGAAACAATTAGCTCACTTTGCCTGCTTAATGAGGACGGTTTTTAATTTTAACGTCGAAGTTAGCGGAAGCTCGTTAAAGCGGAAGTATCTTCCGTCTCCGCAACCGTCCAGTTAAGGACAAAGGAAGAGCATCCGTTCCGGCAGCCCCTCGAGAGTAATGAAAGAAGCTCGGATGAAACACCATAGCTCTGAGGTAACAAGATTGATTACGTAACCTAGAAGACACTATCTTCACTCGCAGGATGAGATCGGCAAGGCTTTTGTTTTCCGATGCCCGGCCTCCAGCTCGCGCTCATTGCCTTTCGTGGTGCTTTGTATGCGCGTGCACGCGCGTGCACGCCCTAGGCTCATGAAACGCCCAAGCATCACCGAAGTTTGGAAGCTCGCGCTGGAGTCGGGACAACTGAACGGCCTTCCCGACGTTTTAATGCCCTCAGTGACTATAAAATTTGAGGGAACACCAGATGCAAGCTTCATGGCGGTGCAATGCAAGGCATGGTGAGACAGGATTTGCGGATTCAGCGTAGCAGGCGACAGCCCGCGGCATCGCATTCATTGCAAAACTTAACGGAAACCTGAAATCAGAAAGCAAACACAACGAAGAGGAACCTGCACACAAAGTGTCTAAGGCAACTAACTATTAGTAGGCCCACGTTTTTTTTTTTTTTTTTTTTTTTTAGTAAATCTTATTTTTTATTTGTTATTTCATGGTCTCAGGTTAACATGTTTTTGTGTCATCCGCTCGTCCGACGTACTTCCAGTTGTTTCAGCAGAGTCAGTGTAATCTCAACTCGAAACACTTGGTTTCCTGCACCCGTTTTGCACCTCCCATTCTCGACCTTCTGTACTCGCAACATTTCGGCAAACAATTTAATTTTTAACATGTAAAAAAATGACCTGACATAATATGGTTCTCTAACAAATATTAGCACTTCCTGGTGCCAGCCAGCATTACTACTACGGCCACTTCTACTGCAACCACTATCACCACCAGTATCACTACAACTGAAACTACTGCGACTACTACTACTGCTACTACTAGTACTACTACTACTGCTAGTGATACTGGTAGTACTACTGCTAGTAGTACTAGTACTACTACTACCACCCCTACTACTACTACTGGTACTAGCTGTGCCACTAAAATATAATTATGTACCCGAATAGTCTTTTTCAGCATACAGACGTACTAGAAAAACTGCGAACCACATACAAGTGATGGTGGCACACATGAATTATCGTTGTAGAAGCATATTCTTTTTTTTTATTCTGTAACGCTCTTTGGGTCGGGGCCCTTCTACTGTTTACAAAAGGAAACGTTTGGTGACTGTATACATTACTCATTGCGCCTATCAGTCGACCGGAATTAGCATGAAACCATCAATCGCTACAAGGGCACGCGCTATTTATTCCCACTGCCCCATTTATTCTGACACAATAACAAACGGTGGAAAAAAAAAAAAAAAAACAGTTTCGCAACTAGAAAACTAAAGCCCCGTGACCCGCGACGGCCTTTCCATCTATCATTTCTTTCTGTCCATTTGGTTTGGCCTTGGAGTGAGTGTGACCGTGCGTTCGAGAAAAACGAAAATCGACTGTTCACAGCTCTGCTTTGTGTGCACGCTTGTCACTTCCCATTTTCGGAGAAAAATGTGTCGAGGAAATTGACGCTGTTGAATGTATGAATTTGAAAGGTTTAACCGATTCCATGATTGAGTGAGCTTTCAGTTCAAACTGTGTGCTTGAATAACAGACACACCTTCCTATATTTTTGGTTCGTTATCCTTGAAATAATTTCGTGACTTAGCGATTATATGCGTTCGCGTCTTCGCATGAGTTCTTGCGGAAGCTTTTACAGGGTGTTTCACCCAAGACTAAGCGAGAACTAATCATCATGTTTTGTTTCCACCAGATGAGTAGCGGTAGAATTAAAAGGTCAACGTTATCATCGCTGTTTTTGTGATTCAAACTGGGCAGAACCGAACTACTAGCGAAGAAAACGTCGTGCAGCCGGGCGTCAGTCATTGCAGACTTGCAGTTACAAACGTGAATGACTACACACCAGCTTCCAACATCAAATACTACAAAAAAGAAAAAGCCTATTTGTTTTACGTTTTTATTATACTTTAACTATTTATTTGGCAGCATTATACGGTGGGATAAAACCTAAACGTCATGCGACCATAGGCCACTGCAAACAAAAGTTTGGAACAAGCTAGATCACGTGATCCGCATAGGACGGCTCACCGTAAGGTTTCTTCCTATCTTACTTGACTAAACTATTACGAGTATATACGCACACACATTGCTCGCGCACTTACATACGTATGAGCGCGTGCCTGCATACTCACACACATGCACACGTAAAAGCGTGCCTGGACACTGGCCACATCTCAAAACATTCGTATGGGTGCCTAAGTATGCCGACACACATATACATAGGAGCACGCGTGCACAAAAATGTACCTACACGCACATCCTTCTGAAATTGATTGATTTACTCTATTTCGATGACGTGAAGCAAGTTTGTAATTAGAACCTAGGGTTCCTTAACTCATTAAAAATAATGAATACTATTTAGTTATTACTTGGTTTGCTGTTGCGATTATCCCCCTATGTGATGTCCCCCTGGCCTTAAACCTTACTGGCGTAAACCGCATTTTTTTTACTTTTGACGGCCTTCTTTTTAAACAATCTGCAAAAGCTTAAAGAAAACAGAACACCCTGTATACATCTACAGGCACGTGCGCCCTTATACACCATACACCTGGACACGCATACACTCGCGTGTTCACATTCAGACATGCACGCAGGCATTCACAGGCACAAAAATTCCAGATACAATATTCGTTCAGAAACTATGAGTGAAAGACAGCTCTCGTCTATAGGTTGCCTGAGTAGCTCAAAATAGCAGTGCACGCCATCATCACGTTGGTGAGCTCTTTCTGGCTTTCGAAGACATAAAAACGCAGAACGTATAAAAAAAATCGAGGGCAGTGGTTCCCGGGTTGAAAAATTATTTATTTTCAGTAAGTTTTTTTTTCTCGTTTTCGCTTTGTTTTTTTAGCGCACTGAAAAAAAAATGGGTGGTTGAAGAGAATTTTGGTTGATTGATATCTGGCGTGTACAATTGCGAATGTGGTTGCCAAATTGTACTGTGATAAACTGCGCAAAGGCAAAACATTACACCACGCAGCAGTGAGTAAACAAAAACCGAATGCTCGTAAAGCCGGCACAAAGCAACATAAGTGTGTGGTCTATAGTGTTTTCGATAATAATTCCATGCACGTGGTCAAAAGCTGCATTAGAATATATATATTTTTTGTCGCTATGGGCCTTTGGTAAAATTCTAAATCTAATTATTTAGTATTTCCAAATGTAAACCATTATGCACAAGCAAACGAGCGAAAAAACAAGCAAAGGACGTGACAATTGTTTCTCCTTTTTTTGCCCCCCCCCCCCCCCCCATCCCGCCCCAAAAGAGGAACGTGAATTTGAACAGAGGGCTAGTTGATTCGTTTTTGAACTTCGCTTGGGGGTGAGCAGACCGAAATTATCTTGGACGCATCTAGCGTGGTCTCGAAAACACCGCTACGTTGGGACGCACGCGGTCAAGGCAAAGGGCGAACAACAACTAAAATAATTAAAAACAAAATGCCGACTTTGGTGTGTGCGGGACTCGGGGGTTCGTTCGTTACAAAATAACTCGAGATCCTCACTATTGATGCATTTCAAGAACGGCCTGAGCCGATCCCTGCCGCGCTGTCAGCTGCACATTGCTCTGTTGTATTGAACAGATAACTTCGGTCGAATGTTGTAAATATTCTGGCAGAACCACAAATAGGACCGATTATTCTTCCCGCGGGGCTATTGTTGACTTTCCATATATACACTGTTTCCACAAGAGGGCAGCCATCTTGAATGTCGTCATTTCTAGTATGCGTTAAAACGTCGTTCTGGTCTCTCCACGCAGCTGGAAGGTGATCATGAGAAGTGCGTGATTATCACACATTCTTGTTTTGCCTCACCTATATTTTCTAGCATATTCCAGGGTTAAATGTCTTATTATTTTTTCGTCCCGCATACCAGATGTCGAAAACACGTGACTGAGAACGAAAGGAAACGGAAAAACGTCTATACTCTGTTTCGCGCGAGGTCCGACCGTTGTCGACGCAACGATCCTATCGAGTCAATCAAATAGCTCCAAAAGCGCATCGTCACGGGGTTGGTCGTTTTTAGGCGCTTTCTATTCCAGGCTAAACCAACCACGAACCGTAAATGCCCCATGATCTGGCGTTGCTTGCTCTTCTTTCTGCCTTATACGGAGCCCAAGCTCGTCTAGTTCTTTAGCATGGGTTGTGGCGACGTCAGAACGACGGTCTCTGTTTTGCTTTGAGGGAAGCCTAGTGGTTCGACCTTAACACAGCTTGCTTTAACGTCTACCCACTTTCCTTCAATTAGAGTCGATCAGAGCTTGGCATTCTGACGTCACCACTACCCCACTAAAAGAAACAGACGAATTAGCGCTCCACCTAGGTTTAACGGGTCGAAGAATACGTGTAATGGTGTCAAGCGCCGTGACGGTGCATTTTTGGAGCTATTTGGTAGGCTCCACCGGATTGTGGAATCTTATAGACCAACTCAACTCAGTGACGTCAAGCCACTGCGGTGGCGCTGCTGTCGGTAATGCGCATGCGCAAACGCGTCACTCCTCCCGAATTTCGTTTCTGCGCACGCGCATTGCCCACACCTGGTGCGAGCAAAGCGGGCTTGTTTGGAAACACTGTGTTGGTGCACGCGAGTGAATTGACCGTGAAACGAAAAATAACCGCACATTTTTTTGTTTACACCTGCATCCTAAAGCATGGGTATGTTTGACTGCAAGTTAGAACCAGAAAAAAGAGAAGCACATTTAGGGCACCATTAGGGAGTTTTAGAATAGCGCACGCTAAAGCTTTGCGCACGCAAAGAATAGCGTCGTCGGCACTGCTCATGCTCCGAACGCAAACCAGGTATTGCGCTTTGCGTGCGCAATTTTAGCGTGCGCTATTTCTCGGAAATAGCGTGCGTACGCAAAGAGTCTTTGCGCTCCTCCAACGAGGATTCGTGATGAGAAGTTGGCTAAAGCCAAGACGAGCAGAGGTAAAAAAATGGCGGCTTGCAGGATTATGTCGGCGACTGCTTTGGCGGCGTCGTGAGCTTGTGAGTGTGACGTCGGCGGCATGCTCGCGACTGCGATTTTCAATGCAGGGCGACATTGTACTCGGTTTGGCAACGATCACCGGCAACTTGATGCTTGCGACGCGCGAACATTTCTCGGCGGAGGTACGGTGTGCGAAGGTCAGTACAAGAGACCTCTCTTGCCGAGGCGACGCAAGCGGACACGACCGGTCAACCGCTCGCCTCGCATTCTCATGTTTAAACAAATCTAAAATGCTACTCTGGACCAAAAAAAAAAACTTGGTTTTTTCTATAGTTACAGCATTTCGTGTGTGAAATAAAAATTGTTACTGTATCTTGGTGGCGCCGCATGCGCGAGATGCTTGGGCTTTTGCGTCGCGATGGAGAAACGCTATTCTAAAACTCTGTTGCGTCGCGTGCGCTAATACAAGCGCTAAATTTAGCGCTAGCGTGCGCTTAAATTGCGCACGTTATTCTAAAACTCCCTATTAACTGGTAACCGAATCATATCACTAAATACCAGTGGAGGCGTTACTCGTTTCTACTTTGTTTGAGTCCAAACGCAGACAACGCTACAACGTATTTGGACCGTTAGGGCGGTGTCAAAAACGCAAGTCACTAGAGATTTTATGTTCATGATTGGTTCAGCGATGGTACATGTAACAGAAACATGACGAACCCCATGATGATAAACTTTTCAGGCTGTCTCGTTGGCATCATCAGCTCGTAGCGTCGACTGCGTCTGACCTTAAGGTGAAACGATGTATAGTACCGTACTTTCAGACCTAAGACGGCAAAAAAAAAAATGCAGTGAGGATGGATTGATTTTGACAATAATATTTTGTTTGCCAACCATCTCGCCTGCGTCCTACCCCTGCCTGCATCTTGAACTCGTTCAGTGCATTGGACGACAGAGACTCAGCGAAGACGATATCGGCACATTTTTTTCCTTGGAAATGGTTATTGGTAAGCATCAAATTTTACCCCTTATGCTGATGTCTCCGATGAGCATATTCCACCAATCCATACGAAAGACAGTCTCCAGACACAGTCTGAGTCGTGCATCTTTCATTTATGACATTGCTATCTCTTTGATAATAAAATAACTGTCTGCATGTATCTATATTCGAAGTATGCACAGACTTGTGAATGTTACTAAAAACAGTAAGAAATTACAGTTACAATTACTCGAGGCTAATCGTTAAATAATTAAAACTGAAATTACCCTTCTATAAAAGTGACTGTTACCCTTAAAGTAATTTGTCACCTTCGTGTGGCTAATTCCAGCATTACTGTCCTAAATGTAAGGGACACGGGGAAAGCGGTTATTTACGGGTTTATTTTAGCCACCATTCGGCCAATTATTGACCTTAACTATTTTTTGAGAAATATCCAGCTCCAGAAATTCTCGTTGCACATCTTGCTTAATTTTTTCGTAAAGATGTCGACTGCTGGGAGTGCCGTACTCTGCTTCACCACTGCTGGATGTACAGTCTCCGGCGATATGAAAGACCCACTGGGAGTGCGTGGCCGAGGCGGTGGCTGGCGGGGGCGCTGCGAGCGCTCCGGGCAGTTCCATTCTGCTTCGAGGGCAGGACGCTCACTCGGCAATCGGCACAAACTGATAAGCGCGTCTCGCTTTATCTGAGCCCGAGTTAGCGTCCTCTTCTCGAAGCAGAATGGAACTGCCCGGAGCGCTCGCAGCGCCCCCGCCAGCCACCGCCTCGGCCACGCGCTCCCAGTGGGTCTTTCATAATGCCGGAGAGTGTACTACACTGTGCTTCGCCAGAAGCGATGGAAGTGCTCTTTAACTTGAAAAGACGGCAACTTCGCCGACCCAGCTAGTGCCTGAGATTGTCGAAATTGCGAAGCTGTAGAAGTCGTCATACAACTGGCCAAGCATTAAGTAAGAAATGATTTACACATGCGTCTATCTACACCGGCAAATACAGCCAGGTGGCAGCGTACGCCGTTAAAAATACATCTACATTCTTCTGTCTTTGGCTCTGAATAGGCCGAGCCTCCGTTGAGACGTTAATGAATAAGAGGCTGAAGCTTGTTCAATAAATATTAGATGAAAAAAAAACACTGGTACATAAACAATTGGCACGTTGGTTAAAACAAGGCAATGTAAACTCACGTTTGCCGTACGTAACTTTCTTGATACCGTTAACAAATGTACAAAGGCATTGCATTAACCCCTTCACTTTGTGCATTTGTGTATTAACTCCAGTGCTCTCAAGATAAATGTTCGCTGAGGCCACGGGCAGCAAACTGCAGAGAACACGGCGCCATTAGCGAGTTTCGCCCCCTCCTGAAGCCCGGAATCTTTAGCCTACGTCAGCTACCATTTTGTTTATTAGGGAAAAATTGCATTGGAGGTAAGATGTGTCCTGCTAAAGTGAAACCAGAAAAAAAGAAAGCATTACCATCTCCATATTCCTCGCATAAATATGATGCACAAAAAGGATGACTGAAACGCAGACAACGTGCTTAGAATTCACAAATCAAGCAGGCCAGCCCTAGGCGCTGGAGAACAAAAGAAATTTAAAAAAAAACCTCCCCCTCGCCTCCCCTCCCCCCCCCCCCTAAAAAATAAAAGAAAAAAGAATACATCTTTTTTTTTTTTTTAAAGTGAAAGCTAGAAGTGTTCTGTTATATTGCGAGTAGCAACAAACGAGGACGCTTGTGGCATTAACCCCTTCACTTATTGTCACATCGCTTTCAGGGGCGTTTAGGGTAAACGGAGCGTCGTCTCTCGTTGTGACATAATGAAAATCCTCGTCATCACTATAACCAAGAGGGAGATTGTAAATTCTTCTCTGCGCACTTATTGTCTCGACCTTCTCGAATAGGCACGCAGTCAAATTGGAGTCATCATCTCCACGTCTTCGATCGCAAAAAATGAATCACAAAAAACAAATCAAAGCAGCTCAAAAGAAAACAAATCGAATATAGCTTGCCCGCACTTTCTTCGTATTTTTAATAAATACCCACGCTTATCTTTTGACTTTGGTATTAGACTTTGGAGTAAAAGAAAAAATCAGGGGCTTGACGCTGCAAAGAAAGCTGTTCTAGAACTGAATAATGCCAAAATTAACACTTTTTTTGTCTTGGGGGGTGGGGGGGTGTCAACGATATACAACGGAGCCGTTACGTACTTGTTACGGATTACGTACAGTGCTCAGCGTAGATATGTATATAGCGAACATGCTTTGGATCATGGATGGTTGAGGCGTTTCCGCATATCATTCTCTCATTATGTCTTCGGCGTACGCCTTCTCTTTTGTTTGATGTGCAAACAGTTTGACCGAGGCTTCAAACTAGCCAGTATGTGGGGCTAATACTGGAAAATTTTATAATAATCGGTTATGTGCGTATTTATTTTTTATGCCGAGCTCTCTTATCACGATCCGCTATTTGATGTGTTTTTGGGTGCAACTGCTGCTCTAACGTCAGCGCATGTCTTGCCGCTCCCAGCGGCGTTATATTGTTGCGCTTCCTTTGGGGTGGTAGCCCTCGAGTATTTTTTTCTCTCGTTCATTTACGAGGGTGACTTGGCGTTTTATTACGTTTAGCTTAATGCAATAAATTTCCTCTTCCACTGGCATGCTGCCCCATCCGAGCACCACGAATAGTACCCTGTCTGGGAATGTATGAAAGGAGCGCGGCGGGGCTGCTGGACGGTAAGACAGCGGCGTCTTCAGCAGCCATCGATCTCGAAGCATATTCGAATAGCACATCGACCGGCACTTCTTGGCGCTCCATTCCCGCAGGGGATATGAAAAGTATCCGTCGAATGCGTGGCCCTCCTCTTCCACTCTCGTCAATTCGGTGCACATATATACGTGCATTCCGTGCAGAAATGCGGATGCTTGAATACGCTTGCGTCAAGTCCGGTGCTGCTGTTTTCTGTTGCTGCCAGGGATATGAGGAAGCTGAGGGCAGTATCTAAAATGAAGGCCAACGTCTCAAGTCTCAATCGTTTTTAGATTTTTTCGGGCTCGTGGCGCCACCTACACCCATGGAATAGTTGGAAGCTTTGTTCAATACAGATTACTTCGATAACAGTTTTTTTTTGTATTCATGTTTAATATATAAATATTCTTGTTCAATAATTCTCAGCGACGAGGGACGTATAATATTCGGTTCTCCGTATTAGACGCTAAAGATAACTATCTTTCCAGCGATAATTCTTGCAAAAAACGCTCAGGGAATGTATCTTTGTAAGGCACCATGCTTGACACTAGAAACACATTTCAGTGATATTGCGGGACATTCATTTTGTGTTCAAAAAACGTTACCGAAGGCGTGGGCAGGAATGTGTAAATGGCTTTACAGTACTCATGTTCAACCTTGATTTGTTATTTCTTTGTTTTAATTTCATTTTGTTTTTTTGTTGGACTTGTAGGTACGTAATATATGAAATGTTAATGAGACATGCAGAATCACTTCATGTCAACGAGACATGAAGTTTTCAGGCGTAAGACAAAATCTGCTGCTGCTCGAACAAATCGGAAAGATGGTGACATGCTCATTGAACACGCCAATGGGATCTGTCTACTGCATATGTGCAGTATAGCTCAGAGATAAAACGTTCAAAACTTTATATAATCCACCTCTTATTGTCCCAAACACAAGCAAAATATTTTTATCTCATATTTTTTATTTAATAAGCTGCTGACTTCATAAAAAAATGCAATTCTTTGTCTCTGAAAGTTTTCAGTGAAAAACAAATCAAGTAGCCGCTATCACCATCAACGACAAATAGGTCGTACAAAACGTTGAAATGTCTTTCAAACCATCAAGTGATTTATACTGAGTCCCTTAGGAAAAACCACAACAATGTTAAGCAGCGCGACGTAAAGAAGAAATACAACAAAACGCTAGTGTCAACGTAATGCGGGGAAATACTAATGAATCTTTAAACGTGCTAAAGTAAAAAAAAAAAAAACGGCGCTAAAAAGTTCAAGCGAAGCCATGAATCGAACACAGTAGTACATTACAAATTGATGCAGATAAGAAATAATTATTTGATGTCGCCTCCAAGGAAAAATCCACATAATTTTTACTGGGAACGACAGCTACGCGGTCAGGGACCAAGTCGATAGGCACGTGAAGTCCAAACAAAGAGAAAAACCGAAAGTAAAGCTTGCAATTAACGGGCTCACCATGCTAACCAGAATGGAAAACAAAATAAGAACATGCACGAAGTTAGAATTTTCCCAAAACGAAAGCGGCTACAGTGCGTAGTTCTGGCTTTTGGGGGACACTGTAAATAAATAAATAAATAATGTCTGACACCAGGACGCAAAATAAACAAACAAAAATAAAATATTTAAATTAATTTTAACTGATTGTTAAGAAAAATCGATAGCCCTTTGCCTTTCATACGAGCGGCTGCAGCCCGCTGTTGACGAACCTTCTAGCTCTATACTTTCTGTATTTTTAGGTTTGTTTTATCCATTTTACATAAGTTAGAATGAAAACAAAAACGATAATGGATATGCAACCCAGGACAGTGCTAAAAAAAAGCCGTAAAACTAATCAGACGCCTATCGATTTGTTTGTAAGTAATCGTTGAGTTGTTTGAAACATCAACGGACCTCCAGTGCCCATGAGGAGGCGCAGCCACCCTCTTCCCAGCAGTACCATTTATCGCAATGTGTTAGAGCTTTAAAAAATCGGCACCCCATGGCTCCACCAGAACCACAAAAGTGTACTGCTGTGTAGCGGCGGTCACTACGCAAAAACTTCCTCTCGTCTTTTTTTTTTATTTTTTAAACGGTTACTTGCCATCTTATGAGGTGAGCCACCACCCGCACTTTAAGACTCTAGCGTTGGAGAGCTAGTTATCAGGTTTGTTAGCAATTGCAGGAGCGAAAATTGGGGGGAAAAAAAGACACTTGTAAACTGCTGATTATGCCGCGGCGGAACAATATTGGATAAGGCAAGTTCGAAACCAAGTCTTCGAAAGGGAAGTCAGCTTACTGACCAGAGATTATCAAGTGGAAAAAAGCTCACCGCTGGCTGGTCTTCACCCTTTTCTAGACGAACATCTTGTACTAATCAGGATACCAGGAAGGCTACATGTGCTGCAAACTCCAAGTGCAGTGAAACATCCCATCATTCGGCGGAACGACAAGCATTTTACAGAACTGATAGTCCTCAATGCTCAAGAAGGTGTGACTAGTACGATGACTGTTTTGAGACTACGATTCTGGATACCTCAAGCACGGCAGTTAACCAAGAAGGTAATTCGTACATGTCGTAAGTGTCGTAGGATCAGTACTAAACCAACTCAGGTGCAATTCGTTCCACTTTCAGCCGATAGAATTAACGAAACAAAACCCTTAGAGGTAACGGGAGTGGATGCTGCGGGACCACTCTATGCGAAAAACCGGAACAGAAAGATGAACGATGCTAAAACTTACGTAGCCTTGCTCACCATTACCACAACGAGAGGGATTCATTTGGAATTATCAATTAATCTTTCAACTGATGCCTTTCTTTTGGCATTTTGGCGTTTTATTTCGCCTAGAGGAATACTCAGCACGATATTATCAAACAATGCTAAAACAATTAAGAAGGCATCAAGTGACTTGAGGAACATCCTGAAAAGACTTGAACTACCCAGACTTCACTTCCTACCTTGCTCAACACAGAATACAGAGGACATTTAGTGTTGAAGAGCTCTTTGGTGGGGAGGGTGGTACGCTCAGTAAAAACAACACCCAAGAAAATCTTAGGACGGATTCAGCCTAAGATTCAAACAGCTGTCAAGAGTCCTGTCTGAAGTTGAGGCTACTATTAATTCCAGAGCTTTAATATACGTGAGCACAAAAGTTGACAAACCAACGCTACTTTGTCCGGTTTACTTTCTGGTTGGACAAAACGTGACTGCTTTACCAGACATGAACTGCACGGAGGAGATTCTAACGCCCCACTCACAACGCCAAGCGATTCAGAAACTTCGATACCACCAACAGTTGGTGGACCATTTTTGGACCAGGTGGAGAAAAAAATACATTCTGAGACTACGATCTGCTCATCACTATTCAAATATCAAATCCATAAACCCGGATGTAGGTGATGTGGTACTTCTTGAAGAAAAGAGTAGCCCACGACGTTTTCGGAAACTGGTAAAAGTTACAGAAACCGTCAAAGCAAAAGGTGACGCTCGAGAGGGCATCGTCAGGGACCAACACAGAAATGTCCTTCAAAGTCCAGTTCAAATGCTATATCTCCTTGAGATTCACCACGCTTCTCCGTCTTGGGGAAATGTGGAAAATGAAGAAGGATGAGCTGGAAACTACAGGGATATATAAAATACGAAAAGGCCGGAAGGTTTTTTGGGCAGCTTGAAATCTGAGAACGACCGATTGAATAGTATGACATTTACTGCTCGGCCTATTTAATTCTTAACCGAGTAAGATCTTCGGCAGTGCATTACGAATGGATCGAGGAGAGACGGCATTTAAGGGATTTCTGCTCTGGCTGACTCCTTACACTAGAAAATAAATCAATCGTCGGCAAAGAAGCGACATTGAACGGACCGAATACATATTTTTAAGTCAGTGATAAATATTTATCCATGACCTGAAAATATGTATTCGGTCCGTTCAATGTTGTTTTTAATATTTATTAAAAACAAGTGTGGCCCAAGAAACGAACCTCGGGGCACACCCCATAAGACATATGATTCAGGCCAGAAAACACCGTAAACACTTACACACTGCCGTATATGTTTTTTTAGATAAGAACCGAGCAAACCTAATAGGTTCTCGTTAGTGATAATACAATAAAACTTGTGTGACAGTTTTTGATGGGAAACGCGATCAAAAGCTTTCGCGAAATCTAGAAATGTTTCCCTAGTTTGACTGCCTGGATCAATCAATGGTAGCCGAAAATTCGTGTATCGTTGTGAACTAATTGAGTTACTACGGACATCCTTCGTCTGAACCCGTGCTGTTCATCCTGGAAAAATTCACAATTCACAAAGAATACAATCAGATGCTAAAAAAATGAGTGGTTTGCAAATCTCTTAACGCGAAACTAGAGCGCAGCTCTTGAGGAGGAGGAGGAGGAGGGGAGGGTATGGAGGGGAGCATATTCCTCTCCTCCTCCTCGGTACCCTCTCCTGCATCCCTTCTTCTCCTCCCATCGTCCTTTGTTCTTTCTTCCTTTCCCCTTCTCCTGTTTTCCTCCACCTGTCATCCTCCTCCTCTCCCCACTTCATCTCCTCCTCCTCTCTTCCTCTTCCTCCTCGCCTCCTCCTTCCTCCCTCATTCATTCCATCCTCCTCCTCCTCCCCTCCTCATTTTCCTTCTACTCCTCCTCCGTACCTTTCCCTCCTTCTCCGTGCCCTCCGCTCCTCCTCCTCCACATCCTCCCCTCTTTCCACAGTTATCCGGCTATATTTAGCTGAAAAATTGACGCCACGTGACCTGAACACCAATCCAGTTTCCCCGCTGACTTTAGCAGGAAAATGACGCCACATATTTTCGTGTCAAGTCACCTAAGAACAAATTCAGTTTCTCCGCCAGAGTGAACGTGAAAATTTATGTCACGTAACCTCAACAGCAACTCAATTCCCCGCTAAATTTGGTGGGGAATTGAATTGGTGTTGGAGGTTACGTGACGTAAATTTTTCCACTAAATTTAGCAAAGGCTACAACGACGCCGATGGCTGCGGCAACGCTGACGCCGACGTCGTGAAACACGGAAACGGGTGCCTGAGAGCTGCGCCCTAAGATTAGGTGTTCAAGTACTTTACTAGACTTAGACAAAACGAAAGAGGTCTGTACTTGACGACGCCATGTCTCTTCCGCTAGTTTTACTTCTATGATCATCTACACAATTCATTAATCTTGCCACCTCATCGTATATCACCCCGCGTTGATCACCATGCAAATCTTGGCCTTCCTTTCACTCGAAATACAGCATTCCTTTAATCGTTTTTCCCAGCGGCATCTGTCGACTAGAACGGCTTGCCCGAAGCCATCGGCTCTGTTCAGTTCCTCTAAATCTTTATCTCGCTTTTTTTTTAACCCGCTCTCTTATGTAATACTCTGACTCAGAGTTGTTAAGGTATTTATTAAATAAATAAATCAATAAATAAATGCATTGGCTGTGACCTGATTTAAATATAGGTAATACTCTGGCAATTTTCCATTCGTGGCGTCCTCTGCCTGTGCTGAGACTATGACAGTAAATCAAGTGCAGGAACTTAGCGGACCATTCGGCGTACCTCAGGAGAAAAAGGTTCGGTATACTATCAGGGCCGCAACTCTTATTGATATTAACTATATAGAAATGACATAGACGCCAATTTAGTTTCCCCACTAAATCTTGCAGGATAATTGATGTCACAAGATCTCAACACCCATTTCCCCGCTAAATTTGGCGGGTAAATTCACTTCAAGTGAAATACACACGAACTCAGTTTCCCCACTAAATCTGACGGGAAAATAGGCGTCACGTGACCTGTACAGAGTAGCAGAGTGAGCACTGACTCGTATAGTAGGATAGAATGACTTGATTTTCGGGCCCGAGAACCGCACTGGGAATACCATTTTTCCTACGCACCAGGATCCCAGCCTTCCGATTCACCTGAGTCCAGCAGTCTCCTACGTTTCGAATCTTTCTCGCCTTCTACGCTACTTTATGCCCCGGTTCAGTTTCCGCGCTAAATTTGGTGGGAAAGTTGATGACACGTGACCTACACTCCAACTCAGTTTCCCCGCCAAATTTGGCACTAAAATTGATTACACGTGACCCTACACACCACTTCCGTTTCCCCGCTAATTTGGCGAGAAAATTTATGTCACATGACCTATACAGTAATTAATCTCCCCGCTAAATTGGACGGGAAATTTGATGTTACGTGGCCTATTCACCCCCCACTTCAGTTTACCCGCTAAACTGGGCGCTAAAATGCCCGTCATGTGACCTTCCCACCAATCCCGTTTTGTGGTTAAATTTTGTTGGGAACTTGATGTCACGTGACATGACGTCAGGTTACTTATACACCAATTCAGTTTCCCTGCTAAATTTTGCAGGGAAATTGATATCACGTTAGATCACGTAATGTGAACTAAACATAAACATAGCTTCGCTTCTAAATTGAGCGTTAAAATAGAAGATTCAAATCCTTTATTGTGTTTTATGCATTTAGACGACCTTGAAGGTAAAGGCCGCTGCCAATGGTTTCCCTGTACCGTTGTATCCTTCAATGTTCACTGCAGGCCCAGAGCGTAATGTGCTAGATAAAGTTAAAACATATATGATCATTGCCCCTTCTATTAACATATGTTTCTTTAATTTTTTGTCTTTTTGGTTACACATCAATACACTCGCTGCCAAACCTTGGCTCGATGGGAAAGAAATTTACGTCCCGTGGGATGTTGATTGTATTTGTGCAAAAAGCCTGAAACTATTGAACTTGTTTTCATTGACTGCTGGGACGGTTTTTGTTTCTGGGACGTCCGCCAGCGAACTATTAAAAAACACTTGCCTTTAATCTCATACGGCATTCGAATGGTTTATGCGAAGAGAGATGTGAAATCCTTGCCAATGCTCCTGGGGTTTCATGCCATATGGCGAAGTAGAATGGCGGTGAGACAAGCCGATGGGGATGCCCGATTAGTTCTATATACTTCATAGAATTGGTCTGCAGACTAAAATCTTCATACGCCACTTCAAAATCTGCGTCTGATTGGGTGTCAATTCTCAACGTACTTGATGCCTTGAAATAATTTTAAATTTTGCGACTCCGGGTTCACGACCTTCGCAAAGCGCGTTTAACAGTGTGATATTTACGTTTCGTACTTGTACAAACCCGCAATTTAAAAATAAAGAAAAAAGTTATGGCATGGCTTAGTGGTAACGCGCCTGCTTCACACAGCAGACCCGGGGTTTATTCCGTCCGGCGGAAGGCAAACTTTGTCATGGATTTAAAACATTGACGACGAATGCCCTACATCGCCAACTACAACACCGACAACTACGACTAGGACAACTACGCCCACTACAACATCAACAAAAAGGGACGTCATTCCCAGTGGCTGGAAAAAAAACTATATCACCTATCCCTCTAAATAAAAATTTGAAGCCATGCCTCTCTGTGAAGCTGGTTGGTCAGCGAAGCTGTAGAGCACAACCACAAATGATTCACCGAGAGACACACAAATATACTGCACCAAATCTTATTTACAGCATATATACAGCATTTTGAAAAGATAGTGATGATTGCTTTGTGATCACTACGATTTACACCAATGGGTTCCACTACACTCTTGGGGAGATTTTTTGCTACAGTTAAATCTATACATGACCGATGGCGCTCGTCATAGACACGTTGTTCTTAGTGAGTTTTAACAATACGTATCTTTCCATAGCAACTGCAGAACACAATGGAATGCCCTGCTCGGCAGCTACTGTTTTTTATAGATGTAAAGCAGTGATGTCACACGACTCGAGCAAGAAAAGGCCCATTGTTTTCAGATGTAGCTCCATTGTCACAAGTTTTGACATCTTTACAAATCAAAATGCATATCGAGGTGACGAGGCAGATATGTATTTCCATACAATGGAGCGCTTTTACGTCCAATTTTTGACTTTTTTTTCTCAACACGAATAGCGATAATGCGTGGAACCCTAGCCATATACAGCTTCGCTTTAAAAAGAAAACCATCCGGTAGCAAAGAAACACAGAAGTAGGTTAACAGGTCGAAGCAAATCTAATTCAATTCGCAAGCGTGACGTCCTGGCTTGTGCCGGGCGCGTGAAAGCACGCGAAAAGTACATTGGCAAGCGTTACATCGGCCACGCAGAACACTGGCAAAGAGGTGAGTGATTGCCCTTATTACAGTCGTCTGTGTACAACAAGAAAGACCTTTCGAAGAGTTGCCATGGTCCCCTTCGTCGATGACCTGTAGCAGACAGTCGCCATTGCCATTAGGAGCCGCCTTCTGCTGTAACTCTACTAAAATCGATCGTCCCCTCATGGGGCATGTTTAGTGATAGTTATGGCCAGCACCTACTAAAGGTCTACGTGCCTTTCCCTTTGGGCGTCTGCTCGCTTTCTGCGTTTTATTTCGTTTACTCCTCCCTACACATTTTAAATCACGTTCACCTCTTCTTAAACAGGGAGTATCCACAGCACCCCTTGAATAACGTGGCAGTAGTCCTCCCAGGTGGAACTTTTTGCAAGTGGTATTACTTGCAAGTGGTTTATTGAACAGGTACCATTAGTAAGTGGTACTACTAGTAAGTGGTACCACTCGCTAGTGGTACCACTTGCTAGTGGTGTCTGTTTAATAAACCATTTGCAAAGATTTGTGGGACCACTTGCTGGTGGTACCACTTGCAAGCAGTACCATTGTCATATAAATGCACAAAACAAAAGCCACATGTTAGTCTTACTTTTATTTCACAGTTGAAAGTGCTTGTTCAGCAGAAGTACTTGGGTTGATGAAGATTAAAAATCATCAAAACCCAGGCGCCGCAGAGCTTTTCGGGAGTCCTGGATCTTTTGCGACAGGACTGTCGATGCGTTAATGATGACTTGCTGAACAGGCACCTTGTTCTGGTGTCACCATTGTTGCACTGTCTCTGCGACAACAGACAAAATACTAATTCAATAACAGCTCATGGGGATACAGTCATATGATTGACCAGATTGAACTCATTTACCTATGACGTGGCCAACTATGAAAGGACTCAGTTCCTTCCTGACCACCACAGTTTTTTTTTGTTTGTCCTTCGGTGCCACCTTGCCCCCATACGTCCTTTGGGCAAGTCCCACGGGACCCCAAATCGCTTGCGCCATGTCTTTGGCTACCATGGCTGGTTTGGTGTGCTTCATTATTTTTTCTGCTTTTCCGCGATTCCCGTGGTACTGGGGGTCAAAAGGGTATCGTAGATTTGGCAGCGGTCAACACCAAACTGGCAATTCACGCAAAGCCAATGGTCGCGACGAGTTTCCTCGCGCCACTTAGGCATTCTTGTGCGAAACGCTCGATACTCCAGAGTCATTACTCTCGGTGGAATCGATCGCGCGCTGTGACTGACGGGAAGATGAAATTCCTCGTGAAGAGTGTCGACGGCGATCGACCGTTTGAGGTGCGTGAGTGACGATGCAGGTCAGTAGGTTTCCAGTGGCAATGGTCAGCTCCCTTGCCTCAATCTTGGTCCTTTCAGTGTTTAAGACGATCTCGATAACTTGCTTGAAAGGAATGTTGGTGTCCAGGAGCAGCCGTTCTCGAATGTTAGTGGACAGAACTCCAGCAGTGAACTGCTCCCTGAAGTTTTTGTCCTGTTGGGGACCGAAGTTGGTCGGAACTGCCAAGTCCCATAGGGCAGTCAAATAATCTGACAATAATTCTTCGGGCTGCTGATAACGCTGGCGGAACCGGTGACGCTCCAGGTCGATGTTGCACGACTTTCTAAATTGCGCGCTCAGGTTGTCGACAGCCTCTTGGTAGACGTATCTCCTCGGAGTTTTAGAAGCGGCTGCCGCTGACGTCGTTGCTGACGACGGCACAGTGACAGCACTGGAGGAAGGCAACGTGTGGAAGGCCCGCTGACCCTCCTCTCCCAGGCAAAGGCGGAGCAGGTATCGACGACATTTCGAGGGCAGTGCGTGAGAACCACATGCCGCCATAAAACATTCGAAGAGCGAAATCCATCGCTCCCAGGGAATTCCCGACTTCCCTGGTTTACACAAAAAGTGAGGTTTGATGTCTAATCCACCGTCCATTCTATCGTCAAAAGAATCTGGAGTCAGTCCTCGGTGGACCCGGCGGGTCGGGAAGGAACGTCCAGTCACCTGTGCTGCTACCATGAGACTCTTTATTCAGAAATGGTGATGATGAAGAAGAGTTAAGTGAATGAACACATGACATAGAAGAAGACGAAATTATCCGAATAAATGAAAATACAACACCCCCTACGGGTACACGCAGTGTACGTGGCAAATGACGGCTTAAGAAATGCAGGGCGTGACTCGTTATCTTCCTGGTTCGTGATTGGTTCTCCGGCGGTCGTGTCGGCTAATGCCGCATCCTCATTTGCTGTGAAGGGATGACGAGACGCTCAAGACTAAGCTTGTTATTCTCTCACATACCAGAAGCTAGCACAGGCGGATATTGTATGCGACTGCTTTGTCAACATTCGCCATGCTATCAAAGCAGACGGACCATGCAACACATAACTGTTGTACGGCCCCCTGAGATCCTTCCGTTTTCTTCTTTCCACGCCCGCAGCTTGGGATGGAGGAAACTCAAAACATAATATGCCTTGCAGATGACATAGAGTTGGGTTGGTGCATTCAAACACCGTATTGAATACCGCATTGTGACAATTAAATTGCTGTTTTTTGTGACGATAATTTATTTTATAACACTGACTAGAGCCAGGGTTGTTATAAATCTGTAAAAAAAAACCTAGTTACGAAGAAAACACTTAACAGTATATGTTTTCTGAAACGAAGTCGTGTTTCGGGGCGGAAATTGACGGCGGGATAGGCCGGCCTAATGAAAAATAGAAACTTCTTGCAAATTCTTAGCGTACTACCGTCACCACGTGCCCGATTGCGCATTCAATCGGGAACGTGGTGACGTACCGTTCAAAGCCTGTAAAATGTGATTTTATCATACCGGAGACTCGTAACATGACCATGGTACCGGAGCTCGCCTGGAGAATGCCCTGGTGACAAATTTTGACGGCAAGAAATAATTTATAAATATGCTGGCGCAATAGAGTGAAATAATAAAAAAAGTACGAATCCGCATGAACCGGTTTTTGATACTCAAGGCAGCGTTTTTTTGTGAATGAAGTCAAAGCTATGAAAGCGCTTGATCTCGCCCACCATGGACACATACAAAGCCTTCTTTATACTCTCAAAGCCCGGCAGTTCGATGACGGAGTCATAGATTACCGGTCGCAGATTTGGAGCACGAGGATCTGGTAGCACATAGAATTTCTCGGGGAGCCTGTAGTCAGATCACAGGTTTTGCAGCGACCAGGAGCCGAAACATGGTTTTGAAACTCGACGAGAAAAGGAGCGGTAGCCCGAAGAACGCGAGAAGCACAAGCAAACATTCCATCACTCGGGACAAGTGTGTTTCGGCGTCTCGCCGCAGTGGGGCGCCCGTTACATGCCTCTTGTCTGCCGCTTTAGCTTTTCACTTTCGGCGGCCGCGTCTCGTGGCGATTTGCCAGGCTTTGTTAGTAGAGAGGAGCCTATGACACTGATCAAATCTATGCGCGTGCCCTCTTCATTTTTTTCTGATATGCCATGAAAAGGTGTCCCCCAGTGGGGAGCACCGGTATCGTGATCGCCAATAAAGTGAAATTAAAAACGAAATCATCGTGACTTTCTGCACAAGTGTAGTGCCCTATATACACGGGCAGCCTTAACCTCAGTTAAGCTCCCCGTAGTTTTTGACCACTAACCCCGCTTTACGCAACTCTACCCAACACGAGTGTCTAGATCCCGGTTGTCAAAATAGCAACTGTTGTGTTATGTCATCACTCTAATTATTGAATCAGAATAAATATGAGGACATTTTGTCTTTTTATTTATTTATGAAGACAAAATTCATATTCATTTTGTTCTCTTTATATCGCACAAAACTAACACTATAGTCGCGTCAACAGACGAAGTGCGCAGTCAAAGCTCCGCCTTCAGCGCGAGCTTTCTTGTCTTGAAAGCGGAAGAGTGCTCACGGAGCTGCACGCATCAAATCGCGGCGAAAGACAACAAACGACAACGATTAAGGTATTGACTGTTAAATGCTTTAAACAGAACAAATGACAAAACATAGCCACCGAAAAAGCCGCAATGCCATGAAAAGAATTTTTTTCTTTTTTTTTTTTTTTTGTGGAAAGAAAAGAAGCAATTTCGTTCAGCGACGTGCCGGGATCGTTACAAAAGCAGCTGTCACCCCTAAATATGGCTCCTCTAGCAATATCTGCTTCTACGAGTGTTTCTAAATGGCTCCTCCAGCATTCTAAAATAGTAAGTGTGTTGCCAACACTTGCAGGGGTGGAACGTGGACGTTGCCATTTTGAACACAAGGTCACGGTAAGGCGACCACGGTAACGTGTTTCAGGCACGTGACGCCGGTACGAGTCGCGCATGTTCAGTTGGGCCCACGATAACGGTAGTATGGTAACGGTAGTACGGCAACGGTTTGCTAAAAATCCCTAATGAGAACATCGGCGTAGAGCACCGAATGATCCGCAAGATTTCAGCATATTTACCCAAGCAAAATGTTCCTTGACTTCTGTTGTGGCTGTCTCTACGTATTAAAAGATAATACATGGCATCAAGAAACTTTAATTGAACACTTAATCTCCGAAGGAACATCAGAATCTCGAGCTCGACGCAGCGGCTGTGTCCAATCTTGTCGCGCCAAGAAAGACACAGTTTTGCTTTTTTGGCCGCCAGTCGCTTTTAGCCGAAGTCAACCGCGCTGCTAGTCTGCACGGCCACACCAGCTAGAAAACCCAAGAACCCCCCATCCCCTTCCCGGTCAACTACAATATCAACATTTGTGTCTTATCAAAGCGCCCGGTACCTTAAACGAAATTATTTCATTTTTTTCGGAAGCACCACTTGAGTCAACGCCGTTTATTTCGCCATATTTTGATGGTAGGGAAACCGGAGGCTATGTTTCTGTTAATTAAGTTTTACCAACGTTGCAGTTAAAAAAAAAAAAACACAAAAAAACGTTCTAATTTAAGTGAAGCCAAATTGTCCGCATATTGCTAAAAAAGATTATGCAAGCTTGATCATGCTGACAAGGACTGCTAAGCACAGTATGCGTGATAAGCCTCCAAGGAAGAAGAGATGGACGTGGGAGCGGGCACCGCCTACCGAAAATGCGCTTCCATTTCTGCCACACGTTGTTAGGGTCAAGCTTGACAGTGGCTCATTTTATTTAAATGTAACTAAAACGTTTCAAAACGAAAAGTGCGAACGCGCAATCGCACCTTCAGACCAGAAAGTTAGCTTTTGCGCGTTGCAAGCATGGTCCCTAAAGACCTCAGTCGGTTTTTGTGTCTCACAATCTCAGGGTGGTTAGTTCTAATCCTGCTGGGGACTCAAGTCTTTTCATATGATTACATATGAGCGTAACGCTTTCCTGTGTCGGTTTTTTGTTACACTTGGCGGTTTCAGGCAAACGTAACATTAAAACGTTACAAACTCAATAAAAATCGTCTGATAAGAAACCGTATTTGTTAAAAGCATCTCCATTTTCTATAATGTGTATGTTTATAAAACAGTAGATTAGTCCGCTCTTATAAGCGTCTGTCTCTAGATGAGGAATGTAGCCGGTGCATTAGGACTGCAAGCCTTGAGTATTTAACGTGCACTCTGCCACATTGATAAAACGAACAGGCCATCACAATTTTTTTTATTTCTGTGTATTGAAGGAGTATCTTTAGAACTATTATAGTGGTTGAAAGTGCTCAATGGGGGTACTAATCTAAGTGATTAATTTTAACGCCCACCAGTACTCTTTCAAAAACTGTCAAAAAAGCGCCAAAGTCGCATTCGCACTAACGGTGCCGCGTAGTACACGTCACGTGCAACTAGAGATAAAATGACCGCACGGTGGTGCGATACTCATCCAGATCAAAACGGACAGGCATGGTGACTGGTTTGTTAAATTGAAACCCACACTTGTGGCTAAAGCCCCATCAGATTATTGGACTGGTTTCAAAATTTCCACACTATCTCTTTTAGCCACCTACGGATCCTCCCCCTTCCCCAAGCCGGGTAGCCACTCGCCCCGTACAGGAGGCCAACATCTCTCCCGGCTTTCCCTTTCCTTCTCTGGACCTCACAACAAGAAGAAGGTCCAAGATCTCTGGGTTCTCTTTGACGCCTTTCGAGTAGCGCCGCGTCAACAGTGGTCAGCTTCTCTTGTGCTCAGCGGGAAGGCAAACTCCATGAGCATTTCTCAAAGTGCCCGTAACTGTCAAGTGTTGTCAACTCTGTTGCGGCGCTAAATTTAGCGGAAAAATTCACGCGTTGTGGCAAAAACAATAATTTTATTTCCCCGCTAAATTATGGGGGGATTCGGCGTTACGTGACTTATCCACCTACCCGCTAAACTTGCCGAGAAATTTCACACCTTGTGACCTAGCCACCAATCCAGTTTCGTTGCTAAATTTAGAGAGAAAATTAATGTAACGTGACGTGACTTCGCGTGAGCTGTAGACAAATTCAGTGTCCCCGCTAAATTGGGCAGAAAAGTGGTGTCACGTGACGTCACTTCATATACACGTCAACTTAGTTTCCTCGCAGAGTGTAGCGAGAAAATTTACGTCTTGTGGCCAAAACATTAATTCAGTTTCCCCGCCACTTTTAGAGGGAATCGACGACACGTGACCTTTACATCAATTTTGTTACCCGCTAAATTTATGGGGAAAATTCACGTCTCGTGACCTAGACACCAATTCAGTTCCCCCGCTATATTTAGCGGGGGAACATCGGCGTCACGTGACCTGTAGAATTATTCAGTTTCTACGCAACATTTTGCGGTTAACTCTAGGTCACGCGACACACCAATTCCGTTTATGAATTTCCTGTATCATACGACTTTGAAGGTAAATGTTCCTACCACTATTTCTCCTGTACTGTGGTATTGTTCCATATTCCATGCAGACCCGGACTGTAATGCCTTATCTATAGTTAAAGAGGTGATTATTTTCCGTTCCATTAAACACTTTCTTATTACAAAAAATGTTAAAACTTGGCTATGAGGGGAAAAAATACGTAACATGGGGTCTTTGTTGCTTTTGTGCAAAAAGCCTGAAACTTTTGAGCATTTTTTTCTTAACTGCTGGGACGTCTTCCAGCAAACTCTTAAAAACTACTTGCTTTCAACCTCATATGGCATTACATTTTTTCATGTGGAGAGAGATGTGGAATTCCCTGTCGATCTATTCATGCTCCTGGGCCTATATACCATATGGAAACGTATAATGGCTGTGAGGCATGCTGATGTGGATACCCGATCCCTACCTATGTATTTCTTAAAATCTGTCTACAGACTAAAATGTGTACGCCACTTTAGAACGTGCGCCTGATTTGGTGTTAACTCTGAACGTACGTGAGACCTTGAAAGAATTTTAGATTTCCAGAACGCCCAATGGGGGATTTCGGCAAAGTCAGCTTAATAGTGCGATACTTTTGTTTTGTACCTATTCAATCGTATCGCCTAAAACCAGAGACTGTGGTGAAAAAATTGAAGAATTTTGAGTGGTAGGAACAGACAAAGAAGGGAACGTCTGAAACTCAACAAACTGGTTTCTTTTTCAAGCATCCTATATATATATAAACACAGAGCCACTCTCACCAACCTTCCACGCAGAAATTGCCTTTGACGAGAGCATTTTGAAAGTAAAAAGGCACTGCACATTTACGAAAGATCAAGAGGTCGAAGAGATTAACGAAAGAAGAAATAAGTATAAGGTCACTCGGAAACTGCCTAAGCCAAGCCTCGATGCAGCTTGGAAGCAGCGGCAAAAACTTCCGCGAATTATAAATATCTTTTTTTCTAGAGAGAAAGAGAGAGAAAGAGAGAGAGCGAGAAATATATTTGACGCGGTGTTAATATTTGGGAAGCTTTTTCCGGGTTAGGATACAAAGCGCAACAGTCGCCCTCCTTCTGAGGTCACCAAGATGCAGGACCCGGTGCCCACTCCCGTCGTGTTTGATGATAAGATCATTCTATTGTGGGTTTGACCGTGTGGTTCTTATTTGTAGAAGGTGGGTAATAATTTTTGTCTTGTTGATTTGACCCCGTGGTTTCTTGTGATTGTGTATTGTCTTTGTATTTGAAAATAATGTCACCAAAGGAAATCTCTGCTTGGTTGGTGAGAGTCCCTCTTTGGGTAAATATAGGTTGCTTGAGAAATCAATCAGCGATCTGAGCTTGTGGCGTTTCTTTTTGTGTCTGTTCCTTCGACTGAACGTTTTTCTTTTTCTTCACCACAGTTTCAGGTGCTAAAAGACATGATTCGTTACCACCAGCTCGCCTACGCACTCGCAACTCTTTTTACATGCCCGAACCGGCAATGCAAAAAACATTAGAAAAAAAGGGTTGTAGCGCTGTTTAGCGGTAACGCATTCACTTCACACGCAGTGAACACGGGTTTGGTTCTAGCGGGCGGCGGGTGATTTGTTTCAAGATTTAGCAACATTAACGACGGTCGCCTTACTTTGCCAACTACAACAACTACAACAGACCCCTACTACAACATCCAGAACATAGGTCATTTCTAGTAGTGGGAAAAGGCCAAACAACTGCCGCTGTAAAAACAAACAAAAAAATCAGGAAGCAAAGACGCGCCAAAGTACGTCAACAGGTCGAAACAAATATCGCTCGATTCGGATCCGTGGCGTCCTGGCTTGTGCCGGGCTCCCGAAAGCACGCGAATAAATCCGTCACGGAGAAAGCTAGCAACGAGATGAGTGTCTGCCCTAATTGCAGACGCCTGTGCACAACAAAACAGACCTTTCAGAGAGTTGCCATGGTCCCCTTTGGCAATGACCTTTAGCCGACAGTCGCGACTGCGAATAAGATAGATTGTCCGTTGCAACTCAAGAAGGTAGGGCGAGGGTAAGACGGGCCGGAAAGGAGGAAGCAGACGGAACGCTGGAGAAGAGAGGGGAAAACCTCCTTCTCTCTGTAGCGTTCCGTCTGCTTCGTCCGCTCTGGCCCGTCCAACCCTAGCCCTACCTTCTTAAGTTGCAACGGACTAAATTCTGCAAAAAAACCTACTGAGGGTGATCATTCGTGATGAATCCATGAGAAACTCTCACCGGAAAAAAGCTCCCCGGAGTATAGCTCACCGGCCATTGAGCGTATGCGAAGAAAAGCTCACCGATATTTTTTCTTCTTTACATAAGAAGGTTGTTGGATTCAGTGTAACATATATAAATTTATTATTATTAAAATTTGTCAGCTTTATAAAAAAGAAAATTTCCTTTTTTTGTAATGTTTGTTAAGCTTATTGGGTATATTGCTCTCAGATTAATATTTGCGGCGAGTGTTTTTGTGGTTTACACTCTATCCGTACAATAATGTCAGACATAGCCCTGATATGTTTTATATATGGCCATATATGATAAGATAACAAGTCAAATATGGCCATATACAGCTAGATATGGGAGAAAACACGGCCAGATATCGCCATAGAAGTGGCAAATGCCTTTGCTTTATACGACATATAGGTGCCTAAATACGGCCATATCTCGCTATATACGCCTGCAAATACAGCCATTTATCGCTGTATAAAAGTTCAAATACTGCAATATACGACATATATGGGTAAAATATATCCCCTGATAATGATATATGTGTTTCAGTCGTTGCGAGTCGTCACAGTCATCTTTCCGTTTCACACAACGAGCAACACTCTACTATTTAGACCGCTGAGAATATTACATTGACATTTGAAAGCTTCCAAGCCCAATCGTTCATGTTCATCGTCGTCGTTTTTCTTTATCTTTCTCGGTTTTACCCCATACCCACGTGCCGAGGCATCTTAGCAGACTTCTTTCTTTCCTGCTTCTACTCTCTTTTCGTCTAACGCCAACAGAGCTATATCCGACGTTAGTCGCAACATACTCCCCACCGAATGGGTTCGAACCCGTTCTAAATTTCAGTTACTTGTATTTGATAAAGCAATTGTACCGGTCGTTTTATCAACAATCCCTCTTTTAAACTCACAACTCATGAACGAATCTTTCCACCCCGACTCAAAACCATTTCTTCAATCCTGCCCATCTTCCACAGCAAACGCGGAAGCTGCTTCCTAAGCAGGACAAGCTGTCCAACCTAAAGGGGTGTGGATTTCCTTTGCTTTCTTTCATAGGCGCATTGGAGCTCACAGATACTCCGATTGCCACGTCTCCCAAACTATGTTAAGAAGCTCCCACCTGCGTCTCCAAAGTTGGCGGAGCCCCTCGGGTGACGAAGCGAAGTTTTTTTCTCCGCTACCGGAAGCGCCGTCAGCCTCCGTCCCTTGAGGAAGCTTGCAGAGTGAGCGACTCGCCCTCGTCGATCTCATTGTAGACAAATGTGAGAAGCCGTGAATTTACCACGGCTTTAATCTCACACAGAACTCTGCGTATTTCTTCCAAGTCCAAAGATTTCTTACCGATCACTTTCCTCAGCCTTACTTTTACCGATCGGACGTGTCGCTCGTAGGTAAATCCCCACCATGGCGCCCGATCAACAGTGGACTACCACCACTGGGTGTGGGAGCGCCTTCCAGGGTTCGGACAAGTCTTTGGACGCCCTCTTCGAGGAGAGCGCATTGACCGAGTACACGATGTGACACAAACCCCTTCGCGACACGAACCCTCGGAACGCAAGCAAGGAGCTTTTTGTCGAGACGTCCGGCACGAGCTCCAAGTGCACCGCGCGCGTGACGGCACAGGTAAACAAGCAATGTATGTCTTATTCGTGAGTTAATTTTCTCGCACGTACATCAGCCTCGCAAAGTGTATGCCGACCACGTTCAAAAGGTTCTGCCTGTGTGGTTCTCGTACCTGGCAATGGTCCCGTTGGAGCACTGGTAGGAGTGGCACTGAACCTCTGGCAGGTAACGCAAGCATGCACTACTTTCTTCACCAATTTTCTTCTGCGGATGGTCCAGTACCTCTCGTGAAGCTGCATAAGAGTGTCTCGTGGTCCCTCGTGCATCATCTGTCGGTGAGCTTCGATTGTCAGCAAGGTGGAATACCGATGTTCGTTGGGCAGCACGATGGGTTCTCGTTCCTCACGAGTCAGGTTTGCTCATCGGATACGGCCTTTTATCCTGGGAACCCTTTCTTGGTCGACGAATGTTTGGAAATTCCGCAAGGCTGAACCATGCGGCGCATTTTCTTTTCCAGCGGCACAACGGATCTCGGAGGCAAACGCCCAGCTTTGTGCCTTCTTTATCCAAACGGTTTGTGCTGCGTGGATCTCCTCGGCGCTCAGCGATTCAGTATTTTTGATTGGTGATCAAAGGTTATGCACAAACTGAAGCAACCAGGCTGTTCTTCGCTGTAGTCTCACACCCGAACTGAATTTCAAAATCTCGATGAACTCCACGGACGTGTCTGCAGGTGCTCAAGCGACTGCGGCTTTCGATGCTTTCTCCTCGAGCTTGTCGTGGGAAAGCACCCCAACAGTTTCTCCGAGCCATTCGGTTGCTGGAAGCTGTAACCAACTTGGTGCTGTCCAGAAGAGCAAAGCAGAAAGCAGTCGATCAGCTTTCAACCCTCGGGTCATCAGATCTGCGGGATTGTTCTTACCCGAACAGTGGTGCCACTTTGCGTCCCCTGAGTTTTCTTGTATCTCTAGTACTCGGTTTTTCACAAACGTTTTCCATCTGAATACCTCTCCTCTTATCCAGTGCAAAGTGATCATCCAGTCCGTCTAAAAATGCACTTCGTCTACCTGGATTTCAAGGCATGTCTTGACATACTTCAGTATTCTCGATCCGATCAAGCTTGCCTTGAGCCCCAGTCTCGCCAAGGAAATTTCCTTCAGGGGGTCGACGCGGCACTTAGCGAGCAATATTGTCACCTTCATTGTTCCGCTGTCGTCAGTTGAACAGAGAAAAATAACCGATTCGTAGGCGGAATAGCTGGCGTCCGAGAACACATACAACGCTCTGTGTATAATTATGTAGATCAGTCCGGCTGTCGTAGTACCTGGACACGCTGATCTGACCCAGTTTGGTGAGCTCGTCGTACCAGGTCTCCCAGTCTCCCATCAGTTCACCGGGCAGTGCATCATCCCAACGCAGGTTCCGCTTCCAGATCTCTTAAAAAAATCTTTGCTCGGACCACGAAAGGAGAGAGGAAACCGAGTGGGTCGGGCAGAATCGCGCCGTGGTCTGGAGCACGAATCGCTTGGTGTTTCTACGTTGGCTTGCAAACTCAACCACCTGTTCTGTTGTAAAAGTTTGCCTTCGTTCGACTCCCACGTTATAGCCAGCACTTTCACCACTCCCCTCAGCTACCCAAGGGCTCTCTCTTCGGATCCGTTGTCCTCCAGCATTTTCTATGCGGAGGGCAAGCTCGTCTGCTTCTTGCGCAGGAGGTAGCGTTGACGTCAGAACGCCGAGCCCTGATTGGCTGATAGGGACCCCCTATCTGAGCGTCGTCTGCTCCTTTGCAACGTCGTCTGCTCGTAACGTCGTCTGCATCTGTCTTACCTTTCCTGTGACTTTCGAAAGTGCAGAGGCCAGAGGCCAGTTTCACAAAAGGATCTTACGCCAAAAATATGCATGAGACAAAATTTGAGAACAAACTCGCATTCACAAAACGAACTTTTCGTAAGTTTTGCGCAGCTTACGACGAAATCCTACGACAGCTCCGAAGCTGTTTTACGCATTTCTTACGATCAAATCAGCATGGCCGGCAGCGTCGCGGTCGCGACGACCAACGGACTTTTATTTTTCTACGTGCGCTTCTCACGCGTCCCGACTTCAATCGGCATGAAAAAAGTAAAAATTACTTGAAACAGACCACGACGAAAAAGAACGCTGGTTCCACAAACACCCGGGAAGAGCTCCAACGGCCACGCTTCCAACGACAACGACCTAGCGAGCTCGGGAGATAGACCTAGCAGGCACTCCAACTCGGCGACCGTCTGTCCACGACCGGCTGGCGTGCTGAATGGAATATGTCCGCGAGACCCTTGTGAACCATTCCTGTCTTATACTTTGATCGCTGACCTCAATTTTAGATTAAGAGGTCAATCTCTTCATCTTGTCATCTTGTTTTCCGAGGCAGCGGTTACTCTCGCCGGTAAAAAAGCGGTGAATCTCCGACAGACGCAGGAAAGGTAAAGCAGCCATCGCTTTGACTAGCAGACGTGAAGCAGACGACGTGAACTGCGCCAACCCGCCGACGCCGTTAAAGAATGAGGAGTCTCGCCGCACACGAAAGAAGGGGAAAAGTGTTTGGGAGGGAACTTGCGGACACTAACACGCTCACTCTCGGTTCTTAGCAAACAAACCTCGGCGCCTCGGGACTCCTCACCAGTGAGTCCTTTGACTTGCCTCCTTGATGCGCGTCTGCTAGTTGTTAGACAAAAACAACGTACCGCTCGAGTTATTTCGTCTGCCCTCTCTGAAAGGTGAAGCCGAGCTCGCTCGAATTCCGAAAGTCGCAAGAAAGGTAAGACAGACGCAGACGACGTTCCGAGCAGAGGGCGTTGCAAAGGAGCAGACGACGCTCAGATAGGGCGTCGCGATAAGCCAATTAGGGTTCGGCGTTCTGACGTCACCGCTACTTCCCTTCTCATGCGCAGACGACGACAATGAGCCCACTTGCGAGGCGTATAGGACCACGCTGTTGGAGCCCCGCTTATAAAGCTCCATCCCAGCTGCCCCGAATATCTCGGTCGCCTCGGTGTGAAACTTCTGGGCCGCCTCCTCACTTGCTGTGCCGGTCAAGAGTACGTCCACATATACTGATTTTTTCGGTTTTTCTGCTGTTTGTGGAAACTCGCTCTCTATTACTTTGTAATGGTGCTGTAGGGTTGCACGGAATAGGAAAGGACTGCATGTGGAACCGAAGGTTACCCTTGTCATAGGCCCGACCTCGGCTTCAGGGGTCGGTTAGTCTGGGTGAGGAGGCTCTTTATACCAAAGAAACCGCAAGGCGGTCCTCCTCGTGTACACCAATCTGAAGGAAGGCCTTTTCGACGTCAGCAATTAGTGCTACCCAATGTTGGCTAAACCTCAGGAGTAAGGCCACCAGGTCTGGATTCAGGTTCGGACCGCCTTCAAGGTTGTCGTTCAGTGACCTGGAATTCGGTCGTGCGAAGAGGCGTCGAACACGATCCTCATTTTTTCGTGCCGCTAGCCTCTTGTAGAACAGCTTGGTGTGGCATATAATAAACACGTTCTTCGGAACCGTTTATGTGTTCAACTTTCTCAGCCATTCTGTTATCTGCGTAGAACCAGATAGCTTGGTCATACCTTTGTATGAGGTCTTGGTTTTTGCATAGCTTCCTTCGTAGACTTTCGGGGCCCTTCCATGCCACACCTCGGTTGCATCCTTGATGCACGTCTGTTTCCAAGGGAGGCCAACCTCGTACCTTCCCTTCGTCTTGGTGACGCTTGCTTCAAGGCGTCGCATGATGTCATTATCTGACTGATCTCGGTCCGCCCCTTCGAGTACTCTCACACTTTCAAGCTCCCAGAATCTCCTCAAGATTGATGGCTCTTGTTCGCCTGCAGCAGATATGAGTACTAACACCTGGGAACAGCTGACAGTATCGGAAGTCAACTGTGTGGATTCATGTATTGCCCACCCGAAGGCGGTTTCCACTGCGGTGAGGCTGTTGCTCAGTCGATGGATCCTTCCTGTTATGCACTCCCAGTAAAGTTTAGATACCAGTAGTATCGCTACTCCGCCACAGTCCAGTCAGTCCGTTCAGGTCGTCAGCCGAAGGAAGCCCAAGTTCTTCCATTTTTCTAATAACGTCCTTCTCAGGGCTAGGGAATTCTTGCTCGGATATGGAATGTGTCTCAAGGGCGTCGATCTTGTATTTCTTGCCACTGTGTTGGTTGCGGAGAATCACTTGGACTGTGCGGCACGTTCGTTCCCTATTCTTGCCTCCGAAGACTCCGCCACTCATGATCTCTGTCCCGAGCAGTTTTCAACCGATACTCCTCGATAGGTCTTCCGCGATGAAGGGGCACTGGCTGCCACTGTCAAAAAGACTTCAAGCTCGTTTTTTTTTCTGTTTTTGCCTTTCACCCACGCGGTAACCGTTTGTAAGAGTACTGTCGGTTAGGTTTCCTCGGTCACATGCTGGCTAACTGGTGCTTCGTCTTTCTTTTGCTTTGCGTTCGATCAGTTCGCAGATCGTCTCAGAGTATAATGTCGGTCGCACATGCTGGATATATGGCTGCCCCGGCACTTGTTGCAGCAGGGTGTACATAAACACATCCTTGCCATATGGCCCCCTTTTGTGCACCGAAGGCATCTCTGGGCGTTCTGTAGCCTGTGCTTCTTTTCAGCTAGCGTTATCCTTGAATGGCAGTCGTGTGTTCCGTGCTCTTTTGACTTGCAGAAGAAACATTCGAGGCCTTCGACAACACCGTGCAGAGCCGTAGAAGTAGAGGTTCGTGGCTTGTCGGGCTGTGTAGACTTCTGCGCCTCGCGCTTGGTGAAATGGGGTGTAGATTTACCACCAACGTCCACTGGCTGTTCTTCAGATGCCTTTTCCTAGCTCTCGACCTCGATGTGCTGAAACTCGAGCAAAGTCCGAAGTACTTTTAGATGTGTGCGATTTGTGGTAGGTTCCAAACTTGTCTGTGACGCTGGTACAGATCTACTGGCGGTGGCACTCTCGGCTTCCCACTGCAGCGTCTATCCATGGTATTCGATGGTCATTTCTCTAGGGAGCGCTCGAAGGAGCACTGGGTAAAGCATTGAACAGTAGGATTCTTCGCTCACACCCAGTACCTCAGGAACCCGGATGCGAGTTTGAAGACTATCATACAATCGCCGCAGGATTCTGACGTTGCGCTGAGGTGGAACACGTTGCATATCGATGAGGTTCTCCATGTGGTCCTGGATTAGCGCTTCATGATTCCCGAACCGCCGCCGTAGGAGATCGATGGTTTCCGCGTAGCACTCTGCTGTTGGCTGCAGTCCATCAATGGCTGCCGCTCCATGCCCTGTTAGTGCCGCCTTTAAGTAGTTAAACTTGTCGCATGGTGTCAAGTCAGGGTTCCGTTGGATTGCGGCATCAAACTGGTTCCAGAAAGGCAGCCAGTTTTTCAGCTACCCGTTGAACTTGATCAGGTCCACCTTTGGAAGTCTGACCTTCCTTAATGTTGATGCTGCCAGCCTGTCTCCGTTTTCGTTCAACTGACTGTCACTGGCGGAATGCCCCGATCCCGTGGAGCGCCTTAACTGGCTCTTCATCTTGGTTAAGTAAATGACGATCTTGTCTGCGTACTCAACGACCTGCGCGAATTCCGCATCTCCGACTTGTTTCGAAACAAGCGGTTCGATAGCGGAGTAGGCGTTGTTGAGTTGGACCTGACCTAGTTTCAGACCCTCGATGAGCATCTCTAGCTCAGCTATGTTCGATCCTGGGGCCCTTAGCAACCCTTGCGTGTCGTTCACCAGTCGAGTTACCTTTGACCGGATGGCCTTGCGCTTTTTCTTGAGGACTTCTATTGTAAGTAAAAGTCACTCACGTTCCACTTTCGAGGTATCTACAGCGATGTCAATCCCGGGTTTCGACTCCAAAGTTTGGTTCTAGTCGCTGCGGGTCGTCACATTAATTGTTCTATTTCCCACAACGAACAACACTTTACTATTTTCACCGCTGAGAATAATACATCGACATTTGAAAGCTTGCAAGTCCAAAAAATTCAACCGTTCACGTTCTTCGTCGCCATTTTTCTTTTTCTTTCTCGATTTCACCTCATACCGACGTGCCAAGGCATCTTAGCAGACTTCCTTCTTTTCTGCTTCTACTCCCTTTTCAACTAACGCCAACAGAGGTTTATCCGACGTTAATTGCAACAATACGTGCCCGTTTTGGTCGTGCAAGCAAAACGCCATATGTACTCGCCGAGACAGTAGTTGATTGATCGGTATTGCACGAGTCTCATGTAATTAGTTACCTATTATTAACATCCTTAAAGTGAAGTTCTCGAGATATTTGAACCAATGAATCAAATACGCATTTTTAAGATTGAAAGACAAGTGAAATTTGGTTGTATGTTTGACATGTGACAATATAACAAAGTGCATAAGATCGGAAAGCGAGTTAATCAAATATTGGATTTTAGATCGCAGCTCTTAGGCGCCCGTTTCCGCGTTAAGCGGTGTCAGCGTCGCCATCACTGTAACCGCCCCGCTAAATTTAGCGGGAAATTGAAGTGGTACTTATGTCACGAGGCGTCAATTTTTCCGCTAGATCTAGCTGTGAAACTAATTGTGTTTATGTTTCGCCGCTAAATTTAGCGGGGAAACACGAACCGTAAACTTACTGAAGCGGCAAGACGCTACTTTGTCGTCACGAATACTTTTCCCTTCGAACGGCTGCGAAGCCGTTCGAGGGGAATACCCTATGTAGCCTGGAGCACCCTACGCAGCATCTTTCAAAATCCGTTCGCGCTGCATCGGAACCTTCCGTTTGTGAGCGTCGGCGATTCATCGTGTGTTGAAAGTAGGAAGATGTGCTGTCCATGGTGTCCTTTATGTGTAACTCTTAGGTAATAAAAGTTTGAAATTTAAAAACGCGAACCTAACAGTGTCCACACAATTTTAAATTTATTGGTAAATATTATATATATATATTTATTGATCTATTTTTGTGGACTTCGTGCGCTAAAAATAGTCGCGCTTATTTTTTTCATTTAAAATTATAATGTGGGTTATACGGCGTAAAACATAGTATCTTCAAACTCGCAACGTTTTCGGTTACTTTCGGGCTGGACAGCTTCTTTGAAAGTTCAAAAGCTGGACTTAATAGAGCTGTCCTGTTCACTCGGTATTGACAGCAGGGTAGACGCTATGGATGTTTTAGGCCAATCCTGTCTCCGGTTAGGGCCATGTGATCACAGTCTAGAAGCTCGTGATAAGGCAGAACACGGCACCTGCCTGGAGCCCAAGGCCACACATACATTCAATGCACTATCAACCTTAGGTAGAAGTGACAAATTCATAATTATAATGCAATTAAATGCAAATGTGCAAGCGAGCTGAACAAGAACGACGAATATAATCCCAGGAGAAGAGCAACAAGAGGGGCAAGGGACCAACACGAATCTCCAAACAATGCTAGGTGACTGGTGCGCGACCAAAAAATCTGCCTGGTCTGGGTATCGAACCCGAGACCTCTTCATTTCGAGTAGGGCGCTCTACCAACTGAGCTAACCAGGGGTTAGGCGCCAGTGGAGCAAACGGGTTTTATCAGCTGCCACCAGTCTAACACCAACAAGGGTGAAGCTTGCAATTTAAGCTTATGATTGTAATGCAATTATGTGCAAATGTGCGAGCGAGCTGGACAGGAAGGATGAAGAAAATAATCTCTGAAGAAGGGAGACAAGAGGTACACAGGACAAACACAAATCTCCAAACATAGCTAGGTGACTGGTCCGTGACCGAAAAAATCCGTCTGGTCCGGGTATCGAACCCGGAACCTACCCACCTCCAGTGGAGCGCTTTACCAACTGCGCTAACTAGAGGTCAGGCGTCGGTAGAGCAAACGGGTTTTATCAGTTGCCACCAGTCTAACATCAACAATGGTCAAGCTTGCAATTAAATGTTATGATTATAACCTAATTAAATGCAAAGGTGCAAGCGAGCTGGACAAGAATGACTAAACTGATCCCTGGAGAATGGGCATGCACAAGGGGACAATGGACAAACACGTCTCCAAACACAGCAAGGTGACTGGTGCGCTACCGAAAAAATCCGCCCGGCCTCAGCCTTTAAAAGCCTTTACAACGAAAACATACGAAAAAGTCGCGTTTCTATGAGGTATACAGATGAACACCCCTATCTGATTCACGCGTGCATTGTTGAGGTGAGAGTCCGTATGAGTAAACAATACTGGACATCGCGGTACGGCCCTAAAAAGAGCAGGAAAGAAAAGAAAACGAAACAAAGCCTAAATGGTTGGTTCCGTTTGTTGATGCAAGAGCCGTCAGAGCAATTCGGTCTTCCCGGAAAGCTAGACTCGCAATTGGCTCCCCAGGACTACTTTCCTTATCTGCCACTTCGTTTTCTTTGGGGGCGTGGGCAATCGAGGTGAAGCGGAGACTGGATTTATTGGTGGAGCTGTAAATTTTCCTCGCTGCGCGCGGGAGGGAGCTTTCAATCATTGGGCGTTTGTTTTGGCGAAGCGAGAGCGCCGAACCCGCAGAGATTCGTCATCTGGAGATCTATTTATATTTTCTCTCCTGTGGCATCGAAAATTTTGGGGCCTCCCTTAGTACATCATAATCTCATTTTCACGTTTTTTTTTGTGTGTGTGCTTCTTTTAACTTTTGTTACATATATTGTGTGCGTTTCGCCTTGTTTTCCACGCAGTCAAGTAAGAAAAAAAATGTTCTTCCTTGACTGCTATTTTTCCCTCAAAAACTAAATTTAAAATGTGTAAACCAAGACAGCACCAAGCGGCAAAAGTTCGAACTACGTTTGGCGTTCCGAAGAGGAGCTACAGTGCAGACGAGTCGCGGAGGAGGTAGGAATTCCAGCACAACTTCCCATCCGGACGCCCATAGTAGTTTGACATTTCGCCACTGCGTGAGGAAGTACTGCGCACGCACCTTTCTCTATAGACATTTCTCTTCTTGAGAAAGGTCCATTCGTCTGTAGCGTCACCACTCAAGACTAACAACCGCCTCATTAACTCATGAACAGCACGAAAACAATACTTCATCAGCAAAAACAACGTGTGGGGCCACGACACGGCAAAAAGGCAACGTTTGTCACTACGGAATGAAGCCGTTTCATGGCTTACCTGCAGACAGGCAAAAAAAAACGGGATTGACGACATGTCACAATGCGTGCCGTGCCCACTACTGTCGCCGAGAAGTCCGTGCCAATCATATATGGGTTCCTGTGGCGCTGCTTTCGACGGTGCTCCAGGAAGGGAACCAATCTTCGCGCCAATGTACGGTGACGTTGTTTTCATCACTTCACATGTTTCCCGTGACCAGGCGGTGCAGATAAGGTTGTCATCCTCGAGCGGAGTTAGTGACGGAGTAGCGGTTGAAGCGTTGAAGCAGTATCCGTTGACGGCGAGAAGCAACTGCAGACAGGCAAAAGAAAAGGAGTTTAAAGACATGTCACGATGGGTGCCATGCCCACAACGCTCGAGGTTTATTGATTTATTGATTTATCTATGCATTTATTTACACCGACAAATATTGCCAGGCGGTAGCAAACGAAGTTCGGAATTCATCTATATTCTTATGTCTTTGGCTATGAATAGGTCAAGCCTCGGTTGAGACGTTGGTGAATAAGAGGATGAAACTTATTTAGTAAGTAATAAAAAATAAATAAAAGACACTGGGACTCAAAGAACTGGCACGCTGGCTAAAACAAGGCAAAGTAAAGTGCGACCTAGGCTTAATACCCGCCTCTATGTGGGGCTAATCCTGGCAGAATTGATAAGAATCAATTATGTGCCTGTTTATTTTTTCATTAGCTCTCTTAGCACGATCCGCGGTTTGGTGTATTTTGGAGTGCAACTGTGCATTGCACGTTAGCGCATGTCGCGCTACTTCCAGTGACGTTATATTGTTGCGTTTTTTTACGGCGGTAACCCTCGAGTTGTTCTTTTTCTATCTCACATTTACGGGGGTGACTTGGCCTTTTATTACGTGTAGCTTAATTTAATTAAATGTTGATGTCCACTGGCATTGTTCCCCGTCCGAGCACCGCAAATAGTATCCTGGCTGAGAATTCATGAAAGAAACGGGGCTGGGCTGCAGGACAGCAAGTCAGCGGCATCTTCAGCAGCCATGGATCTCGAAGCCAGTTCTTCGAATAGCACATCGACCGGCCCTCCTGGCCGCTCCGTCGCTGCAAGGAATATGAAAAGGATCCTTCGAATGTGTGGCCCCACCACTCCCACTCTCTTAATTTCGTTGCACGTAGGTACGTGCAGTCCGTGCAGAAATGCGGATGCTTGAATGCGCTTGCATCAAGTTCGATGTTCACGTTTTTTTTGTTACTCTCTGAGATATGGGAGAGCTCAGGGTAATATTTCAAATAAAGGCTACCGTCTCGTGGAGCCACCTTCACCTGTGGAATAGTTGGAAGCTTTGTTTAATAGACATTACTTCGAAAACAGTTTTTTGTGTGTTTATTATATCAATTTTCTTGTCCAATAGTTCTAAGGGACGTGCTTTTTTTCAGTTCTCCTTATCTTTCCAGTGGTAATTATTACAAAAAAAGGTTCAGAAAATATATCTTTTTAATGCCCCATGCTCGACACCAGCTACACCTATCAGTGGTAGTGCAGGGAATTCATTTTATGTTCAAAATATGTGGGCTGAACTAGTCGACAGGAATGTGTAAATGGCTTTACTGTACTGCTTTTTAACCTTTAATTTTTTTTAATTTTTTTTTTGTTTGGAGTTGCAGGTACGTAATATATGAAATGTCAATGAGACATGAAGTGTTCAGGCGTAAGACGAAATCTGCTGCTGCTCGAACAAATCGGAAAGGTGGTGGCATCTTCATTAAACACACCGAATGGATCTGTCTACTGCATGGTGCACTATAGCTGAGAGATAAAACGTCCACACCTTTGTGTATTCAACCTCGTATTTTCACAAACATAGGCAAATTATTTGTTTTTCTTATATTTGGGTTTAATTAGCTGTTGACTGTATGGAAAATGCAATTCTTTGACTCTGAAAGTTTTCAGTGAAAAACAAATTCAGTCGCCGCTATCACCGTGTCTCCAACCAACGACATATAGGTCCTACGAACCGTTCAAATGTATTTCATGCCTTCCAAGCAATTTATGGCGAGTTCCTTAGAAGAAACCACTGCACTGTTATGCGGCGCGACGTAAAGAAAAAGACAACAAAACACCATTGTTAAAGTAACGCGGAGAAACTCTAATGAAAATCTGAGCACGCTAAAGTAAAACAAAATAAAAATAAAATGAAGCTAAACAGTTAAAGAACCAAAGCCATGAATTTGAACACAGTTGAACATTACGAAGTGATGCAGATAAGAAATAATTATTTGATGTCACCCCCAGGGAAACATTCATGTAATTGATATTGCGAAAGACAGCTACGGCGGTCAGGGACCAGGTCGTTAGTCAGGTCAAAACCAAACAAGGAGCAAAACTGAAAATAAAGCCTGCAATTGGCGGGCTCACCGTGTTAACCAGAAAAGAAAGAAAAAAAATAAGAACATGCACGAAGTATGAATTTCTCAAACGAAAGCGGTTACAGTGCGCTGCTCTTGCTGTTGGTGCGAACTGTATATAGATAAATTAAAATATAACTGACACCAGGACACTAACATAGACAAATAAAACCAAAACAACCAAACCGATTTTTAGCTCATTGTGTATATATATATATATATATATAATGGAAATGAGTGAAGATTGACAAGTGCAGCCGTAGTGATATTGTGAACGAAGAGGGGAGAAGGTGATTATTGAATTTATTGCATTAAAGTTATGGAAAGGGAAAGAGAGCTGGCGAAAAATTGAGCCAGGAGCGGGGATTGAACCCGCAACCTACCCCTGTCCGGGGCGACGCCTTAACCGATTAGACCAGGGGTCTCAAACACGCGGCCCGCGACTCGCCGGGAAGCGGACCGCAGGCAACCGGCTGCGAGTTCCGGTTTCCATATCTCGAGCGCTAGAAATGACATGTGTCATAGTGATCTCATCTCGTCGATTCATTTTCGCTCGGAAAGTATATAGCTCTGCTCATTTAATGTATGCACATATTTTATAAAGCTTTGTGTTCATTTTCCCTTTAATTCTTGCTTCCCAGCTTTTAGTAATGTACAACAATTCCGCTACTAGCCTGCAACCTCGAGCTATTCGTTGAAGAATGCATGTCGGCTGCGCAAACTCTCGCTTAGCAGGAGCAAGTGCCAAAGATAAAGCTATGAACTCGGGATTCTCACCTTCAAAAATATCCCAATTAAAAGTATTTGTTGAGAGTGTTAAAATAAAAACTGCAAGGAATTGAAGAACTTTCAAAATTAAATGATATTTTTTCAAGACATGTTGAACTGGGAACGACAGATTACTTGCTCTCTTGTTCTATTAAAAATGCCAGCACGTTGGCGGGGCAGTGTAATTTTAATTTCTGTTATCACATCACGTCAGGGCCCAAAGTAGTCATATAAACAAATCCAATTAATGATGTCACTGGCAAAACCGTGAGTTTACGAAAAGCATAGGGCACGAGGTCTCTTCCTATTAAAATCTTCTTTATGCATTTTACATAAACTAGAATGAAAACAAAAGCGACTATAGATAGCCAACCCTGGATCAGAGCTAAAGAAACGTCGTAAAACTAATCAGACACCTATAGATTAATTTGTAAGTAATCTTTGAGCTCCTTCGAACATCAACGGAACTCCAGTTTCACGAGACGGCCCAGCCACCCTCTGCGCACCAGTACCATCTATCGGAATTTATTAGAACTCTCAAAATCGGCCCCCCACGGCTCTATTAGAAACACAAAAGAGTACTTCTCTGTAGCACCGGTCACTGCGCAAATGCTTCCTCTCGCCAGTTTTTTTTTTTTTTTTCTGCTCTCTTTTTTCAGATGGTTGCTTGCCAGATGATGCGGTGAGGCGCTACCCGCAATTTAAGATTCTAGCGTTGGAGAGCAAGTTATCAGGTTATTTAGCAATTGCAGGAGCGAAAATCGGGAAAGAAAAGACAGGTACTTGAAAGCTGCTGATTATGCTAGGGCGAAACAATATTAGATAAGGCAAGTTCAAAACGAAGCCTTCGAAAGCGAAGTCAGCTTACTGACTAGAGACCATCAAGTGAAAAAAAGGTCACCCCTGGCTGATCTTGACCCTCTTATTGACGTACATCGTGTACTCAGTGTAACAAGAAGGCTACATGAGCTTCACGCTCCAAATGCAGTGAAACATCCTACCTCACTGCCGAACGACAAGCATTTTACAGAACTGATTGTCCTGAATGCTAATAAACAGCTGCTTCATGAAAGTGTGACTAGTACGATGACGGTTTTTAAGACAACGATTCTGGATACCTCAAGCACGGCAGTTAACCAAGAAGATAATTCGTACATGTCGTAAGTGTCGTGCGTTCAGAACTAAACCAAGTCAGGTGGAATTCGCTCCACTTTCAGCCGATAGAATTAACAAAACAAAACTTTTCGAGGTAAGGGGAGGGAATTTTGCAGGACCACTCTATGCGAAAAACCGGAACGGAAAGATGAACGATGCTAAGGCTTACATAGTCTTAGCATCGTTAGCATCGTCATAGCCACAACGAGAGCGGTTCATCTGGAATTATCAACTAATCTTTTAACGGACGGCTTTCTTTTGGAATTTCGGCGTTTCATTTCGCGCAAAGGAGTACCCAGCACAATATTCTCCGACAATGCTAAAACATTTAAGAAAGCATCAAATAACTTGGAACATCCTGAAAACCCTGAACCACCCAGACTTCACTTCCTACCTTGCTCAACACACACAGAATAGGGTGCAAATGTATTCTTGAAAGAGCTCCTTGGTGGGCAGTGTGGTGGGAACAGCTGGCGCGCTCAGTAAAGACAACAATCAGGAGACTCTGAGGAAGATGCAGCCTGGGCTTCAAAGAGCTGTCAATAGTCCTCTCTGAAGTGGAGGCTGTTATGAATACGAGACATTCACGCGTCCCATTATGCACCGCGCGGTTACGCTGACGGGTACGGCGAGGCCGCTCAAGCCGGAAACGGGCGCCTAAGAGCTGCACTCTAAAATTTTTTCGCACTAAATTTAGATCATTAATTTATTTTCCACTACACTGAGCGCAAAAAGGCTGGTCGCTAAAATTAGTGGTAAATTTCTTCGTGAATTTCTGCCGCAGCGTCGCCTAGTTCGCTTCAGCATGGCAACCAAACCGTCGAGCACCGTCTCACAATGAGCGCGACGCTGGCCCACGACGAAGTCAAGGTGGACGCGTCTGCCGTTTCCAGGTGTTTGTCGTCCAGTCTTACCATTTTGGTACAAGTAGGAGAGCCACTAACAATAACGTCACGAGCGGGCCTTTTTTTGCTCCGTGGTATTGTAGCAGCAGAATATAAAGTGCCTGGCTGGCCGGCGTTGTTTATTTGCAAGACACGTCAAGGAGCAGGAATTATTTTGTCCTACATTTCCTTTATTTATTTTTTTTAGAATTGAGGGTGGTCAATACCTTCAAGTCTATCTCCAACACTTCTTGGTCCGTGTTCACGTACGTCACTTCAGGCAAAACGTAATGGCAAAAAAAGATATAATAAAAAAACGGCCGCCCACAAAACCGTCGAAACACCGCGTGTTCACGCAGCGTGGCGTGTAGTCTTCACAACATCCAGGTTGAAGGAAAGCCTCATTTGAATTTGATTAAGGTAATTATCACCCGAATGTTGAGGTGGCCACGGTTGGAGAATCTGTCAGAACTTAATTAATATGTGCGTTAGTGTACGTGTCGAGGAGATGCGGTAGCCTGAGGATATGAACGCACAAATGTGTTCTCGATGAGATCAGTATTCGAAGCATATAGAGCGTTGGGAAGCGCGCGGAAACGTTTCCGCTGATGCTCTTGCAGGCGCCAATTTTAATAAAAGAAGAAAAAAAAGTGTCTATAAATAAAAAAGACAGGTAGGAAATACGATATTGGCGTTTACCGGAGATGGGTAATTTTTTGTTAATATCTAAAATTCATGAAAATACTTAGCTTACAGAAACATTTGTTGGGAAAATGAAATTACTCGAAATATAGAAATAATTTTCCTTTGCCACTTGAATATTATACGAAAAGCGCCTTGTTAAATTATCCAAAATGAAAAAGCAAACGATGAGTAAATCTATTCGGGGTTTTAAAATGTGGCACAATTAGTCCGTAGTAGTAGAATAGTATTTTCTATTTTCATGGCTTCAGGCAAACTAGTACGCGACTTGGATACTCTTTTCAGATTGTTATGTGTCAGACCGTTTGAGGGGAAACTTTATGCGTTACTTACATCCTCAAAAGGACAATTTCGAGCTGACATTTGCATAGTTTGCGCATAGCTTGTAAAGACTTGGTAATGTACCTACGCGTTACCTCATTTGGCGCACCTTAAAAAAGGACGTTTACAAAGAGCGCTAACATCTCATTGCTTTGACCAAGAGCCATATCTCTGGTCTAATTTTTTTGTTCGAAAACAAAAAAAAAATGGCATCATGGCATTACATTGTTCAGCACTGTCCACCCATGGACAGGGTGCTGTCCCCACCTATCGGTACACGCAAAAAGTCAAATCAATTATTTAATCCAACCATGTACGTTAAGTTGAATTTAAAATCAATTCCAGATATTCTCCCTCTTTTGGCAGATTCACAACGCAAGGAAATATGATGTTACGGAATAATGAAAACACAAAAAAGGTTACCGATAAAAATAAATGATACTAAAATGAAGTGCAAGAACACTTCAGCGAGCCGTTTTTTTTTTCATGAACCTCTCGTCGAACCGTGAGTCGCGTGAACATTGTCCCTGGCAAAATGGTGGCCAGCTGGCAGAAGATGACTCGTCAAACTGAAGCCACTAATTATGTAATACTTCAGACTAAAGACATTCCCCTCTGCTTTTCTTGCAACTATTAGAAAGCAGCGTGGTGTGCCGCTAGACTCTTTGTGCCTAAAATCATTGTTGATAATTGTCTGAAGCTTTATCTGAAATTGCCACACACGGCGTTGTCTCCTCTGCATTTAAAATTAAAAAAAAATAAGTATGCTCGACACGGCAAGCATTATCTGTGTTCGTTTGATAATAAAGACATGGCTATGTTTTTTGTTTTTTTTTTCTTTTAGATTTACTTTGAAAGCGTGTTTGTAAGCATCACATTTGATGGCTTAGGATAATTCCCCCCAAAGTGATTTTTGCCAGGCTGGTAATTTTAAAGGCAGCTTTTCATAAAAAAAGAATATATATAAAACGAGTGACAACTGCACCGCCGTTTTAACAGTGTTGCGTTCAGCACACCCAAATATGCTAAGTATAAAGAAGAAGACAATGCAGTAGGGGGTATAGCGAGTAAGTTCCTCGACTAACCGGCCACCGGCCGCTGGACGGTAACGTCAGCTTCGTCAAGGATTCGCGTGATTCAGATTTAATTACGTTTCTTGCATTACCAGGGCCCTAAAGTGTGTGAAACTGGATGGAAAAAGAAGTCGCATATTTATATATATATATATATAACGGGCATGGTGGCGGGCGGCCGAAGGCGTGTGTATAAAACTGAGAAGAAAAAAACCCTTATTGAAAAACAGCAACAACGGACGATTTAATCTTCGACGTTTCGGCCGGAGTCCGGCCTTCGTCAGGAAGAACTTTTACAGATGAGCGCGGGTGGTATTTATACAATGCTACGGTTGAGTCCAAATTTCGGAGGGGTGACGGTTGAAGCTTTCGAGAGAGGGAAGCGTAGGGCAGTTCTTATCCGGGTGAAGAAGCTTGACGGTCGGTGCCAAGTTTCAAGGACGGCGGGATGACGGTTGTAGCTTCTTGAGAGGGGGCGCAGGGTGACTTTGTGTCCGGGCCGGCAGCGGTGACCTATATAGACGATAGCGTATAACAGACGAAAGTTACACGCGCAAACTAAAGTGCTGTCTCAAAAAAAGAAAAAAAATAAGAAAAAAAAAAGGGCGGCACGGTCACTTGTGTGCATGCACGTATGCATGAGCATAGGCTATGGCATGAGTCAAACCTGGAAGGGAACAATGTTAAACCTAGAAGTAAAAAGAAATACAATGGATATCAGAACCTGGAAATAAAAGAAAAGTTGATGGTCCAGTTCCGGCCCCAAACACAGTACCACTGTTAACAACAAAATCTACAAAAAAAAATGTTTTTGGAATGCTGTTGCTATTCGTCTGTTAGCATTTTAATCGATGCCAGAGTACCGGGGCTTTCATTTATTCCTTGTTTAATAGTGTTAAATCGGTAAATTAGGTAGGATTCACGCTGTTCACGTTCGCGATTTGATTTAAATCCAGATTCTAGGAGCGTTACTGCCAATTTATCAAAAGAATATTTTGGGAGAGCGAGATGTTTGGATAAAGGCAGTGCCGGAAGATTTATGGCGTGAGATTTGTGATTATTAAAGCGCAGTCTAAATGCCGTTCTAGTCTGCCCTATGTATGGCATTTTGCATACCGTACACTCGAATAAGTAAATGACATTCGACGAGGCACATGTTAAGTTCCCTTTAATTTTGATCGAGAACTGCGAGTGCGTGCTGCTGGCCGTGCTTGTGTGCTGCATCTGTTTACAGATTAGACATCCTGGGTGCCTGCAAGGCCTACATTCGTTAGGTGGTGGCGATGAATTTATCCGAGAGTTTACTAGCGCGTCTTTGAGGTTACGCGATCGTCTGTGGACTACCCCCGGGGCGGATGGAAACGCGCGTTTAAGGCGCTCGCTTTGTTCGAGAATGTTATAATGTCGTCTCAAGACATTATTTACATTAGGATGGTTTATGCTAAAAGTTAGACATAGATTTATGCGTTGTGTGGCGCTTTGCGTGGGGCGCGGGCTGATGAGGTCTGCGCGGTTCAGTTGTTTGGCTTTTCTGATTGCATCGTCGATTATACGGGGTCGATACTTTTGTTTCTCTAGCACTGACTTTAAATTTTGACTGCTCGCATCAAAATCTGTCTCTTTTGAACAAATTTGTTTGAAACGATGAGCTTGGCTATAGGGAATGCTGTTCATGCAATGGTGTGGGTGGTCGCTTTGATAATGAAGGTATTGCTGCCGATCTGTTGGCTTACGGTACAGGCTCGTGGCGAGTTTACTTTCGTCGATCTTAACGTTGACGTCTAGGAAGTTTATTTCGGTTTGAGAGTACGAATGTGTAAAGCGGAGGCTCGGATGAGCAGCATTGTATCGACCTATGAAGTCCACCAGCTCCTCCTCAGTGTGCGACCATACAATAAATATATCATCTATAAACCTTTTGTTTATTAGGGGCTTTACGGGACATTCAGAAAGGAACTGAGATTCTAATTTTCCCATGAATATGTTGGCATAGTTCGGGGCCATTTTGGTGCCCATCGCGGTTCCGCTAACCTGCCTAAAGTATTTATTGTTAAATTCGAACGTGTTTAGTTCTAAGACAGGCCTCGCTAGAGTAGCGACGACGTGTCCATCTGGGGTATCCGGTTGTTTGTGGAGTTCGTACATGTCAATTAAAGAGGGTATTCCATCATCATGTGGAATATTCGTATACAGCGATGACACATCGAGTGTAACGAGATATGATTCTTTTGGTATGCATAAACTTGATATTTCTCTTAAGAAGTGAGTTGTGTCTTTAATGTACGAATCAAGAATTGTAGGTATATGTTTAATTAAACTGTCTACATATCCTGATATGGGTTCGGTTACTGTACCTATTCCGGATATGATTGGACGCCCTGGGTTACCAGGTTTGTGAATCTTAGGGAGCATGTAGAAGCGGCCCGGAGAAGGCTGTACCGGTTTCATTAATTTATGTTCGTTAGCGGTTATTCTGCCCTCGTCTAGGAGATCCTTAAGAACCGAGGTCACAATCTGAGTGTGGTGCACCGTAGGGTCATCCGCGAGAGGTTCATAAAACTTTGAGTCATTTAGTTGGCGGTTTCCTTCTCGGATGTATTCAGAAGTGCTAAGAATCACAATTGCTCCTCCTTTATCGGCTGGTTTTATTGTTATGTCTGTCCTATTGCTCAGGGTTTTTAAGCTAGCCCGTTCGGATTTAGTGAGGTTATCCCGTCTTCCCGCCTGCCTGCGATATTCCCGCATTAGGTCTTTTTGCACAGCGGCTATGTATAAGTCAAGACAATCATCACGGTTAGCTTTTGGCGTCCAGTCGCTCGTTGCACGCTGCTGAGAGGTGTTGGAGCTAGAAGTTTTGTCCAAGAAGTATTCCCGCAATCTTAACTTTCGAGCAAAGTAGTCGAGGTCGCGTAGTAATTGAAATTCGTCAACAAAACCTGTGGCGGGACAGAAATTTAATCGCCTCGAAAGGAGTCTTTCCTCTTCTGTGGATATAGTCACGCCAGATAGATTAACAAGTGTAGTGCCACAAGGGGCACTAGTGCTTGACCTATCGTCTGTTATGCTAATGGCCGGTTGAGTATGTTCGTTATAGTTAAATGATGTCGTGAGCTGAGGTAAAACAGGGTTAGGAACCTTATCGCGCTGTAGCTTATGTAGCTTGATTGTTGCGAGGTCATGGTGTTTCTTTTTATCAAATTCAGATAGGGCGCTAATTTCGGATGTCGATAAGGGGCCATTTGAACGGAGAAGTGTAGCGGTAGCGGTCGTTAACTGTATCACTTGTTTGTCACTATGCTGAATCGCTATTTGGACCAGTTTAAGGGAACCTTCAAGGAGAACTTGTTGCCATTCAGATCGGTCATGTTGGTCGAGGTTTGTGCAGGCGGGAGGAAGGGAAAGCGACATGCCCTTCGGGGTAATGCCTGCGTTAAGGTACACTGGCAAGGTTGATTTATGGAGTTCGTGCCTAATGCGTTTATCTGAGAGCTTTCGTACTTTAAGAAAAGTGGTACTGTAGTTTGGAGTGGAGGAACTGGACTCACCGAACTGTCGTCATTCGTCTTTCTTCGGGTGCGGGGAGCTCTCCATGGCGGGCTTTCGCAGGTTGTAGCGCTGCCTTGGGGTACTTCTCGGCTGCTGCGGGCGTTGCATTGGTGCCACAGTCTCGGCAGGTGTCGGGTACTCATCGACGTAGTTCCCTTCCAGGTGTCGGGTACTCATCGACATTGTTCCCTTCCAGGTTTGACTCATGCATACCTGCATGCACACAAGTAACCGTGCCGCCCTTTTTTTTTTTTTTGAGACAGCACTTTAGTTTGCGCGTGTAACTTTCGTCTATTGTACGCTATCGTCTATATAGGTCATCGCTGCCGGCCCGGACACAAAGTCACCCTGCGCCCCCTCTCAAGAAGCTACAACCGCCATCCCGCCGTCCTTGAAACTTGGCACCGACCGTCAAGCTTCTTCACCCGGATAAGAACTGCCCTACGCTTCCCTCTCTCGAAGGCTTCAACCGTCACCCCTCCGAAATTTGGACTCGACCGTAGCATTGTATAAATACCACCCGCGCTCATCTGTAAAAGTTCTTCCTGACGAAGGCCGGACTCCGGCCGAAACGTCGAAGATTAAATCGTCCGTTGTTGCTGTTTTTCACTAAGGGTTTTTTTCTTCTCAGTTTTATATATATATATATATATATATATATATATATATATATATATATATATATATAAGGTGACTACTCTTTTTATTCTTACTGCCTTGACCTTTTGAAGTTGCGACGGTGTGGAGTAGCGTTGCGCTTCCGTATGCTAGTCAATGATTGAGTAAGAAATATGAATCGAGAGAACCTAGCTTCTACGTACCTCCTCTTCCAATGTGCAATATGGCTATTGTTTAACATAAAATCTATTTCTTGCGTTTGTTTCCTATTCCCTCTAATTTATGCATCTAGTTTTAGCTGTCATGCTTTTTTCCGTTTAACTTGTACTTTTTTATATTGCTTTTACGATATTTTTTTATTTAAAACACGTTTTGTACGCTTGGCGATTTTACGCAGCTTGCCTTCACTTTCTCGCCGCCATCCTTTATTACCTTAATAAACTGCATATCATGCAAGTTATTAGGCGAAGGGGATTTATTTCAGTAATCTCTTCATGCCGAAGTCCCGTCTTTGTTTTTGGCATGCCTACTTTTTCTTTTTCACTGACTCCCTTTGTCCCACTCTCTCTCGGACTGCCTACAATGGGATTCACCTTTAGGGAATATCGTTGAATTAGTAAGCAGATCGTAATAAGTAGGCAATGAGCCGACGTCCATGGGAACTGAATAGCACCGCCTCTCGGAGCGTCCGCAATTACCCCTGTATCGGCGTTTGTTTGTAGCCACGTTTCGGGCCTGAGGCTAAGGCTCGATGCCGGCGGCGGAGACGGGGGAGGGGGGGGGGGGGGGGAGGGCGAGGTCAATTCTTTGTGCTGCAGGATTTAGGTACCTTTCTTTAAGTGACACCTGCGAGCAGCGGACTACCACAGTACCGATGTAGGGAAGACAGAAAAAATATAACAAGGAAAATAGAGATATTGCAATGCCAAGGTGATCAAGAGCAGGAGGGACATAGCGAGAGACAACAACTAAAACAAAACAGAAAACAGTAGGCAACACGTGTTTTCGAGTAAATGTATGCGACACAGCCAAAGGGGAAGGGCATGCGCCATAAACGCACCGTAAATGTGCAAGTGTCTTGAAAACCCGAGACTTGCGATATAAAATGTAGACAATAGCACACACATACAGGAACGTTTCTGTTCCTAGGTCTGTTATTTTTTTTTAATATCGAACGTGAGCCAGCTTTCTTGTATATTTTACGTTATTTCTATAGGAAAATTACACACATATTATTGTATATACTCCACGATGATTTTCCAGGAAAACAAGCGAACAAACATAACGTTGACGTGGACTGAAATAGGTAAATGCTTAGACTGTATTCCCTATAGAGTCCATGTATAGTAACACATAACAGCCCAGGGTCCCATATCGTTCCGTGAACGTCGATAGAATATACTTGGGACTTGATGTTGTCCGTAGTTGGAACGCAGAAGCAATCTTATTGTATCGGGATACGTGCAAACACAAACTTACTTCAGACCAAACTTAATGATCTGATGCTGAGAGAAGTATTTAAGGCCAACCTGAAGCTGTGTCTATAATAGTTCGATGTTTGTTTTGTAGCGTAGTAGGATAGAATATTAAAATGTTCATAAGAAGGCCTGGAGGCGATTGCGACGTGGTAGAAGACCTAGAAGAACACCAAAGTGAGCGAAGAGCAAACAATTTGGCCAGCCTGCTTCCTTCGCCGAAGCCGCTGGACTGCGACAAGCAAATAGACCTTTCTCAAGAAGAGTGAAGTGCCTGCGCAATGTTCTCACGCAGCGGCGAAATCTCCAACTACGCTGGCTGTCCGGATGGGGAGTAATCCTACCATTCCTAACTCCTCTGTGGCTCGTCTGAGTCGCGAAGGAGGAAAGAGAGGCAGTGCAGCTCCTCTTCGGGACGCAAAACGTAGGTCGAACTTATGCCACTTGCTGTCGTCTTGATGTACAAATTTTAAATTTACTTTTTGAGGGAGAAATAGCAGTCAAGATGAAAATTTGTTTTCTTACACTCTTAAAAAAAAAGGTGCGCAAAGGGACCAATCGCCATCTTTCATCCCCGCGACCCTAGCGCCCTCTATTCAGAAGCGGTAACTCGAGCAGTTCGTCCCGCGGGCATTTCGTTGCTCCCGCTGGAGTTGATCCCCTGACGAATACTTTAGTCCCCTCGCCAATAATGGCTGCCGCAAGCCTTCGATGAAGTGGACGAAGCATCACTCGAGTAGCTATTTTGGAAAGAAGCCTTGGCAAAACAAGATTTTGGCCCCGGGATTTAGAAATTGTGACTACACGCGCATATTCGGTGAATGTTTCCGGCCGCGAAAAACCTGAGAACGGAATCCGAGCGACGCGGAGGCGCCGCGGAGACGAGGCTACCTACTCTCCGACTGCCGCGCGCGCGCCCGAGTTTGAACTGGAGGTGACGGTTGACCCAGTTGACCTGTGGCGGTGCGGTGGAAGCCTCGTCGGATGCAGTCGGAGTGGCAACCGATTGGACGGTGAGTTTTGATGGCTTTGGCTACTTGTAGAGCAGCAGAAATGTTATAGTCATTTCAGAACGTACTTCATAAAGTCGCAGGGTTACCCTGTACGATAGGCGCTCGCTCTCTGACGCGGTCGGGCTCGTACTCGTCCATGTTAGCGTGCAAACGAGGCCTAGCACTTCAAAACTAGACCCGGCGGCAATCAGTTCATCAAACAAACGATGTAACACCGGCAGATGGTTTCGTCGACGCAGCAGCGTTTTAATGCCACTTAGGTTCATAGAAAAGTACCCGTGTTCGTTTCATCGACCAACCTTGCGACGCTTCATCGGAAGCGTCTTTCCGCACATATCGCCTCGGTCGGCGACCAAGGCGATGTGAGCTTGACGAAACCGTTGCGGTTCGCATGAGGCCTGGTGCGAGTTCGCGCCTCGAGAGTAAAGTTTCGCGCTTACGCTCTTAGGCGAAATGTATGGTCGTATCCGATATGCGTAAATAAACATGTTCTCGATCAATATTAAAGTGTCTCCGAGCGGAGCGAAGGGTTTCAGCGCGTAGTGCGGACGGTTTGAAAGCGGCGATCGCCAATTCATTTGTGGCGTATCAGAGTCGCCTGGGCAAGTCCGCTTTAGTTGAGGTAGGTTTGCGGCGAACGAAATTAAACCAATAATGCAATCCCCGTGGTGAACGAAACAAAACAAAGTCGACGAAACGTTGTAGGAGCACGTATCGACGAAATTGAGCGGTGCCGCGAAGTCGTGCACGCGCGCGTTTAGTGAAGCATTATTTTATGTTTTCACTTTCTCTGCGGGTTTCCGAGCGTCTTTCGGCCCTCTATGTTTCGGCCGATGCTGGTAGGCTCCGCGGCACAGTTTATAGTTTCAACCATGGTCGGGAATCACCAAATTGAAATTGAACTTGAACGCTGTAACGATACTATTGTTTATAGAGCCCAGCGTAGAGGTGTTTTGTCTTGTAATACTTCTGCTTCTGAGATCCTCACTTCGGAGTTTGCTTTCGCCCTGTGTAACTTGTGCTCGTGGCTTCGAAATGTGTGTTGTATTCTTCAAAGCTGCTCTTGTGATCTTCGTTCAAAAGTTTTCTTTTTTTTTATGCTTGTTATTGATAGCTGTGTTTCCTTTGGGCTCTGAGCATTTTCATTGCTTTGGACTCTGAGCATTTTCAAACAGTCTGGTTAGGACACGCGTGTCTAAAAATAAATTTTACGCGAATAAACAACAAAAAAAATTTAGAGTAATATTTATTTATTTATTTATTCATTTATTTTTTTATTTATTTATTGAAAATACATGCAGGGCCCGAAGGCATTACAGAGGGGGAGAGGCACACACATAAAATAAAGATATTAATATAGTAACTAGTGAACAATATTAAATATGCAACAAACAAAAAAAATCGACAGGTCATGGGTCACTGTTAAATTAGACGCGATTTAGTCGGTAATCACGTCCTTTCCACTTGTTTTCTTTCGGGTGCGGGGAGGAGAGGTGGATTGCCTTGGCCATCGCGTTCAGGTGGAGAAATGGTATGCCAATCTTATTGACGGGAAAATTGCGTATTATTATTCTGTGACGTCATGAAATTAATAGAAAATTAATCTCGCGCCGTCAATATTGCTAAAAAATGTTTTTGCGCAAAATTTATTTTTTTGGCACTTGTGTCCCTTATAAACTGTTTAAAAGAATTTTTTTTTTCAGGGGTCCTTTAGGGTGCAATTTTCTCGTCTTGACTGTCATTCGATTTCGCATTAATAAATTCTGGTTATGACAGACACTATGCTTTATGACAATATCTTACATAAATAATAGGGTATTACCACATAGCATCGTCATTTTGGAACAGAAGTAGCTGCAATCAAAAATAAAAACAAGTCACGTAAAAATAAATTTGCACATGCCATGAACAGTTATCACGACACAAAATGTTGCTACAGCTTCATTTAAAGGACACTTTAATTTTGAGTTGGCCTAGCACCTCCTAAATACCAATACCTTAGCCCTTAATTTTCTTTCTCGGTTATCATATTTCAGTGCAGGGTATATAGTGGACAGTGCTATGTTAGCATTGGCCTAGAACTCGTGTTCAGTTGGTGAGAATACGTGTTCCAGCTGAATGCAAATGCAGCACTTTTTCCAGTCAGCCTTGCGATGACCTATGAGAGGGGGTAGAATCCAGCAACACTAAAGCCTTGCGATCTAGGAGGCATTGAACTGAGTAATCTTTGATTATTGAGCTCATTAAACTATTGATTTCGCACTTGTATGCTTCTTTGTCTCTTGAATGTTATTAAAGAAATACTTTTGATGTAGCAAAAAAAAAATTCGACCACAGGTGGAGAACAGACATATGGAAAAGGGTTGATTTATGAGGTTTAGGGCGAAAACGAGCTGGTGCTAGTTAATTAAGATTATGTCTGCCTGTTCTTTCTTTTTCGAAATCTCTGAGTGTTTTTACTATGTTCAAGGTTGGTTTACTCCGTTCCTTCTAATTTTCAGAAGCTGCAAGCATCCTCGCCCACGACTGAAGATTGAAATTTCATAGCCGGCCACATGGACGCAATGAGAAGAGAAAGGAAGGGAGCTACTACGTATATGGAGATGGTGAAAGATGCCATGGAGAGGACTTTTTGGGCAAGGAGGGTACATCAGCATACACCCTACAATCTTCAACACTGTAGACGACTATCCAGCCCTAAAGCACACAGACCAGGTAATATGTTGCTTACTAACGATGTTGCTCATGCTTTTAGGAGCAGTAAGTTCCCAGATAAGACCAAGACCACCCCCATTATGGTGCATTCGCGCTGCTAGCGAATGGAAGCTCCTGCAAGGAGATCTCGGTGACGCGGTTGGGGAAAATGTTCCTCAACGCACAGATCTGCTTTGCAGTTGCGGCTCCAGTCCTGGCATAAATGCGCCGTTAGTCCTGTCATGGTGAAGTCTGGCACCATGATGGGTCTCCTTTTTTATCCCACTTACATCAATTACGATTTTGTTACAACTGATAAGTAATGATTTTTTTCGCTTTTTCTTTTAAAAAGAGCAGTTTACAAATATCTTCAAGTAGACTGAAAATGTGAAAATAATGTTTCTTGCAGATCTTTGCAGTGTCTTTTTGTATTAGTACTGGCGCCAAGGCAAAGGAGCGATTTATGAATGTTGCCTCAGAAAACCTGCCAACTGTTCTCATGGTGACTGAGGGACAACCAAGACCGGCCCTGTTCTGCGAGATCATTGTAAGGCTTCATGATGCAGGAGATATAAAAAAGGTGCACTTTACCCTTTGTTGTATTACACTTTTCTTTTTCAGCACATTTGCAGTAAATGAAGCCGTTCGTCTTTTGCTATTAATTTCCATCCAAGGGCTCAGCTTACGGGTTGGCAGAAACTTTGGGCTCTCGGGACAAGTATTTCATTACCTCACCCTGCCCTCATGCACATGAGTTTGTGCAGAAAGCATGGACACCAGTTTTATGATCGACAGCTGGCTGGATCTGAGAGCATACTCAATGTGATAACAAGGTTTAAAATGGCACTGCCCTGCCAACCTGTTGGAAGTTTTCAAGAGAGCAAGCACACTGTCCGTGCCCTGTTGCTCAATTCAGTGGGAATTATTCAAGTTCAACATGCCTTTAAAAAAATTCTCCTCATAGGCCACTTCTTGCTCGCCTTCTTTATAGCAGCATTATAAGAAAATACTTGCGTTTTAGTTTATAGTGCAGCTGAGATGTATCTGAACGTAACTGGCCAACCAAAAACACTGCACATTCTGAATTAGTTGGCTTATGTGGAAAATTGGGGTACTTCATACTTGTTTGTAAGTATGAAGTACAAGTAAGTATTAACAGCACTTCTCAAAGCACGGGCAAAACTAAATGTGATCACAAGCATAATGAGATGTGCTTGGAACGAATTACTTTCAGAAAACTGATAACAACATCATAGTCTTATTTGGCACTTCCTCCATGGCAAAAGCAAGCACCACGAGTCTTTTATTATCCCACTGACATCTTTGCAATTACGATTCTGTTTCTCATAATAAATTGGGAATCTTTTTTTCTTATCTCCTGCTTTTCTACAGGGTAATTTACGATTTATTGGCTCACTAAAGATCATCTATTTTTATTTCAGATTTTTGCTGAGTTTAATCGCATCACAAGCGTTGATGCCGAGCAACTCTCTTTTTAGATTGCCTCAGAAAACCTGGCGACCGCCCTTGAACTGACAGAGGGCAAGACAAAGCCGGACATTTTCTACCAGACTGTTGAAAGGATGGATGATGTTAAAGAATCGGAGAAACAAGGTATACCTGCTTTACAATTTAGCCTTCATTGACTGTTAGCGGAAGTCCCAATCCAGCTAGCTTTCTATTGCAACCGAATTGGTGCCAACTCAGTTCATGTGATAGGTGGGTGCATACTATGTAAATTAAATTCGAGATATCTAACAGTTATCTGTACGGCATCTGAAATTCCAAATGCTTCTGTACATTAACTTTAAATTGTGAGTGACCGTCTGGTGATGAGTAACATTAAAAAAAAGGGGAATGGCTGTATTTAAAAGGAAATATAAATTTGCATTACTGATGTGATGCTAAAATAGAGCCTTCATATTTTGTGTTGAATTGCTGTGACACTTGGCACTGAGCACAATTGAAAGGATTAGTTTAAAAAAACAATCTACTAGCATGGGTGATTATTCTGTTATTAACTGTGTGCATATGAGGAAACAAAATCAGGCCCTTATTTCTCACCTGGTAGGATTTGACTGCATGGTATTACTGTTTGACCCTATGTCCGGATGCAGCGGATGCTAAGAGCAATCCCATTTAATCGTGCTCTTTGAACATAGCACATAACACATGTCGCCGCGCCCACTCTCTGAGGACACATGACACCCGCACAGCTTTGGATTTGCTCTGATGGCACGCAGCCTCTGCTGCGCCCTAAGGTGATACAGAGTATAGTGTAGATGGTGGTTGGACAAAAAAATTCTGAAGTGTCTGTGCTCTGTGGTATGAAAATATTTTAAAGGGATACTTAACGAAATTTGAAATATACCCGTCCTGTTCAGATATCGGCTGAATATGATCAACAATATCCGTAAATGACAATCTCACGTTTGTATTTTGAGCCTGAAGGCTGAATTTTTCGTTATAAACAAAATACCTTTCTGGCTTTAATGCAAGGCATTAGATGAATCCGTGTTAAGAGCCTTTTCATATACATCAACCGCATCTAGGAGTTTTAGATATCGCAGTGCTCCCGAAACTTACTGTTGACCGGAGATGGTCCATCTTTTGCGTTGTTTGTGCTACTCCTTTGCTCACCAGTCGAACAACGTGGTGAAGTTTGGGTACCCGATGATGACCTAGCCTGGAGAGGATATTCCAGCTGCTCCAATGACCAATTTAGCTTTGATTTGCCAAGAACAATATTAGGGTAACTGGTTTGGGGTGTTAGGTTTAGGGAGTATGTACTGAACCTGTTTCAGGTAGTCTATCAGTTACCTGTATCTGCTTATCATCAGTTACTTGTATCTGCTCTAAGGGCAGGCCTCTCTTTTTGTCAGAAAGCCTTCGATTTTATGATTTGTTTTAATTCCCAACCTTTGTTCCAGACGTTCCCCGCAGTCTATTCCATCGAAGTGTGTCCCAGGACCCCAACAGAGCGCTGCAGTGTGCTTTTTGTAAATCTGGCTTATGAGACAGAGGGCCCTCTGGAAGCTGTGGCACTTCGTTTCTGCCTGGCATGGGTTTTCGACCTTCAGTACTTCGTTAAATATTTTTGCACATTTGTTTGTTTAGAGAGACTTGTAGGTCTCAAACATTCAAAGCTGGGCTGCATGGACACAAGGCTGCTGACCAGCCTAAATTTTAAAAAAAAGTTTTTTTTCCGCACATGTTGTTAAAAGAATGTTGTTCTGGGCTTGTGTAATGCATTGAAGGTATGCATTCGCATTTAAGTGAACATTATTTTTACTTTCTTGCGCACATGCATTCCACGGCAAATTTTTTGTTCTGTTTTTTTTTTTTTTTTTTTTTTTTGCCATGCACCCATGGCAAATATTTTGTTCTGTTCTTTTTTTATATAAACATAGGGTGACCCAAGTCACCGGGCTCGATCAAAAATGGACCGTAAAAATCGTCGCCTTCACGTCGTAGACCGTGGCAAGTTTATTCGCCCTATTATTTACAGAAAAAGAGCTACGCTTTGTAATTAAAAAAACGACCTGTGAAATACACCTATGACGAAAAATTTAGATCGCTACGTACAGGCGTCAATTTTTACGGTCCATTTTAGGTCGAGCCTGGGGACTTGAGTCATCTTATATACTAGTAATTTCTTGAGCAGATATGTTCCTACAGGCCAAAAACCTTTCCCAGGTTTTTTTCTTTTTTTTTAATTTATAAATATACTAGTAATTTTACTGCCTCACATTTTATGATTGGGAGCTCTTTTACTAAGGTGTTTGATTTTTTATAGTCATTTTCATTAAAAAAGGGAACAAACGACATTAAAAAGAGCTGTCTCTTGTTAGCTTTTTTTTTCTCTACAAGTTTTCTTATTTTTGAATGGATATTAGGGTGTCTACAATATGTTTTAGTGCTGTGAAACGAGCCAGAACAATCAGATCCTGCATGTAGAAAGCTCAGTTAAGATTTCACCAAATGTGAATTTTCCTGCAGAAATTTCAAAGCTTAGCTCCCTTCACATGAAAAATAAGACCAACAAAATGGCCAGTGTCAATAGCAGTCATGTCTGCAGATGATAGAGTTAGCGATGGTTGTAACTCCCGGTAGGCACAACAAGCAGATGAGATCGCCATCTGCTTCCCTTGCTTAGAACAAAATGACGTCGCAGTTTACAAGCATTGCTAACGCTGCAACCATGTCCACCGTAGGCCCTGGCAAGTTCGTTTAATTTTTCACAGGAAGGAGGCGAAATTACTTACAATTTCGACAGGTAACATGCACATTCAGTGAATGCTTTAGCTTTTAATGTGCAGTCACCAATTTTTCTGGCTCGTTCAGCAGCACTAAGAACCATTGTAGATTCCTATATATATGCTAGTCATGTAAAATTTCGGCAAGTTCTTCAGTGCCAAGATGGCAGTATTTTCTTGTATACTTTCTTGTGATGTGCTATTGTTTTCATTTACAGTGTTGTGTAGTTCTAGAATAAATATATTTCCACAATGAAAGTGCTAGTTTTTTTTTCTACAGATAGCTGGTGCAATGTTTCGTAAAATGGTGATGTTAGCTGTAAAAAAAACCTGCCTGAACGTTCTACGAGTGTTGTCCGCATATCCAGTCTTCGCAGCTTCTTTCACAACAAAGGCTTGCTTTTTCCAAATAAAGGTGTGCGACTTTTCATATGTACTGCAATATTTAGCTGTGAATGGGAGTGAAAGGTCTGAGGTATTGAATACCTCCCTGCTCTGAAAAGACACTTTGTGCAACTTTTCAGAAGATATACCTTTTCAAACAAGTTGCACAATCTGCCTTTTCTGAATAGGAAGCTGTTCAATGCCGCAAACCTTTCACTCCTATTCACAGCTAAAGGGTCTCATTACTAGTAATTTCGGCTCTAAAAGTGTCAAAATTCGTTCACAAAAGGACGAAAATTACCCTCTCAATACTATAAAATTAATCCCTAAAAGGGTCAAAATTGATCCTCAAAGGGACGAAAGTTACTCCCCCGTCACTATAAATATCATCCCTTTAAGTGGCAAAATTATTCCCCAAAAGGACGAACTTTAGTCCCCAATAAAAAATGTTCGTCCCCCAATCACCACTGTCGATCCCCAAAGGGATCAAAGTTACTCCCCCCAATTATAAACACGACGGCGCTCAAGGGACCATAATTAATCCCCTGAAGAGTTAAGCTTAGTCCCTGATGCCCTGCTGTAGGGATGAAAAGCACTCCTCTTAACGGTCCAAACTTTGACCTGAAGGGATCAATGGAAAGGGACTAAAACAAAAGGGAGGGACTAAAGCGGGGTTTTGCCGTTTTTGGGGAATCACTCTCAGTGACATCGATTTAGTCCCCAAAAAGGACGAAGTACTACTCCTTTTTTTTTAAGAGTGTACTTGGTTGCCTGGAAAACAAGGCGAAGCGCAGAAAATATACAACAAAAGTAGAAATAAGCACACAAAACAAAAACGTAAAAATGAGATTAAGATGGAGTAAGGAAGGAACCAAAGGCTTCGATACCACAAGACTGAAAATATAAATAGATCTTGAGATAACGAATTTCCGCGGGTTTGGCAGTCTTGCTTTGTGGAAACAAACGGCCGCTGATTGAAAGCTGCCTCCAGCGCGCAGCGAGGAAAAGTTACAGCTCCGCATATAAATCCAACCTCCGCTTCACCTCGATTTCCCACGCACCCAAAAGGAAACAAAGTGGCAGATAAGGAAAGTGGTCTTGCGGAGCCAATCGCCAGTCTCGCTTTCTGGGAAGACCAAATTGCTTTGAGGGCACTTGCATCGAAAAAAGGAATCAGCCATTTAGACTCAGTTCCCCCCCCCCTTTCTTTCTCTTTCTAGGTCCGTTTTGTCTGCTCCTGCGGACTCTCACCACAACAATACCCACGCGAATCAGATAGGGGTGTCTCTTTTCATACATCCTAGAAACAAATTTTTCTTGTGTTGCAAACGTTGTCCGATGCCGAGGCCGATATGACTGCGCAAGCAATGTGGGGTGCTGTAACCGACGGGCGGCGGAGACAAGCTCACCGGAGAAAAGCTCACCGGAGAAAAGCTCACCGGAGATAAGCTCACCCCAAAACCGGCAGATGCGGAGAAAAGCTCACCGATTTCTTTTTTTTTTTTTATCTTAGCGGATTCTGTGTTAAGAGGCAATTTAACACAATTTGCATTCGCCACTTCATTAAAAAAAACAAGAAAACATGTCCTCTTTCTTGTAATATTCTTGAAGGTCATTGGGCATATTTACTAATTCCTCAGAAATTAGTAATCACCCAATGTGTATAATAATGAAGCCGCAAAAATGTTATCAAAACATCGTACACCGGTAAAAAAGACAACAATCTATTGACAACTGAGGGTGCGCCGTCGGTAGCTTTGTCAAATAAAGAGGTTTGTTCTTTGTGAGCTAATATGAATAGCGGTGTGGTGAACCATTTCAGCTCCAAATATTCTGTAGTGCCTAATAGTTAAGTAGGTATTTGTTGATGCAATCAGTGTAGGCTACGCTGTTTTCTTTCTGTTAATTTCACTAAGAAAACTTTAGTTGCGAGAACAGCTTCGTCCTGTCGTGTTTGTTGTCTTCACTCGTTCGTCGTCGTTTGATCGGTTTTCATCATGTATAACGTTTACCAACTCGCCCTATTCGCTACCTTACAAAAGACTATTTCTTATATAGGTCACGAGTAACAACGGTGCCAGTGTGTAGCTCTGAAAGTCATGAGTGGCTTACCTCAAAAGGGCACTATCACACAAAGGCAACGTGCGGAAACACCAGCACGAACGGCTAGAAAACGTGCATGTCCGTGGAAGAAAGAAGCATCAATATCCTACTGACTGTTTTATCCTGTTTTCAAAGGTTAATAAAAGCTTCAAAGAGAATTTCAGGCACTACGTTGTTGCGCATGCACTTTCGGATTTTCGGTGTTTACAGTTTTGATTTTTAGGTTTTAGGGAGACATAAGTTTTCGAACTTTTTCATGTTATTCAAGTTCATAAAATTTTCAGTTAGGCTTTAGTTGCCTGGAGAGTAAGCCGCAGGAAAACCTGGTCCGCCATTATTAATTTGGGAGCGATATACTTAATAAGCTTGGCAAATAATAGAAAAAGGACATTTTCTTTTTGACAAAGCTGACGAACTTTAATGATAATAAATTGATATATGTTACGCATGATCCAACAGCCTCTATATAACAAGATGGAAAAAAAAATCGGTGAGCTTTTCTCCGCATCCGCAGGTTTTGCGGAGAGCTTTTCTCCGGTGAGCTTATCTCCGGTGAGCTTTTCTCCGTGAGCTTTTCTCCGGTGAGCTTTTCTCCGGGATTCGTAACCGACCACAGGTTCTGATGAAAGGCTCCGCGCTCCCGACAAAGTAAGGACTTCTCTATACTATGTCTCACTTGATGTCCGACCGCAACCATTTGCGGGTCCTATGAACCCAATCAAACAGCTCCAAAAAGTGCTTCTTCATTCCACTGATGACCTTTGTTCGTTTGCTATCACCAACTAGTGTGCAATCACCGACACGCACGCTGAATGCGCCACGATCCTGCGATTTTAATGCGATTGCATTAGTAAGCTACTACTCAAGAATTTCAAGTATGTATATGATGGCCTTCTAATGCGCATTAGATATGAACAATGGGTCATTTCGGTTCAAACTAATGCGCCACGGGTATCCAGAGCGGCGGTACGCACTCCGTCACTATCGCACGTTCTTTGGTGGACCTGACAGCCTTGCAGTCTAGAGGTTTTTGCGCGACACAAGGGACAATGACAAGCGAGTAGACACGGACAAGCGCAAACTTTCAACTAGTTTATTCGTGCGCGATCGACCACGAACATCCAGAAAGAGCATGCGGAGCACTCTACACAGAACAAAAAAGGAAACAGAAAATAGATAGTAAAGTCACCCACCAAGGCACATTCCACGATAGTCATTATCGAACCAGCAACCCGGATAAAAACTGCACTTCACTTTCAAACAAAGAAACCGAGGTATCGCTAACACAGTCACGGCCCTTCTTTATATAAAAAGCTTCCATCAATTCTCTGGCTGTGCTGTCTTTGCTTCTACACATGATCCTAATCTCCTGAAATCGCGCCTCACACCCACAGTCGGCACAGTGAGTTTGCAAGTGTGCATTGCCTTTATTCCTGATCGACAATTCATGTTCCCGTGCGCGGTCATTAACACAGCAACCAGTTTGACCAATATATACTTTCCCACACGAGAGCGGAATCTCGTATACCACCGCTGGGGCACAATCAACAAACGGTCGGGCGTGCTTTTTGTTGCAGCCACTCGTCTTTTCTCTTCCCGAGGAAATCCTCGGGCAAAGACCCGCAAGCTTGCGTGGCGCAGAGAAGACGAAAGGTACATTGTACCTATTCCCTACCTTCCTGAGGTTATGGGACACTTTATGTATATATGGCACCACTTCTGGTCTACAGTTCCTTTGCGACGGCTCTGGCCACGTCCTCTGGTTTTCCTTGGTCTTCTGGAGCAACGTCTCAGCAACCGCCGTAATGACCGAGCAGGGGAAACCGACAGACTTCAGCCTGGCTAGCTGATCATTAAAGCTTCTGTGCATAGAGTGTGGACACGACTTCCTGAGGGCGGACCGTAAGCAGAGGGAGGCGATAGCTCGCTTAACAGTTTTTGAGTGAGCAGAGTAATACTGCAGCAGCCCCTTCTGTACTCGAGGGTTATAACGCCAGCATAAATGATTATTTTTTAACATCAGTTTTATATTCACGAACTGGAGTGAGTCATGGGTCGGAAGCTCATGTGTAAAGGACGGGCCCAACCCATGAACATTAAAAGCAGTTAAAATCTCATCTACAGAGTCGTCATAACCAAGCAGATGTTTTTTTGTTTTTTTTTAAGGATTAAAAAAATCGTCAACGTATTTCCTCGGGAAGAGAAAAGACGAGTGGCTGCAACAAAAAGCACGCCCGACCGTTTGTGGATTGTGCCACAGCGGTGGTATACGAGATTCCGCTGTCGTGTGGGAAAGTATATATTGGTCAAACTGGTCGCTGTGTTAATGACCGCGCACGGGAACATGAATTGTCGATCAGGAATAAAGGCAGTGCACACTTGCCAACTCACTCTGCCGACTGTGGGTGTGAGGCGCGATTTCAGGAGATTAGGTTAATGGGTAGAAGCAAAGACAGCACAGCCAGAGAATTGATGCAAACTTTTTATATAAAGAAGGGCCGTGACTGTGTTAGCGATACCTCGGTTTCTTTGTTTGAAAGTGAAGTGCAGTTTTTATCCGGGTTGCTAGTTCGATAATGACTATTGTGGAATGTGTCTTGGTGGGTGACTTTGCTATCTATTTTCTGTTTCCTTTTTTCTTCTGTGTAGCGTGCTGCGCATGCTCTTTCTGGATGTTCGTGGTCGATCGCGCATGAATAAACTATACTCTGTCTCATCCTACGATGGACTAAAGGCCAAAGCCACGGGTCGCAGGTCCAATCACGTTCCACGGTATACTATGACACGCTTAACATTTATTAGGAGTGGACGAATAATGCTCGAATCCAAAAGCGCCGCATCATTTCTATAGCTTCGACGCTGGAAAGAGCCTATATATCGTTGAATTCTTTGCGATGTAAAATTGGTGAGTCACTCAGTGCTCTTCGATTCGAACCATTGTCCACCCGTCCCTTATCAGTGATCCCAGACGCGGGCACCGATACGTGCACCAAAGCGAAATACCACAGAATTTCTAAGTGTCTCGTGATTGGACCTGGCGGTCCGTAGCTTTTGCCTTTAGTCCATCGTAGGGTGAGACGAAGTATAGTTGAAAGTTTGCGCTTGTCCGTGTCTACTCGATTTTTAATGGCCCTTGTGTCGCGCAAAAACCTCTAGACTGCATCATGAACCAACTAGGCCAACAAGTTTTAGCTGAGAGCCTTGGCGCCCTGGGATGTGCTAGAACTCGTCCCAGGTCGTCCTTGAGGTCGTTTTAGAGGTCTTCCTGGACGTCGCCTTCGACGCCGTCCTCGACGTCGTTTTTGACGTCGTCTTTGAGGTCATTCTTGAGGTCGTCCTTGAGGTCACCCTAGACGTCACCCTAGAGGTCGTCCTAGAGGTTGTCTTGGACGTCTTCTTTGGCGTTTTCCTCTAGGAGAGTGGTTCTCAACCACTGATGTATTGCTGACCCCTTTTGGATCGGCGGAGATGTGATGGAGGGCCTCCCGTTCGTGATGAAGTGTAAGGAAAGGTATATGTTAATTATGACAATGATTTAGTAAATAGATACAACTGAGGGCTTGTGTAAAGTATACTTCTTCCATTGACATACACACAAGGAAATTGGAGGGTTTCCACTCAATCTGGAAAAACAAATACCAGTTTTGTTGCTGGGTTTGACTGATCAGGCAGGGCTTCGCGGTCCTCTGGAATGCAATCGCGAACCCCAATTTGACAACAACTGTTCTAGGACGTCGTCCTCGACACCATCCATTAGGCCTTCTCCGCTAAATTTGGAGGTCTGCCACAATCTAAATTTGGAGGTTTGGAAGTTTCTCCCCTAGATAGGGAGGTCTGCAACAATAAATGCTATCGCATTCATAGATAATCACCCCCCTGATTTCTGAAACTCTGACTCGACCGATGTATTGCTTCCAAGTAAATTTTTATTCATTGTGTGTACCACGAGAAAGCGCCTAGCCATCTTTGCGAAAGAAAAAAAATGTTCTTTTTTAACTTGATTTTAATAGTCTAAAACTGGACAGTACAATGTATGAGCACGATCCTACTACTAAATGCGTCTCAAAAATGATATAGTAATACCAGAATATAGGCAGAAACGCAAGTGCCGGTTCTTTTTTGTTTCCAAAAGCGCGCATATTCACAACATCAACTCGATAAGAGAGCCTAAGTGCTTCTCTGCATCACTAAAGGTCACCGTAGCCAACGGAGTGAGTACGGCGTCAACGTTAAGCTGGATCGCGTGTCCAATCAGGGAAAACGCGACTCTTAGCCGAACGCTGACGCCGCAGTTATGTCTAATATGTGGCATACGGTGGTAGTCTTCTTTAGTGAATAAGGAGAGCACTTGGGCTTTTTCACCTCGGATGGGTTGGTAGTGATAAACAACCCCTTTCCTTTATTCATCTTATATTCCCACGTACCATCAAGGCGATGAATTGAGTTCCTTTCTTGAAAATAGCCACTCGCATATTGTTGTACATAAGGGAACTAGGCCCACGCCCAACAATATTGATAGCACTACTTTTACAGATAGTAATGACTTTACAATATATCGTCACGATTGTAAGAACCAAAATAAGAGAGGAGTGTTGGTAGCGATAAAAATAATGAGCCGTTGTGTGCGGTTAGGTAGCAACCTACAGATAATCTGGGTCTGCAAACATTTGAATTTTAAGAAATATATTGTCGGGGTATGCTACAGGCCTCCAAATTGAAATACATATTTTAGTACTGAATTGGGAATGGGTATTTCTTTGATCAGACGCAGATTCTGTTACTCGAGTACTGTGCTTTTCGGCAAGATACTTTTCAGAAATATAATAGATTTCTGGATGAACATGTGTTTTTCTACCTATCTTTTGTCTTTAACTTTGGGCCGGTAATAGATCATCCAATACGCCTCAACAACATTTGTCTGGTGTATCAGTGGCATGAGCGACCACAAACTAATGCGTATCACCCTAGCGGTTCCTCGCCACAACATTCAGGTGCCGAAAAATTATACTTGACTTCGACAAAGCTGAGTGAGCCGAATTGTATGCCCATCTCAATTAATTTGTTGAGCGCAGCTCTTAAATCCCCGTTTCAGGCTTGAGCTGCGTCGGCGTCGCCGTAGGCATAACCGCGCGTTGCATTATGGGACGTTTCCCATAATGGCGTCAAGTCAGACGTCACGTGCGACGTCAAAAGGGTCATGAGGGAGGAGGAGAAAAAGGAGAAAGATTTGTTCGCAAAATATAACGGAAAAAGTTCCCCGCTAGATTTAGCAGAAAAACTTTCTATATAAGTCTAGCGGGAAAATTTCGCCGCTTCTTTAGAAGGCAAAATTGCCCTCTAAATTTTGCGAAAAACATTCCCCGCTAAGTCTAGTAAAAAAAAAAATTCACATTTAGCAAAGAAATTTTCACACTATGTTTATGGGAAAAACTTCTCGCTGAATTTGGCGGAAAATTTTCCCACTAAATATAGCGGGAAAACTTCTTCGCTATGTTGGGCGGAAAAATTTCCCCGCTAAATTAAGGGAAAATTGTGTCCACTCAATGTAGCGCGGAAACTTTTCTGCTAATTATAGCAGAGAATTTTGCAGGCATTCATCGCTCACCAGTCGTTGAAGAGCAATGACTTCCCGCCACCCCTTGGGTTTGTTGTCACTGACTGTGTTGTCTGTTACGTCACGAAAACTTTTTAATTAACATTTCCAGCGGGCGCCCTTTCGTGAAAAGCATCCCCGGGTTTGACCTGTCGTATAAAAAAAATGCTGGAAAATTGTGTTGCATACGTGATAACGTTCTAGCATCATGTGACATCAGAACACTTGACGTCACAGGCCTGTCCAATTTCCCTGCTAAATTTAGCCAGGAAACCAAATCGGTTTGTAAGCATCACCTGACGTTAATATTCTCGCTAAATATAGAGAAGAAACTAAATAGGTCACGTGACATCAGGTCACGTGACGTCAATTTACCCGCTGAATTTAGCTGTGCAACTGAATTTGTGCGTAGATCCCGGTGCGTTAATATTTCCGCCGTATTTAGCGGGGAAATCGATGTCGCGTGTCCAGATGTCGCGTGAACAATACACCATTTCAAACTCCCGTTCAATTTAGCCTAAAACTGAATTAGTGTGTAGGCCTGTGACTTCTCATAATGCAACACAGCGCGTGTTGCATTATGTGGCTTCACGGGCCATGGCTTCAAAATATGCGACTTCAGGAATTGCAGTTTCACAAAATCAGCAGCAACTAATCAAATAACGTTTCTCGTTAATAATGATGGCCTTTACAAACGTTACAAAGTCCTAGCAATGGTTATCACGAGCACAAGTTGCACCGCCACGCATTTTCAACGCCGCTGTTTAGATTGGTGGTTATGACATCCACTGAACACCGTCGAACTCCACTGGCATCATTTGACCGGTGAACCATATACCTTCGCGTCCGGTTTGGGAGAATACAGAGACGTCAGTATCCGACTGCGCTGCGAACGTGGTCGTGGCGGAGACACCAAAATATTACCCTATTGAAAAAAGAACTTTCAGCCCTGACGTGTCATGCGACCCTACTAGACCTCCAAGACTTCAGCACTTCATAATATAGCCCTCCCGACTTCAAGACTTCAGACTTCAAGACTTCAGACTTCAAGACCTCAGACTTTAGACTTCAGACTTCAAGATTTCAAACTCCAGACTTTAGCCCTTCGGCCTAACCCCTTAGCCAACATACCTTAGAAATGCAGCTTTCCGGAAAGCCGCGACAGATCAAAATGTATGTAAACCGTTTACTCAAACCCGCGCGCAAGCAGCTGCAGACAAGTAATCACACCAAATAAGGACAACCGAGTTGTTTGTCGCAAAAAAAAAATATATTTCGAGGTACTCACAATGCCGCTGGGTAAATTCCTGAGACGTATGGAAGTTCAACTAATAAAACCGAGCAGATGCACCGCTCGAACTCAACGTCGACCTCGAGGGCCCGAAACACAAAGAGAGCTTCAAGGGATGGGCGCGATGCTACTGTGAAGTGCGCACAAACTGGGGGGACCTTCCCCGAGAACAACTTTGGTGGATTATCCGTGACCGGACGTGGGGACACCGTGGCTAATCTTAATCCTCAGCGCGCCCTCCGTTCCAAGGAGACGAGGTATGGGGTCAAGGAGAGGGCTAACTTTCGGCTGTCTGGCGACGCGAGGCTTATTTTTGTCTGGCGCGTTTCCGCGCTTTTTGTGTTGCACGTGCGGATCATCTTCGACGGGTGGCGTCTCCGGGGACTGTAAAAATTGGTGACCCTGACGGGTTTAGAGGTTGGCGTCCGTAAAGGTTCCGGAAGGGGGAAAAGGCTCGAGAACGAGGAGGAGATGAAGAGCGTCACGGAGGTTCCGGAAGGGGAAAAAGGCTCGAGAACGAGGAGGAGATCAAGAGCGTCCCAATGGAGGCCTGCCCCGATTGCCAGGGAGGGAACGAAAGGAAGGACTGAAAGGCATCGGCCGTCAGGGCTCGGCGACTGAAGCTTGTCCCGGGACGGACGTCGGCGAGCGAACTGCTGACAGGGAGCCACAGCCAGACCTCACCAGCCCGTGCCTGCTGACAAGCAGCCACAGCCAGACCTCACCAGCCCGTGCCTGCTGACAAGGAGCGACAGCCAGACCTCACCAGCCCGTGCCGGGTGACAAGCAGCCACAGCCCGACCTCACCAGCCCGTGCCGTGTGACAAGAGGCCACGACACGAGAGAATGACGTGCAACCTGCCAGGTTCCAAGCGCCGGCCCAAGCGGGTGAGCGGACACCTTACGTCCCCAGTCGGACAATAAACGTCCTAATTTAAATCCGAGTCTCGTGGCATTTCTTCTCCTCTCTACCCCAAAAGGGACCCCAAGGGTGGTGTAACCGCTACCTCCGGTAGCGATCATCACATTGGTGGCAGCGGTGGGATCCATTTAACTTTTGGCGGTTGGCATTGACCCGACTTGTCTGGATCCCCTTTGCCAGAGAGAGCTGGAGGAGTGCCACGGGATTTCGAGCACGTTTGGTGTGTGTGTTGGCCGGCATGGCTCTTTCCGGGAATTCTGCCGCAAGCAGTAGTGCAATGGCTCCTAGTCTGCTTGCATTAAGCAACCTAATCCCAAGTTTTGGGGGTGACGGCTCAGTTAAAGAGTTTTTGACTGTTGTGGAGCAAGTGGCTACTATGGGGCTGTGGAATGACGCCACCACGCTGTGCTTATGTAAATGTAAGATGTTGGGGGCTGCGAAAGAATTCGTATGGAATGACGCGAAGGCCAGGTCGGCTAAGACGTTCACGGAGCTCAAACAGGTTCTCCTGAGCCGTTTCGACACCGAACCGCTAACGATTCGCGTGCAGAGGTTTATGGGGGCGAGGCAGCTCCCGAGTGAAGACGTGCGAACGTTCGCGACTCGCGTTCAGATACTCGCTCAGGCTACGGTGATGGATTCGGACGGCTCTCCGGACGCGAAGTCGAAAATGAGACAAGAATTGTTGCTCGAGCAGGTGCGCTCTCAATTTGTGGCTGGGCTCCGGGATCCTGTTCGGAGGTTTGTCATGTCACGTGACCCTAAGAGTTTCGACGACGCGGTAGACTTTGCTGCTAGGGAGGAGGCGAACGAGTCGTTAAGCAACGGCATCGCGGGAATCCGGCTAGTGAGTGAGGGTGACGGAAAGGAGAAAACCGAGTTGCAGGAACTCAAAGAAAGGCTAAGTAACATCGAGAAGATGTTGATGGAACAAACGCGATTGCCGTCGTTCAACAGACGCCCAGGCAGGTCGACCGGCCCTCCAACCTGTTATGCGTGCGGCAGGGTCGGGCACATGGCTCGCAGCTGTGGAGAGCGACCCGCAGAGGATCGTTCGCAAACGTATCCAAAAAACGTATAGACGTCCCCTCTGCTAGGGAGGAAGAGGGGGCGGCAGTCGTTAGTAGTCGGAAAGGGAAAGGCGCAAAAAGGGCGAAAGACAGGGCAGGAGGCCGCGGGGAACCGGCGCCCAAGGTGATCGCGAAGCCGGTAGCTGTCATCCGGTATTCAAGGGAGACAAGCCCCGTGATCGCGTGCAGTGTTAATGGTTTCGGCGTTAACTTGCTCGTTGACACTGGATCACGGGTGACTTTGATTCGTGAGAGCGTGCTGCAGAAGGTAACTGAGGCAAATGAAAAATCTCCGGCCGTTGCGAACATGAGCCACGGGCCATTAGTAGGAATAACCGGGGAGGAAATTGACATCAGAGGGTGTTTCTTGATGCAGTTCGCTTTGGGGGAGCACCGATTTGATCACGCATGCTACGTGGTTGCGGACGGCCCGGCCGTTCCCGTTGACGGGATTTTGGGTCAGGACGTCCTTTCCAGTCAGCGCATCGACCTTCTCACAACGCGAAATTTTTGAGGGTCGGTGAAAACGAGATTCCTATCTGGAATTGGCGGACTGCTCCTGCGACTGAGCATGGCGACAGTGTTGGTGCGGAGCGGGTTACTCCAGCGGGCGTTTCGGTGCGCCTTGCCAGTCCTTGCACTATACCTGCGATGTCTGAAGTCGTGTGTTGGGCCAAACTGGCCAAACCAATCGCTGCGGGAGAGCTGGGCGTTGTGGAGACCGGCCCGCTATCGGTACACGGACTCAAGGGAGCATCGGCGCTGATCCACGTAACTGAAAACATCCGGGTACCTGTGCGGATAGCCAATTTCACGTTGGAAGAGTTGACACTGCCTCGGAACAAGAATGTAGCACTGTTTCATGGCGCGGAGCTCAGTGCTGAGGTGGAATGCGTTCGTGCAGTTCAGAAGACCGCCGAGGCATTCTCAGACGCGGGGTCGAGCTCCGGCAGGTGATAAGACGATATGCGGGCGTCTTTGCCAGGACCAATCTAGACCTAGGGCAGTGCGGGGAGATCAAGCACCGGATTAACACCGGTGACGCCACGCCTGTGTATCAGCGGGCGTACCGTATTCCGTATTCACAGAGGGAGGAGATGGATCGCCGGGTGGGAGGCATGATGAAGGCGGGCATAGTGGAGCATTCCAAGTCGCCCTGGGGGTCGCCGGCGCTCTTGGTCGAGAAGGCGGACGGATCGTTTCGATTTGTCGTCGACTACCGGAAGTTGAACAGCGTGACACGTGTGGACCCATACCCTCTGCCAAATATCCAGGAGACGCTGTCTCAGTTGGGGTCGGCCAGATATTTCTCTGTGGTAGACATGGCCTCTGGATTTTGGCAGATTGAAATGGATCCCACTGACAAAGAAAAGACAGCGTTCAACACGACTAACGGGCACTACCAGTGGACCAGGATGCCTATGGGGCTCGTAAATAGCCCCGCGGTGTGGCAGCGTACTGCGGACGTGGTGCTAGAAGGGCTGGTGGGTCAGGTCTGCCACGTGTACATGGACGACATTGTCATATACAGCGAGACCTTTGATCAGCACATGAAAGATGTCGAAAGTGTGCTTCGGCGTCTTAGGGGCGCGGGTTTAAAACTAAAGCCAAAAAAATGTCAGTTCCTGAAGGCGGAGGTGAAATACCTCGGACACATGGTGTCCGCGGCGGGAGTTCAACCGGACCCAGAGAAGGTAAGCTCCGTGCAGAGCTTTCCTCGCCCGACGAACCTGCGAGAGGTCCGGGAGTTCTTGGGCCTTATCGGGTACTACCGCCGACACATCAACCAGTTCTCTAGGGAAGCGAAACCACTCACACGCCTGACGGCCAAAAATGTAAAGTTCGAGTGGACTGACGATGCCGAGGGCGCCTTTCAAAGTTTAAAGCAGAGACTGGTCGAGGCTCCGATCCTGAGGTACCCCGACTTCCGTATTCCGTTTGTTCTCGCCACAGACGCGTCACAGTACGCCCTTGGGGCGGTTGTGTCCCAGAGACACAATGGGCACGAGCACCCGGTGGCATTCGCAAGTCGCCAGCTGAACAAGGCCGAGCAGTCGTACAGCGCGACTGAAAAAGAATGTTTAGCATTGGTATGGGCGGTCCGGCATTTTCGATGCTACTTGTATGGTCGCGATTTTAAGATCACCACCGATTGCCGCCCTCTAAAATGGCTAATGAACATGCGAGACCCGAGTTCTCGGCTGGCGAGGTGGAACCTGCAGCTTCAGGAATACAACTTCGAGGTAGAGCACAAAGCGGGAAAAGCGCACACTAATGCAGACGCCCTGAGCCGTAGAACTCCCGAGCGTGACCCTCCGGCCCACGTTAAGTTGGTAACATCTTACGTCCCAACCATAAGCGAAGAGAGGCTAAGGGAGGAACAACAAAATGATCCCTCTCTTGAGGCCTTGCTCAGGCGACTTCCCTCGGAGCCAGCACCCCAATCGGAGTACAAAATGATTGACCAGGGCTTGCTTTGCAAGATTTCCCAAGAGCGAGAGGGCAGTCGCCGAGGGTGCCTCTCGGAGAGATTCGTTGTGCCAGCATGTATGGTGCCTGACGTATTGAAGGCATTTCACAATGCCCCGTACGCAGGTCACTTTGGAGAAAAGAAAACACGACAAAAGATCGAAAAGTCATTCTTCTGGAGTGACATGAGGAAGGAAATTAAGCACTATTGCGCATGCTGCGAATCCTGCCAACTCCGGAAGACCTCGAAACAGAGAAAGAGGGCGCCTCTGCAGGTGTTCGGTGAGGTGACTCGGCCGTTTGAGAGAACGGCAATGAATATTGTGGGACCGTTGCCCTGTACGGCCGATGGTCACCGATACATCCTCATGTTCGTCGACCACCTCACGAGATTCGCCGAGGCCCTCCCTTTGTTTGATCAGAAAGCGGAGACGGTGGCGAGGGCTTTTGTTGAAAAGATCGTGCTAAAGCATGGGGTACCGCACCAGCTTCTGACTGATCAAGGCAGTAACTTCGTGTCGGGATTAATGACAGAGGTCTGCAAGCTTCTTGGGGTAGAGAGGCTTCGGACAACCCCCTACCATCCCGAAGCTAACGGAGCAGTCGAGAGGCTGAACCAGACCGTAAAGGGGTTGCTTTCACATCTGGTCGCAAAGGACCAAAAAGACTGGGACGTTTGGCTTCCCTATGTAATGTTTGCGTACAATACCGCTACACACGAGAGTACCAACGAGACTCCATTCTACCTTGTGTATGGCAGAGACCCGGATCTCCCGCAGGAGCTGTTGACGCGCCCTCAGCTTCCTTACTACGGCACACTCGAGAACTACAGGGAGGAGCTTGAACTTCGTCTGCGGGTGTCTCATGAGCTGGCTCGCGAGGTCTCCTCCATGGCAGCAGAGAGTCGGAAGGGGCAATATGACAAGCGCTCGGCAGATGCCGATTTCGAGGTTGGAGAAAGAGTTTACCTTCGCGTGGAGCAAACCGGTCAGGGCCTGTCCCGAAAACTTGCCCCAAAGTGGAAAGGTCCTTATCGGGTGGTGGAACAGTTGAGCTCAGTTGTCTACCGTTTGAGGTGTAGTAACGGGGGAAGGGGTACATTCACCGTTCACGCCAACAGGTTAAAGAGAATGATGTATGAGGGCCCGTACCCTCAGGCCGACGGAGAAGCGCCCGCGGCCGACCGGCCAAGAACAAGGCAGCAAGATTTTCAGCGGGAACCGCCAACATTACCCGACGAGAGCCCTCCGCGTTCATCAGACCGGGAGTTTTTTGAGGCCGTCGAGGAGTTCGAGCGTGAGCTGCGGCGAGCGCATTTGTCTCAGGAGCTGGGAAGTCCGACGGCGAATCAGACGGAAGGAGCTCCAGAGTCTTTGGAGCAGCCACAGGGTCACGCGGTCGCGATCGATCCGAATGTTTGGGAACTGAGTTATACTCCACAATAAAGAAGTACATGGAGGGTGTCTATGCCCGTTTGCGCATATTCTTCAAGATTCATTACTCGGATGCAGGCATGATAGTTTTATAGAGCATGTTTGTATGTTTAGAGCGTATTTCTTTCTTTTAATGCACCTGACCAAACGTGTTCCTTTTCTTTGGATTCTGAGTCAGACCGGGGCTTTGTGTGTCTCAGCTCTTACAAAAGAAGGGGAAAAACCAGCGAAGCAACGTGCAGTGATGTGGTTTTTTTTTTTGTTGTTGTTGTCACCTGAACCAAAGCTTGACTACACTGTTTAAAAAAAAAAAAAAGTGGTGGCGATTGTGAAGTGCGCACAAACTGGGGGGACCTTCCCCGAGAACAACTTTGGTGGATTATCCGTGACCGGACGTGGGGACACCGTGGCTAATCTTAATCCTCAGCGCGCCCTCCGTTCCAAGGAGACGAGGTATGGGGTCAAGGAGAGGGCTAACTTTCGGCTGTCTGGCGATGCGAGGCTTATTTTTGTCTGGCGCGTTTCCGCGCTTTTTGTGTTTCGGCTGTCTGGCGACGCGAGGCTTATTTTTGTCTGGCGCGTTTCCGCGCTTTTTGTGTTGCACGTGCGGATCATCTTCGACGGGTGGTGTCTCCGGGGACTGTAAAAATTGGTGACCCTGACGGGTTTAGAGGTTGGCGTCCGTCAAGGTTCCGGAAGGGGGAAAAGGCTCGAGAACGAGGAGGAGATGAAGAGCGTCACGGAGGTTCCGGAAGGGGAAAAAGGCTCGAGAACGAGGAGGAGATCAAGAGCGTCCCAATCGAGGCCTGCCCCGATTGCCAGGGAGGGAACGAAAGGAAGGACTGAAAGGCATCGGCCGTCAGGGCTCGGCGACTGAAGCTTGTCCCGGGACGGACGTCGGCGAGCGAACTGCTGACAGGGAGCCACAGCCAGACCTCACCAGCCCGTGCCTGCTGACAAGCAGCCACAGCCTGACCTCACCAGCCCGTGCCTGCTGACAAGGAGCGACAGCCAGCCCTCACCAGCCCGTGCCGGGTGACAAGCAGCCACAGCCCGACCTCACCAGCCCGTGCCGTGTGACAAGAGGCCACGACACGAGAGAATGACGTGCAACCTGCCAGGTTCCAAGCGCCGGCCCAAGCGGGTGAGCGGACACCTTACGTCCCCAGTCGGACAATAAACGTCCTAATTTAAATCCGAGTCTCGTGGCATTTCTTCTCCTCTCTACCCCAAAAGGGACCCCAAGGGTGGTGTAACCGCTACCTCCGGTAGCGATCATCACACTACACTGACGAGTCCGTCGACGACGACGCGCGCCCAGTAACAGCCGCAGCACGGTGTCGAGAAACTTCGGAGCAGAAGCAGCGGAGCGCCACCCCTTTGCACGCTCGGCGACGGCCGAGCTGGCGGCGCTTCGCCGGGCACTGCCCTTGGCTGAAGCAGAGAGTGCGCCTGACCGCCTGGTAATCCTGAGCGACTCGAAGGCGACACTGACCCAGCTCGCCAACCTGGAGCGTGCACCACCGCTAACCGGAGAGTTGGCGAACGCGGCGATCATGTTGCAGCACCAAGAATAGAGAAATATCTTCCAGTGGCTGTCGGCCCACTCCGGCATTCGACGGAATGAGAAGCCGGATCGCTTGGCGGCTTCGGCCCAGGGCGACGACGCTTGTCCGACCTCGAGCGTGGCTGCGTTCTTGGACGCACGACTCCTGGTGAGTAGGGCCATCCGTGTGTACCACCAGATACCGAAAACAGCCCCGTGCCGCCCAGACTCCCGAAGAACCTGCCGAGGAAAGTCGCCGCAGGAATGCACTGACTTCGTTCGCACAAACAGCGCCTTCACACGAGCTCACCGAGCGTCAACAGCCAACAGGAACGAAGACTTTCCCGCCGACCTACTACCGTTGCCACCAGCAGCGAATTGACCAATCCGGACGCGGGGATGTCACAGCGACTCTAATTTCAAGGCGCCCCTACCAGGCGGCGGCGCTGGTAAAAGCAGACTACTTTGCTTTCGGGGCACTCCACATTCCGGATGCCATGGTCTGCGTGGTGAAACCCCCTCTCCCAAAGAAAAGGAGAGATATTCGCAGTGCGGGGGAGCGGCCGGGATTTGCTTTGGCAGCCCGAAGACACGCTTGGAAGCCGCGATCTAATGCCGGCTAAAATGCCGGCAACTTCTCAATAAATCGCATCTTCAACGCTCCGTTTCTGAAGCAACAACCAAGCGCTGGTGGGCCTTGAATTCGTTAATATTGAAACGCTGCATACACGCAGACGGTGCTAGGACGTGTTGGTAAAAATAGCCAATAGGTATAAGCCCGTCTGCTGTCCGTCGCATATGTCACACATTTCGGACCGGCTTGGCTTACTTTTGTTGGGCGGGCGGCTGGGCCGCAGGGTGGCCAACTCGCAACGCCGAATTCTTGGGGCGAGATCGTACGATAAAGCTAGCTCGATAGATATCTATCTGTTCTCAATGGGCGGCAATGTGTGTGCATAGTTTGCACTCAAATAGGTTCGATCAAAGCAACATTCGTTGCAACTGCGTCTACATAATGAACCCATATAAAGAGCGAGACAACAGGTTTACGCACTCGCGTCACCGAAGCGGTCTGCCGATGAACACAGTACGTTTACTCACTACCGTCTTTCGACGAATTCTACGAGGTCCTCCCGATAATTTCTGGTGAGTTTCACAGACCCTTTAGAACTGCCCTGAAAGGCCACACAGACCTTTTAGGACGATCCTGAAGGAACGCACACCTCTCCGAAAGATATCTTGATGGGCCCCACGGACCTACTAGAGGAGTCTGGTGGGCCCATCAGACCTTTCAGAATATCCTAAAAGGCCTCCCAGACCCTCACAGAAAATGCTAGTGGGCCTCACAGACATTTTTTCAATAGGGTACCGCGGCAGTTACGAGACGATTCCCAAACGGCCCACCATGAAACGCACGATCCACCAAATGACGATGGTGATCGCTTGGCGAAAGCCTCGTATCCTCGTATGGTACCTAATGGGCTCCTGAAAGAAAACAAATAAGCGTGTTTTTTTTTTTTCGATATTGAAAGAATAAACTACACATTGCCGAAAGATGAATATCCACCCAACCGCAGCTTGAGCAATCCGAACCAGATACTGATGTATCATAGCCTGCCGTTATCTGGTTTAAAAGTGACAAACAATTTTTACATTTCTTTTATAAAAAAAGTAAATAAATCAATAAATAAAATTTAAAAAAAACCTTACGAAGCTTATGCAGACATGGGTCTGTTGACATCCAACTGGTTAGGAATGACAACGAAAGAAAGGAAAACTAAATGATACGGAGCCCGACGTTTCAAGGACAGTTCAGCCCCTTGTTCAAATTGCAAGGGTTTTTTGGTTGGTAGCGCCTCGCGCGACGGATCGCAAACCGGACACGCAGGCACTTGGAAGTGTCCCATCTGACCGGTTGACGTTATTTTTAGTGATCTGAAAGTTCTGAATCATGTTTTTGTTATATAACGTTCTTTTTATTAACTTTATAAAAAAAACAGGCGGAAGCTACAGATATGCGTTTTGCGAAGGTGAGTTATACGGCCAGAGGGATATAGTATTGGGGGCTAATCGTAACAGTGAGTGGGCTAATTATATAAAATTGGTTAATTAACTTTTTAAGTATTGGATATACACATATGGTTTCAATTAGAAACTTACTGAGCGTCATCAAAAACCACTAAATCAACTCATTTTAGAACGGCTGGAAGCTCGTTGGAAACTCGGGGACGCACCAAAATTACCACACATGCAGCAGGGGCAAAGCGACCAGCGGCGGAACGCGATTATAATTTAATCATCCGCGTTTCGCCACTGCTAATTTTGCGCCTGCGGCATGAGTGTTAACTTTGGTGTGTCCCCGAGTTTCCCACGAGCTTCAAGTCGTTCTAAAAAAAGTTGATTTAGTGGTTTTCGACGACTTTCAGTAAGTATCTAATCGGAACCAAATGATTAGTTTCACTGAATAAAAAATAATGAACCAATTTTAAATAACTAACCAACTTATCGCAAATATTAGCCACCCACATAATGTTCATTAGACGTTATAACTCACGTGCACAAACCGCAGAAGTATAACTTTCACGACTTTTTAAAAGAAACGTGTAAATATTAAAGAGAGCGTTTTGTATATTTTTTGATCGTTTATAACCTGCGAATTACTAACGCTAAAGAAGCTGCTTGCCACATGCCAAAAAGGATAAGAAAGTTTTGGCGTACCTCGGTTACACATGTGATCAGTCGCTTTCAACTTTTCGCTCCCGGTATTTTACATGTGGAGACTCCTCAATACCTGGAGCTTCCGACCAATACCACCTGTAGACCAACTCATGTTTACAAACAAACCAGAGCGCAACCCATCTCCATTTAATTTATCTTGTTGTAATCATTCGAAGTTGTTAAATTCCGATTCCGGAAAATAAGGTCCCATCACTGTTTACAATAGCATGAATACTACCGAAGCGCATTAAATTGAGTCAGACTCTATCACGCTCATCCCGTCCATTTCTTTCTTCCTCCTCCGCCCCGTCACAGTCGTCAAGATTAAAAAATAATAATAATAATATTAATTTACGTGTTATGAAAGTTACAAAAAATAATAGAAGCGAGTTGTAATTTATACAGTAGCTACAAGGGCACACTTAATTTGAGTTACGCTAAGCCACTCGTACCCCACTACACTCTTGGACAAAGTTCTGTGGCTATGCATTCAAAGCTTTGGGCGAACGTGCGTTCGCGTATCTTGAGCACCCATCAAAGCTTGCGCACTCACTTCTTCTGAATTAGCTCTGCGAGAAGATTGTGGGAACTGTGGTTCAGCGTAACTGCAGTTAAGGGTGACTTCACTGCGGAGAAGAGTGCCGGCTTTACAAAGATCTTAGGGTCATAGTAAAGCACGCAACTTCCCTCCTAAGTCAAACGGTATACCACATTCAAAAAAGAAAAAAAAGAAAAAAAAACACGTGACGATATTAATCTATACCGATCGGCTATTACGGAAAACTCTAACAAGGTACACCACCGACCTATAAATGTTTATCCAGAAAGATCCCTCTGTCTGACGTCCGGTTATTGAGAAGAAATCGCTCTCGTCTCTGCGGTTGCCCCAGTCGCAGTAATAAAACGAAATCGATTTCTCTTCCAATGCGGAGCGCAAGTCCGTCTTCTTGCACAGGGGTCGGTAGACGTCAGAACAATGAACTTTTACTGGCTAATTGTAACGATATCGGGTAGATCTCCAGGCACCGAGCATTGACGTCTACCCATTATCCTTTCAATCAACGCCAGTCAGAACTGGACATCGTTCTGACGTCACCGTAACCCTTGCGCAAGATGCAGAAGACTTCCTCTCAGCATAAGCTGCAACAATCTTGGAAGAGCACAATAAGAGGACACTTCTATTAAACGTGTCTGCCAGGAAACATACGCAGTTATCTCCGTTGCCTTCTGATCATGCACACAAAACTCCGCGCAGTCCAAATATTACCGAATGCATCACAGGCTGCTCCAGGACACAGTCGTATGGCAATAAAAAAATCGAGGTCGCGGGGACGCATTTTTTTTTTCTTTTTTTCCGAGAAACTGCCGGATATGGGATGGTTTGCGGCCGAATATATTGCTAACGAAGGCGGTCTCTTAATGCTTTCATCGCGGTACGCATATTGTGGCGATGATTGCTCGACAGCTGCGTTCTGGTTTGTCTGATCGGTTCGGTGAGCTGGATAAACGACAACTCGTGAAAAAAAAGGAAGAAAAACATATAGGGAGAGTGCGGAGGCTAATCAGGAGTAAAAATATGGCGCGAGTGATCATTCTTTATTAAGCATACATCTGTTATCATCCAGTCATTCAGAAATAAAACAAGACGAAAAAAGACTGACAGACCCAGGCAAAATAACGATGAAATGATTGACAAGGCGAGAATTAGAAAGAGATGTATACTGACCGGTAGAAACATAGAGATGGGTATAAAAATGATACACAGAAAAAAACGAGAGGCACAAGAAAAGAGCAGATAAACAGTGATCGATTATTTTGTATGTGCGGTTTTTCGTTAGTGCGTATCCGTGATTCAGTGTCACACAAGGTTGAGATAGAAGAGTGATAAGGCAGGGAGTGCTGGGTTAGCGATCCGAACACTAATATTATCTTCCTTGTCCTCGCTTACGTTGAAATTACATTTGTGGAGTACCATCAGGATAACGAAAGGCGTGTCGCTTGAATTCAAGCGACACAAAAAGACTTAAGCCTTTATGAGGACTTGACGAAATGCTGTAGCGCTTACAGCATATCAATTATTGAAAAATGTGTAAACTGCTGTTGACTTAAGGACTGAGCTTCAGTTCGTTGATAATCTGTATTATAAAGAAAAAATAGAATAAATAAACCTTTATAATAAAAATGAAATGGAGTTCATGTAACGGACATTTCAGTCGTCAGTTTAATATTATGAAAATGTATTTTTTACTCTGATATGGTTACAAAACTTTTAATCAGCGGTTGATGAACCAAGGCCAAATAATTATCTTTTCAAGCAAAAACAAAATATATATACATGGGTGATTTCATCTCAAATCGGGCGGGCTAAAAGTGTCTAATTTTTATATTCCACGAAAAAAATATATGTCTTGGGGGTATTTCTCAAATGAAGGAGGGCGCAAACCGCATGTTCTCCCGATTTTTTGTTCTCGAGTTACGAGCCGTAGAAGCCGCAGTGGCAGAAACTAGTGTTTTTGCCTGCCGACGCAGGTCGCGTGTTTGACACCCTCTGCTGACGCTATTGTTTTCTCTACACCTTTTTCAATTTTCCCCCTAATTTAATAGGTATTACAAAGATACCTTGATGCATTCAAATATTTTTAGAAATTTGATTGTTTTCTAAAACACATGTCAAACGCGTCACTCCGGTCGCTTTTCGGTCAAATTTGACAGGTCATTACTTTGTCTGTACTTAAGGTAAATTTTCTTTCTTTGGCTTTACAGAAAGCCCAAAGCAAGCCCATTATAGATATGATAATATCATTATGATCTGTCGAATAGCCGCTCCGCTGCCTTCACGTAAAAATGTTGAAAGTTTGACGTCGATTTTCCCAAAAATCCCATTTTTGTAAATTTTGATTTTTTAAATTCTTGTAGAAATATTAGTCGACTACAAGAAAAAACAGTCTAGAAATGTAATATTTTGGTGGTATGTTTTCTGTTTGAGCCGCAATCGCGTGAAATGTGTGAACATTTTTTTATTTTTCACAACGTTTACGTGAAGGTAGCGGAGCGGCTATTCGGCAGATAATAATGATATTATTATATCTATAATGGGCTTGCTTTGGGCTTTCTGTAGAGACAAATAGAGAAAATTTACCTTAAGTACAGACAAAGTAATGACCTGTCAAATTTGACCAAAAAGCGACCGGAGTGACGAGTTTGACATGTTTTCTAGAAAACAATCAAATTCCTAAAACTATTTGAGCACATCAAGGTATCTTTATGATACCTATTAAATGAGGGGGAAAAATTAAAATGGTGTAGAGAAAACAATAGCGCCAGCAGAGGGTGTCAAACACGCGACCTGCGACGGCAGGCAAAAACACTAGTTTCTGCCACTGCGGCTTCTACGCTTCGTAACTCGGGAACAAAATATTTGGAGAACTTGCGGTTTGCGCTCTCGTTCATTTGAGAAACACCCTAAAATATATATTTTTTTCGTGAAAATTAAAAGCTGGACCCTTTCAGCCTGCCCGATATGGGAAATTTCATCTCAAATCGGGCAGAATAAAAAAATATAATTTTAATTTTCACGAAAAAATATGAGTTTTGGGGGCATTTATCAAATAAATGAGGGCGCAAACCGCATGTTCTCCAGATTTCTTGTTCTTCAGTTACGAAGCGTAGAAGCCACAGTGGCAGAAACGAGTTTTTGCCTGGCGTCGGAGGTCGCGTGTTTGACACCCTCTGCTGCCGCCATTGTTTTCTCTACACCTTTTTAACTTTCCCCCCTCATTTAATAGGTATTATAAAGATACCTTGATGTATTCAAATAGTTTTAGGAATTTTATTGTTTTCTAAAAAACATGTCAAACTCGTCACTCCGGTCGCTTTTCGGTCAAATTTGACAGGTCATTACTTTGTACCAGGGATGGGCAGTATTTCAAATACAAGTATTTGAAATACGTATTTTAAATACTTCGTGTATTTTGCATTGGTATTTAATTACAAATTAGGTAATGTATTTAACGTCTGTATTTAAATACTAAAATGAGGGTATGTCAAGTACAATTGTAATTAAATACAATTTTGTGGGCGAAAATACATCTTGTTTTTATGCATGTGGCTGTAAGATATAGTCTCCATCCTTTATTCGGCCATGGGGATTTTTTCTTTTTCTCCTCCGGCTTTATATTAGAGGCACTGTCCAGAGCAGGAAGAAAACAACGTCCTGCACCGAATGAAGTGTCTCTCAATTAAGCACAAGTGTTTAGTGACTGTGATTACGGTGCTAGTCCAGGGCAGGAATACTGCCGAAATCGACGTTCACAGGCAGACTGGCTAAATAAGTGCCTGTGACAATTTGTGATGTTTTCCAGCCTGAATTCCATCCATATGTTTGCCTGGAACATTCTAAATGCGCGGGTCGTCCAGATTTTCGTCACTGGTGCGAGTTGCAACAATAAAACATTCTCTAGCTAGTGCTGCGAGTCTTGGTCGCCTTGATTCTTTGGTGGTCTGTACCAAAATGTAATAGACAAAAAAAGCTGCTTGAAGCTCTGTACTTTTTTCACCTATTACGTCTAAGCTGATTACTTTTTTTTGTGATTATATTTTTATTACGTTAGTAAAGCCCCGCACACTAACTTCCGAGTGTGCGATGCAAAATTAAACTAAGATACCCAGAAACCCGTTGCAGGTGCCCTGAAGTCGCTGACGCAAATTTAGAGGAATGTATTTGGAAAAAGTATTTGGAGGAGACCAAATACATTTGGTTGTATTTGTATCTTGTATTTAAATGCTTTTTCGGAAATGTAATTAGATTTGTAATTAAATACATTTTTGACGAAGTATTTTGTATTTGTATTTCAATACATATTTGCATGTATTTTGCCCATCCCTGCTTTGTACTTAAGGTAAATTTTCTTTATTTGGTTCTACAGAAAACCCAAAGCAAGCCCATTATAGATATAAAAAATATCATTATTATCTGCCAAGTAGCCGCTCCGCTACTTTCACGTAAACGTTGTGAAAAATAACAAATCTTCACACATTTCACGCGATTGCGGCTCAAACAGAGGACATACAACCAAAATAGTACATTTCCAGACTGTTTTTTCTTGTAGTCGACTAATATGTCTCAAAGAATGAAAATTTACAAAAATGGGGTTTTTGAGAAAATCGACCTCAAACTTTCAACATTTGTTATTTCTTACAACGTTTACGTGAAGGTAGCGGAGCGGCTAGTCGACGGATCATAATGATATTTTTATATCTATAATGGGCTTGCTTTGAGCTTTCTGTAGAGCCAAAGAAAGAAAATTTACCTAAAGTACAGACAAAGTAATGACCTGTTAAATTTAACCGAAAAGCGACCGGAGTAACGAGTTTGAACGGTGTTTTAGAAACAAAAACGAATTCCTAAAAATATTTGAATACAACAAGGTATTTTTATAATACCTATTAAATGCCGGGGAAAAGTTAGAAGGGTGCAGAGAATACAATAACGTCAGCAGAGGGTGTCAAACACGCGACCTGCGACGGCAGGCAAAAACACTAGTTTCTGCCACTGCGGCTTCTTGGTTCGTAACTCGAGAACAAAAAATCGGGAGAACATGCGGTTTGCGCCCTCCTTCATTTGAAAAATACCCCAAAAACATATATTTGTTTCGTGAAAATTAAAAATTATACCCTTTTAGCCTGCCCGATTTGAGATGAAATTAGAAATTAGGGACTGTTAGTGGTATAAAACCTATAAGAAATTATATAAAAAAAAGATGTTAAATATTTTCACACGCGAGGCTGGTCTGGCCTTATCTGGTTAACAGAATCAGTAAGTAGAGATATAGCTAACATTCATATATGTTCCAAGATATATTTTACGGTTACATTAAAACAGTAAACCCTGTAAATTGTTACACCCCCAAATAACATCCAGATGACATATTTATTATTCAAAATGCCATCTCAACCACAATTAAAATGCATTACTTTCGAGATATAAAAATATATTTATTGTCACGAATTAGGGTGACTAAGAGTCGAAGAGTGAACTGAAAATAAAGGTTTAATGGGCGAACTTGTGCCAACCAAAAATGTGCAACGAAAGAGCGTCGAGGCAGCAGAAAGGCAGACGGCAATTGGGCGGCGAAACAGAGAGCACGAGCGAGACCGACTCGACAAGGCCGCGTGAAGCTGCTTATCTACGTGGGTCACTATCTCGAAAGTTCAGCAAAAAAGGTTCGAGCGTCGCGCGCTCGGAGCAAGGATGAACTAATACTCTCGAGAACAAGAAAGCAGGGGGAAGTTACGGCTGGAGCGAGAATGAACGGGAATCTTCTAGAAGTCCGTGATCGTGCGTTGCTTTCTCGGCCTTGCGGGCGGCGTTATCTCCCCCGTTTGAAAGCGCATCGTCCCGATGCAACGAATGCAAAAGAAAAACAGAAATGGCTAAAACATTAATGGCAAAACGGAATAAACATGCAGTGTCACAATTCTAACGCGCGTAGAGCGGCTTGAGTCGAACTACGTGGACGACTTCGGGACGTGGCTGGCGGCGTCCTGATGGTCGGTTTCCGTAGGGGAGCACCTCGAAGTTCAAGTCCCCAAGGCGGCGAATGACCTTGTAGGGTCCGAAGTAGCGTTTTAACAGTTTCTCGCTGAGGCCGCGGCAGAAAATGGGCGTCCACACCCACACCTGTCTTCGAGGTGGAACTCCACGTAGCGGCGACGAAGGTTGTACCGGCCAGCGTCAACACGTTGCTGGTCCTTTATGCGAAGGCGGGCTAGCTGATGTACCTCTTCTGCTCGTTGGGTGACCAGCTGGGCGTTTTCGGTGCCGTCGTCCGTCGGGTCGTGGGGCAGCATGGCGTCGGGCATCGTCGTGACTTTTTTGCCGTGCACGAGCTGAAAAGGGTGTAATCCCAGTGGTTTCTTGAACCGCCGTGTTGTGCGCAAACGTGACGTAGGGCAACACCTCATTCCACGTCTTGCGTTCCACGTCCACGCACATCAAAATCATGTCGGCGATGCTCTCGTTGAGTCGCTCCGTCAGCAAGTTGGTCTGCGGGTGGTATGCCGTGGTCCGGCGGTGGTCGGTGTGGCTCAGGCGGAGTATCTCTTTTCTTAGATGCGCCATGAACGAGGAGCCACGGTCCGTAATGAGGACTTGGGGAGCGCTGTAGACTCAACGAAGAACTTGGCTACGTCCACGGCGGCCCCCGACGTTAGTGCTTTTGTCTCGGCGGACCTGGCGAGATGATCAGTTGCAACGATTATGCAACGGTTTCCCTGCGTCGACGGCGGGAAATGTCCAAGAAGATCCATTCCAATCTGCTGCAACGATGCAGTCGGCGGCGCGTTAGAAGGCTCGGGGAATCGTACCCTCTCGTCCCTCCAAGTGGTTGATCAGTGCGCGCAGCTCAGGATCGTTCCGCTGGAGCGCTGCCATAGCGTGAGCGGTCACTGCGCCGAGAAAGTTATCGTCGTCGTCGTCGTGGTCGTCTTTGGCACAGCCGGTAGCTGACTCGACGGGGGCTCTGGACAGGCAGTCGGCGTCGCTGTGTTTTCGGTCTGACTTGTAGACCACTTTACGTCGTCCTCTTGCAGCCGTAGGCTCCACCGAACGAGGCGTCCCGATGGGTCCTTCAGGCTCGCTAACCAACACAGCGCGTGGAGGTCGGTGACCACCCGAAAAGGAGTGCCGTACAAGTACGTGCGGAATTTCGTGATGGCCCAGATGACGGCCAGACATTCCTTCTTGGTCGTCGAGTAATTACGTTTTGCGTTGGACGGCGTCTGGCTAGCGTATACGATCACGCTTTCTGCACCCTTTTGACGTTCGACCAGTACCGCTCCGAGTCATGAATTGATGGCGTCCGTGTGAACCTCGGTTTCGGCTGATTGGTCGAAGTGGCCGAGAATCGGTGGAGACGGGAGGCGTCGCTTTAGTTCGTCGAACGCCTGTTGTTCTCCACCCGATTTGAAGTTCACGGCGTCATTCGTGGGGTGTGTGAGCGGTGCAGAAAGCTTGGCGAAATCCCGAACGAATCGCCGGTAGCACGCGCAAAATCCCAGAAATCTTCGGACGGCCTTTTTGTCGGTGGCGGTGGAAATGCCGCTACGGCGCGAGTCTTCTCAGGGTCAGGACTTACACATTCGTTGCCCACAACGTGGCTTAAGAACTTCAGTTCGCCGTAGGCAAACCGGCACTTCGTCGGCTTGAAAGTGCGTCCTGCACTCCTGATTGCCTCAAGAACGGCCCGAAGGCGTTGGAAGTGCTCGTCGAAGTTGGCCGAGAATACCACGACGTCGTCGAGGTAAACGAGACAGCTCTGTCATTTGAGGTCTTCCACGACGGTGTCCATGACACGCTGGAAAGTTGCTGGTGCCGTGCACAGTCCGAAGGGCATAACCTTGAACTCACAGTCCGTCAGATGTCACGAGGGCCATCTTTTCTCGGTCCCGTTCGTCGACTTCGATCTGCCAGTAGCCACTTTTAAGGTCCATCGACGAAAAGTATCGGGAGTGGCGCAGCCGGTCCAGTGTATCGTCGATGCGGGGGAGCGGATACACGTCTTTCTTTGTGACTGCGTTGAGCCGACGGTAGTCAACGCAGAATCGAAGCGTTCCGTCCTTCTATATACGTACCGCTATCAACTTTCTGTAAAGCGTGGACCACCGCATAAACACCCTAACACCCTATATACGTACCGCTATCAACTTTCTGTAAAGCGTGGACCACCGCATAAACACATTTTATGGGGTGAAGCCACTCGATGTTTGCGCAGAAGAGTCAAGCGCATTATGCAACGATGCCGATCTTAAAACACGGTTGTCTTTTAAAAGGATAGTTCAACAAACTTTAAAATACACCCGTTGTATTCAGAAATAAGTTAAATATGATCCACAATATCCAAAAATGACAATCGCACGTTTGTAATTTGAGCCTGGCGGCTGTATCTTTCGTTATAAACGGCTCACTCTGGAAAGCGCTCGAAGAGCAACTAGCGGAGACCACGTAAAATTTGCCGCAATCTCGACGTAGTTCGCTTCTGGACGAGCAAAACTGCGGAGAGGCTGGCGTCGTGAGGATGTCCAAATTTTTCCAGCCACCGAAGCGGCTGCTTTTGTACGAATTTCGAGTGACGGGTTACCGTATTTACTCGAGTAATAGCCACACTACTTATGAATCCGTCCCTTGCGGACACTTTCCCACAGAACACATATAGGCTACGTTTCCATGGATGCGACCATGGCGCATCGAATCGAGATGTGACCAGTCACGCGCCCGCGATCCTCCTTTCCCTTCCTCGTCTACCCAATCATAGGCGGTTAATCTCGATTCGATTCGCTACGATCGCATCCATGTAAACTCAGCCATAGAGCCATTCATTGCGTTGCGCATAAATACCATAGCGAATAACCAAATCCAGAACCCGATTGTTCATACAAAGGCAATTTTCACAGATGGTATCTTTGCACGAAGACTTTATCGCTGTCCTGTCAACAGCTGGAATCATGCAGTCGATCGCGGTGATTGGCAATCTGCGTGCTCTGCGGAAAAGCGAACCCCCAGGTTTTCTTCATAGGCAGTGCGGATATTACTAGAGTAAATACGGTAATCTTCTATAATCTTCTAGAGGGACAATAGCGACTTCTGGGTCACTCAAAAAAGATTCTCGGAAAGTGAGGACTTTCTTTTTCCCCTCTTCTCCCGTGGTGGCCGTAGGCGAGAGAGTTAGCGTCACTAGCTGTCAAGGTTCCTAGACGGGCCTTACAAACGAGGTGTTAACGGCATTTACTAGGTGCGCTTTGTAATCGTTTGATTTGTTTGAATTTTCCATTTCGTGTCTCTTTTAAGAGACATTGGTGTGTCCGATGTGATACTGCTGCTTTTACACATATAGACGAAACAAAAAAAAAAGCGCCGAAATTTCGTTATAGTTTCTCTTTAAGTCAAAGCAGTCTCACAAGTTAATGACGGCATAATATGTCTAATACAAAAAGAACATACAAGAGGTATGAAAATCATTTATAACATCGTCTTTCTTATTTCAAGCAGTTTGAAAAAAAAGTGGCAACGTGAAACAAATACTTCAGTTTTGAGATTGGAAAGAAAATATCCCGTGTTATTTTCTGAAAAGAAAACGATATTTTAATGATAAAATAAACAAAATTATTTACAGTAATACCATTTTAAAAAGCCTGATTTTGGTGGAGTCTACTTTTTGATGCTGGATCTGATGAAATCGATTTGTATATTCAACGATAGCGAAAAAAAATTCACTGTGGCTTGGGTTCATCCTACGTTTATATTTTATTTAGTTTGAACAATTTGACGGAAGAAGACCGGTATCAGCATAAGGACTTTTAAATAATTTTTCTAAAGGCAAGAGACGACCAGGAAGTGACTTGTGCAAGCAGGCCGATCTGGAATTTCAAAAACGTGCATACAAAACAAAAACCTAGTTCAAACACCCCACAAACTTGAGTAAAGCGCGAGACACATGGACGGCAGAATCGTCCGATCGGACGTCCGATGCGACAGTCCGAACACCGCTCCGAATCGCCGCACGCGACAGTTTGAGACACACACTTCCGACCTTCCATGCGACACGACGATCCGTTCGGCTCCGCCCAGGAAATCCAAGCACTCCAGTGGGAGATCCGCCTTCACAGATCTCTGGTCCCAGATTCACGGTTTAGCTCACCCGAGCGAAGTTAGGAGCTCGTTCTCGCTAGCACGTGCATTCTTTTCCGGTGCCATCTTTTTCGAATAAGTCCGCGGGATCCACGCGCCCGGCTTCCCGTCGCCCGTCCCGTTTTCTTCTTCGTCCCGCCAGACCCAGTACGTAATCATGACGTTCGCGCTAGCTGTGCGGCCATTGGCTGGACGCATCCGACAATCCGTCCGCCATGCGAAGCTATCTGGCGCGTTGGACGCATGTCGGATCGCCGATCCGACGTCCGAAGCGACCAAATTTTTCGGATCAGGTAGTCGTACTGCCGGATCGGACGTCGGAACGGATGGATTTCTCGCGCATGTGTCTCGCGCTTAAGAAAAAGAGAAACAAACATTATCAGATTCGTTTTTGAAGTCAAAGAAAAAAAAATGGCTCTCTTAAGATCTCGCCTCAAGAAAGATTAAAATTACGAGAAAAAAAAAAAAAAAACTACTAGCATACAAGAGCCGCCACGCAAAGATTGCTGCAATAAAGCACAAATAATACGCGCATTAAGAAGAAAAAAAAATGCAATAGAAGGCGTCGAAAAAAACGCCTTTAATTGGGGACCTTCAATCCACCTGTCCCTTTTAAGGCTTCTTTATTAGGGGTAAAAAAAGAAAACCCTTATGATAGAGATGCATTTATTTGGTTTTCATAAGCCTTCAGGCGCTTTCCTGCACATAAGAGTAACTGCATTTTTATTGATTTTTTTTTTGTGGTTGATCACTCAAGTAATAGAGATTTTGAAAATTTACGCAAGCATCAAGAAGCATTTTGGGAATGTAGATACCCGCCTTACAAACACTCGATTGCCTGTATGAATTATTTGAAGTCGATATCTAAAAATAAGGCTTTGTTCAACGTGCGTGAACTGCCATTTTTTTGTAGTTTATTGTTTTGTCTTGGAATGGTTGCGCCATATTCACACTGGGGGTTCAACAAATTGCTAGAGATACGGTACAAATTTGCACGCATTGGATAATGAAACCAGGCAGACCCACTTCACGGTCCCAATTTAAACGTCTGTGTGAATGCAGCCTTACCGCTTCGAACGCCAGCACTTGCAGCGCGTGTAAATTCACTTGCGAACGCTCCTTGGTGTTTAAGTAATAAGCCAACATTTTATGCCGATGGTAGAGCTAACTTATAACTGGCGTCAAAAACGTTGTTGTGAAGTTCCGAATACCACAGTGCAATATGCCAAAGCACACAAAAGTAAAGTGCAAAACTACTTAACGTAAGGATGTCTTTTTTTTTTTTTTTGTCTCATAGGTACACAGCATTGGTCTGAAAGTTTAAAAAAAACAGACAGATTGAGCGTTTTGAGCGCGTTAATTAATTATTTTCCGTTAGTGTTTCCTTTAGAAAGACATTTTCTCAAACTTAGAAATAACTTGAATACTCTACTAAACTTACCGTATCTTAAATACTTTTTTGAGTCATCTGGCATTTTATAAATATTTTTATGTAGAATATTTACTACTCTAACTTAACTACTTCTTGAAAGTAACACGTACTCACATCGTAAGTTTCTCGCAAGTTTCTACCCGATTTGCAGACGCGCGCGCGATCTCACTTTTTTGTCTAGGCAACACACAAGGCGTACGCGCAAAAATACACGCATTCCGAGGTCTGAGGCGATGAAGCGGAGATTCTGCTTGGCGGCCTTTACCCAAGTTTCTCGTTCGGAGCGTATCGTAATGATAACAGACGGCCCCAGACAAACACGAAGTGATCCCTGCGAAGACGAGCCCACCCGAGAAGCATCGCAAGCACATTCCCTCGCAAGAGGCTCGTCTTTTGCAGACGGGAAAAACAAGAAATCTAAGCAAACTAATCCTCTAACTTAACATGAACTAAAACCGACGAGCTTAGGAAGAGATTTGATTAAATTCTGTCTGTCATTTCTTGAGCTGGTTTTGTACACCTGTCTGGCATCAGCCTAAAGACTCAAGAGTCGAGACCTGGACGCAATGGGGCGTTAGAGCTTGGGAACGGCTTTCGTTCTGCCATGATAACAATCGCGGGAAATTTTATAGTCTGTTGGTGAAACAGAAGAAACTTCAAGTGCCACCCAAGCGTTGCCTTCCAACCTGCGAGCGGATCCGGGGAGCGCCTGTTTAACATCGGTAGACATGTGTTCAGAATGAACAAAGGACAGCTGTCGGACGTAAATATCGAAAAGAAAACAACTTTTCTTGCGAGCCGATAATGCGGTTTAATAATGTCCTTATTTTTTCATCCTCGTTTTTTTTCGTACTTGGTTGTTCAACAGTAAATTGAGAAATAAATTGTAACTCAAGAGTATCTTCAGTGTAACGATTATTACGGCTTTCGAGTGTGCAGTGCTTTGCTCAGTTACTTTACAACGTGGTACTTACTGCTTAGTAACTTGACATAAATACTTTCTTCGAGTATGTTGTACAACCCTACTTTCTGCACCCCACATTTTAGACACGCCAAATAAATAAATCCAGGGTAGTTTGATATTCCACAAATAGAATATTTTATCTTTTATTTTTACTTAGTGTCAATATAGGATTAGGCACGGTGTAATTCCAAACTTACCACTATGACGGAATGCGCTTTAAAAGTAATGAAGTCATAATATCCGCACGTTACATTTACGTTATAATCAATGTACGATATAATTAATAAACATTTAATGCAATGATATTACCTTCAGGCATCATAAAAACAATCACAAAAGGACGTCTAGAATTGGTGGGGCTTTCTAGATTTTTTCGCGTTTGAGTCGTAAATATTTACTGACGATTCCAAGATCTCCATATTTCATTAAAAAAAGGTACTAAAATTTTAATTTCGGATAAATATTGCGAGATTATTTGTGCTAGTTTTCATGACTTATAAATATATAAAAGTTTTATTTCATTTAAGTACTCATAGAAGCAATGCAAAATTTGCAGGGAGCGAGATATTTGCAATCACCCTTGTACTAATATGTTTATGTATTCACCCTTGTACTAATATGTTTATGTATTACTTATAAAAGAGCCACGTAAGCTGCCTTCGAGCGCAGTCAAGTAAATACAGTGAGTCGAGTTTTTTTCTAGTTCTCCAATATTGTTATGTTTTTAAATACAAATGTGGCTCTGATCTGTTATCCGGAAACTTTAATAGCCCCACCTCACAAGCTGACGTACGTTCGCCACGGATGATTCTTTCTTGATCTCAAAAACACTGCCCTGTAATGCGTTTCTTGCTTTCATTCAAAATTACTACAATCAGCGCTAACATAGCATAGCTGGAAGAGTGGCTCCAGCCGGCATTCTAAAATTATGTGCTGTTCGAACGACACTAAAAGAATAAAGTTTGTGCAAATCTCCGCCGTACGAATAATATGCGATGGTGTACCTTCATTTCAAACTCTGGCTACGAGAAGCAATGCCGCTGACACAGAAAAGCAGTTTCGTAACCAACCGAAACTAAAAAACGCGTCCAGTTCGAGTGTGTTTTCAGAACGAGTCCAAAGTGCCGCTGCACGTAATTTATGTTTTAATAATGTGCGCCCATTTGGCGGTTTTTGATTGCCCATAAAATTGATAATAACAAGATAGCCTGAAATTTACCAATTATAAATTAATTGTTCAAAGATAATTATTACCTTAATTGAGCCGAATGTTAAATTTTCTTTAAGGACATTTATGAAAGCCATTGTGACATGAACGCTTTTTTTTTCTTCCTTTTCGTGCAATGAGGTTTTCGCTCAATAGCGATTATGTCAGAGTTCCGTGAAACAAAGGAAATGCCAATGAGAATATGCAAGATAAAAATAATTCACATTCTTGTTTTTGACAATCTCAGGCTCTGAAAGAAACTCTAGATATATGTAAAAGTTCGGAAAACAATAGCTATAAAGTCTGCCAGAAATATAAAGCTCTTACATGCAATGTGCCTGCAAAGTCGACTTTTTCGGGGTTTTGCCTCAGAAATACATTTTTTTTTTACTCTACTTAATTTCCTACTCTTCCCCCAACCTGCTTATTTGTGGCTGACAATTTTACTATAATGCGAGGAACGCGTCTTCGATTGGTGTACTTATTGCGTCCAAAAACGGGGTCCATTAATCTTTTCCCTATGACGCCATCGATGTGCCTTGATGTCGCCGAATGCAATTGTAGCAGTGGAACAGCTGCAGTGGTGTACGTGCGCAGACGCCTGCTCTGTTGGAAGTCCTTATCTGGTTTGACTGTCCTTGGAAGCTTCGGCAGTCAGGGGTGGGACGCCGTGGCGACAGAGGCACTCGTGGTTGCTCGTGTTTCTTGGCCGGAACATTTAGGAACAGCCACCAGAATCGTGGCATTCTACACCAGAACACTCCCGTTTTTGTGACGTTATTTGTTGGCACTTCGGGACCGCCTTCGATCCATGGGCGGAAAGAGACGTTAAACGCACCAGTCGGAGGTGCGATCGGGGCACTGCAACTCAACGAAGCGTTCCTGCTTTAAAGGAATGAAAGAGAGTGGCTGATTAGGTTTACGTCGTTGCGGAGCGAAAATTAGCGATGTTCAACAAGAGCCAGCGAGAAAGGGGGGGGGGGGGGGGGATATATACAAATAAAAAAGGTGTTGCGTTGCAAATTCAATTTCCCATTTGGAGCGTCCGTTCGAGTCGCGTCTCGTTTCGCAAACGGCTAGATGTAGCGAGAAAAATAAATTGCTGTCGGCTCCAGGAACAACCTGATTACAAGTTGTCTTTTGAGTTGACCATGCTGTACGCCACGGTCACTGATGACAAATCGAATCATGGACTTGATGTGGAAACAGAACCCAAGCAATCGAGACCGGTAAGAAAAAACGTGAGAAGATCTAAACGAAAATACCGAGCTTTACTCTTAGTCCGTGTATTTCAAACTGCGCTGGAAGTGTATCCAGAAATGACGCTGGCATAGACGCACAACAATACATAGACATGCAATGGTGACACTGATTGCAGCATCATCGGTGCGGAAGATTGTTTTGAAAGCGGCGCTGCTGCAATTTGCTATTAAACGATTGTTCATAGACCAACTCAACTCAATGACGTCACGCCACTGCAGTGGCGCTGCTGTCGTATACCGCGAATGCGCAGGCACTTCACACCTCGCGAATTTGTTTTCTGCGCACGCGCAGTACCCACACCTGGAGTGGGCAAAGTGGGCTTGTTTGAAAACACTGTGTTGGTGCACATTGACTTCTTAAAAGAAACTGATTAACAGTATGCTAGATAAATTGATTCAGCACTCAGTTGGTCAAATCAGCGATAGATTCATTAGGCGACCGAACCAATAAGTGGTTCTCACTGCCGGTGATAAAGGTTGAGCTCGCTGCTGGTATTGTCGATCGTAGCAGCTTGTTTGAAAAATATCGGCGGCAGCGGGTTACATTTGTGTGTTTTTTCTAGCAGCTTCAACGATTTTTTTTTATTTGATGAAGCCCCAAACACTATGTGGCACGAAGGTGAAACAAAATTAAGGAGTAATTCACTTTGAAAAAAAAGACCTTTCAAAACTTTTAGCCCTAATGCGTTATGGAACCCTACTAGATTTTCAAGACTTCAGCCCTTCCGACTTCAGCACTTCAGACTTCAGCCCTTAAAGCCTAAGCACATCAGATTTCACCGCATTAGGTTTTACCATATCAGCCTATGAACCCCTTAGCCAACATACCTTTAGAAATGCAGTTTTTTGGAAAGCAGCGATAGTTCAAAATGTATGTAAAGCGTTTACTTAATCCCGCGCGAAGGGAGCTGCAGACGAAAGTGATCAGACCAAATAGGACAACCGAGTTCTTTGTCGCAAAAAAATATATATCTCGAGGTACTCGGAAATTCCTGAGACGTACGGCAGTTGAACTAATAAAACAGAGCAGGTGAAACACCCCTTGAGGCCGACCCACATAGGGCGTATTCTCGACGAATTTACGCGCGTATCAGCGGGCTTAATCACGCGATTTTGCGGGCGTTTTTTTCTCGGAAGGGAAGAGGGGAAATTCGTCAAACCACACACGACGCTTTTTGTCGACGTCTCCTCGGCGTTTTGTGCAGTGTAGCCCGACTAGCGCCATTCATGAAAGGAGGCAAAATGTAGATCGGCTGATATATTGTCACGGGTGGTGACCAATAAACAAGAAATGAACAGGAAGAAATAAACGTTTAATGTGGCGAACTTGTGCCAAAACAAAAAGAGAATAGAAAAAAATAACAAAGCGTCGCGAGCGTCGAGGTCGGCGAGACAGCAGAGTCGAGCGCTGGGGCGAAACTGACTCGACAAGGTCGCGGGCGGCCTCTTATCTAGAGTGAGTCACTGTCTCGAAGATTCGGCGGAGAAGGTTCGAGCGTAGCGCGCTCGGGGCGAGAATGAACAATCACTTTCCAGAACAACAAAAACAAGGATGAACGATAGTTATGGCCGCAGCAAGAATGAACGAGAACTTTCTACAAGTCCGTGACCCTGCGCGCGGCATTATCCCCCCCCCCCCCCCTTTAAAAAGTGCATCGTCCCGATGCAGCACAAAACGAAGAACAACAAACAAAAACAAATACAAAACAAAAAGGCAGCAGAATCGCGAGTCGCAGTTCACAGTTCACAGTTCACCCGTCGACGAGAGTGGGAAGTTCTATCGTTCGTAATACGGCTTCAGCCGGACGACGTGCACCACCTCGGGTCGTGGCGGGCGTCTTGCAGATGGGCGTGTTCCGTCGGGTAAAACTTCGTAGTTCAGGTCGCCGAGGCGTCGGATGATTTTGTAGGGTCCGAAGTAGCGTTTGAGAAGCTTCTCGCTGAGACCACGGCGACGAATGGGAGTCCAGACCCAAACCCTGTCTCCGGGCTGGAAGTGGACGTCCCGACGGCGAAGGTTGTAGCGGCCAGTGTCGACGCGTTGTTGGGCTTTAATCCGGAGTCTGGCGAGCTGACGGACTTCTTCTGCCCTTTGGGCAACCACCTGGGCGTCGTCGCTTACGTCGACAGCCGGTTCATGGGGCAACATAGCGTCCAGCATTGTCGTTACCCTGCGCCCATGCACCAGTTGAAAGGGTGTCACTCCGGTGGTCTCTTGTACGGCCGTGTTGTAGGCAAAGGTGACCTACGGCAGCACCTCGTCCCATGTCTTGTGCTCCACGTCGACGTACATGGAAATCATGTCGGCGATAGTCTTGTTGAGTCTTTCCGTGAGCCCGTTGGTCTGCGGGTGGTACGCCGTGGTGCGACGATGGCTGGTGTGGCTGAGACGCAGGATTTCTTGGGTCAGCTGTGCCATGAACGATGACCCTCGGTCTGTGATCAGGACTTCGGGGGCGCCATGCCGGAGGACGATGGACTCGATGAAAAACTTGGCGACTTCCACAGCAGTCCCTGAAGGGAGGGCTTTCGTTTCGGCGTACCGCGTGAGATAATATGTGGCGACGATTATCCAGCGGTTTCCCGATGTTGACGGCGGAAAGGGGCCAAGTAGGTCCATTCCGATCTGCTGGAACGGTGCGGTCGGAGGAGCAATCGGCTGCAGGAGACCGGCCGGTTTCGTTGGCGGTTTCTTACGTCGCTGGCACTCGTGGCACGATCGGGTGTAGAGGTGGACGGCTTTGGGGAGCTTTGGCCAGTAATACTTTTCACGAATACGGGCCAGTGTTCGGCTGTAACCGAGGAGTCCCGACGTAGGGTCGTCGTGACATGCTTGAAAGATCTCCTCCCGAAGGTCGGTCGGGATTACCAGCAACCACGGTGTGCTGTTGTCGCCGAAGTTCTCTTTGTAGAGTACACCTTGTCGAATGGCGAAGGTCGGCAGTACTCGTGAGAAAACACGTGGCACGGTACCCCCACCCCCTTCCAGGTGCTCGATTAATGCGCGCAGCTCAGGATCGTCCCGTTGACGTCGTGCCATGTCGTCGGCGTTTACAGCTCCTAGGAAGCTCTCGTCGTCAGTGTCGTCGCTGCAGCCGGAAGGGGTTTCGACGGGGGCTCTGGACAAGCAGTCGGCGTCGCTGTGCTTCCGGCCGCACTTGTAGACCACTGTCATGTTAAACTCTTGTAGTCGGAGGCTCCATCGAGCAAGACGTCCTGACGGGTCCTTCAGGTTAGCAAGCCAGCAGAGCGAATGGTGGTCCGTGACTACACGGAACGGGCTCCCGTACAAGTACGGGCGGAACTTCGTGATTGCCCAGACGACCGCAAGGCATTCTTTTTCAGTCGTGGAGTAATTTCGCTCCGCCTTGGACAATGTCCGACTTGCGTAGGCGATGACTCGCTCGGTGCCTTCTTGAACTTGAACCAGTACCGCGCCAAGTCCTGCGTTACTTGCGTCCGTGTGAATCTCGGTTTCCGCATCCTGGTCGAAATGTCCAAGAACAGGAGGCGTCTGCAGTCGTCGCTTCAGCTCGTCGAATGCCTGCTGCTGCTCCTCGGCCCATTCGAACTTCTCGGCGTCCTTCGTGAGGTTTGTGAGCGGTGCGGAAATCCTTGCGAAATCTCGAACGAAGCGCCGATAGTAGGCACATAGCCCAAGGAACCTTCGCACGGCCTTCTTGTCTCTTGGCACTGGAAATGCTGCAACCGCGCGAGTCTTCTCTGGGTCTAGACGAATGCCTTCGTTACTAACCACGTGACCTAAGAACTTCAGTTCGTCATAGGCGAACCGGCACTTTGACGGCTTGAGAGTGAGCCCGGCGGTCTGTATGGCATGGAGAACCGTGCGGAGTCGTCGCAAGTGCTCGTCGAAGTCAGCTGAAAATACTACGACGTCGTCCAGGTAGACGAGACAGCTCTGCCACTTCAGCCCTGCCAGTACGGTGTCCATGACACGCTGGAAAGTTGCTGGTGCCGTGCATAGTCCGAAGGGCATCACCTTGAACTCGTACAGTCCATCCGGCGTGACGAAGGTTGTCTTCTCTCGGTCCCGTTCGTCGACCTCGATTTGCCAGTAGCCGCTCTTCAGGTCCATCGATGAAAAGTAACGAGAGTGGCGCAGCCGGTCTAGAGTGTCGTCGATGCGGGGCAGTGGGTAGACGTCTTTCTTCGTAACCGTGTTTAGCTGCCGGTAGTCCACGCAGAACCGAAGAGTTCCGTCCTTCTTCTTAACCAGCACGACTGGAGAGGCCCATGGACTGCTTGAAGGTTGGATTATGTCGTCATTCAGCATCTCTTGAACTTGCTGCTGGATCACCTCCCTTTCCATAGCGGAGACTCTGTACGGTGATCGATGCACAGGGCGCGCGTCGTCCTCGGTAACGATGCGGTGCTTGGCAACCGCGGTCTGGCGCACCTTCGACGACGTCGCAAAGCAGTCGCGGTATTCGGCGAGGAGGTTAACCAGCTGACGTCGTTTAGGGTCCGGAAGCTTAGGGTCAATGTCGAGCTGCGCTGGCGACGTACTGTCTTGCTGGGACGGCGAGAATTCGTCAGTAATCGCGGTGATTTCGGCGGGGTTTCGGAGTTCCTCGACGTGGCCCACGGTTGCACCTTTCGTGAGGTGTTGCGTTTCGTTTCGGAAGTTCGTCACTAGGGCCACAGTCCGCCCATCCTGAAGTTCAGCTACTCCCCTTGCGACGTCTATGCCTCTTCCCAGGAGCAATTGGAGGTTTCCCTCGAGAAGAACTTCGCCATAGGAAGCTTCATCGATCCCGACAAGTACGAAAACACTCGACCGCGGTGGTAGGTTTACGTGGTTTGCGAGGACTCGGACCGTGGGTGACGTCGCTTGGGGTTCCTCCGATGGTGGAGCAGGTTTTCGTAGCGTCAGCCGGTTTGTTCCGAGGTCGATGACGGCGCCATACTCGCAGAGAAAGTCCATTCCGAGGATAACGTCCCTCGAACAGTCTTGCAGAATGACGAACCTGACAGGGCACGTTTCACCGTGGATATCGACGCGAGCAGTGCATCTCCCGACTGGTGTGATGAGATGTCCTCCGGCGGTTCGTATTTAGGGTCCTTCCCACGGCGTCATGACTTTTCGAAGGCGGCGGGAGAGCCTCCCACTCAAGACTGAGTAGTCTGCTCCGGTGTCCACGAGTGCCGATGCGTCGTGGCCGTCAATGACGACGTTTAGGTTGTTGGACACCGTTGCAGGGGCGTCGTAGCGATGCGTGGCGTCGGGGGAGTGGGAGCGCTCCGTCGTTCTTGGAGGCTCTTTACGTCGGTCGTCTTCGGCAACTCCACCTCCAGGGGTTGCCGCGCCTAGTTTCCCCGGCGAGGAGCGAGGGGTGACAGGCTTTCACGTCGGGGTCGGTGCATCGGCGAAGCTGGACGTCGCGGCGATGGCGACCGGAACTCTCGGCGGGACGCAGGCTCGGGGGACTGGGGTCGTCGCAGGTACTCGTCGATCTCCCGAGGGCGTTCACCTTACCGGGGGCGCGGGTCGTTTGGGTGGAACCCGCGCAGCCCGAGTCGTCGGTATGGGCATCGGCGGTACACATGGTCGGGTTCCCCGCAGTGGTAGCCGAGCGGGCGTCGGTCGGCCGTTCGCCACACGTCGGTCTTCCTCGACGAGGGTTGCTCCGGGCGGACGTCCTAGACTTGCCCTTCCTGGCGTCGAGGATACTGTAGCATCGGAGGGTCTCGTCGGGGTGGCGCCGTGGCCTGGCGGTTAGCTGGCGGCGGTCGTCGGGCCATGGCGGCGTAGCTCAAAGTCGGCTCCTCTGGCGTCGACATGTTGATCGGAACCTCAGGTTGGAAGGCCCGATGAACTTCATCTCGCACGACCTCGGCGAGCGACAGGGAGGACGGGCGATCCATAGCGGGGAGCATCTTGCGGATTTCTTCCCGGACGACTTCACGGATGATGTCACGGATGCCTGGGAGGTCGGTACCAAGGTTGTATCCGGATGTCGCCAGAGTAGTCACGCCAGGGTGTCGCTCGTAGTGCCTGGCGCGTGCTAGTAGGGCACGTTCCATACTCGTCGCCTCCGTGACGAACCCGTCCACAGTTGTCGGGGGATTGCGAATGAGACCTCCGAATATCTCGCTTTTTACACCCCTCATCAGGTGTCGCAGCTTCTTCTCCTCTGTAGCCTGAGGATCGGCGCGGGCGCTCAGGCGAAGAACATCCTCGACGAAGCCGGTGACGCTGTCGTTGGGGCCCTGGGTTCTGGTTTGCAGTAGGTCCTCGGCTCTCTCTCGGCGGTGGTGGTTGCTGAACGTAGCCTTGAGATCGGTCTTGAACATGTCCCACGACGTCAAAAAGGACTCATGATTCTCGTACCAGTGCTTGGCGGTACCCTCAAGCGAAAAATAGACGTTGTTCAGGCGCTGCTCGTCGGTCCAGCAATTGTGGCGGGCAACGCGTTCATACTGGTCAATCCAGTCTTCGACGTCTTCGTATTGCTCGCCGTGGAATGGAGCAGCCGTCCGCGGTACGACGGGCAGGTAAACGACGGCTGGAGCGGCCGGGGTCTCCGACTGGTTGGCCATCGTCGTCCTCCTTGTTTGCCTGGTCCTGGGTGGCAAGGGTCCTAACTCCGGGGGTAGGCCAAGGTTCCGGCGACTTAATCGGGTCTCGGTCTGGTCCTCGTTGGGTTCTTGGGGACTTGTGTTCGGACTTGCACTCCGAGAACTCGGAGGGGAGCGCTGCACGGGCATGCGGTTACCCCGCACCTCCACCAAATGTCACGGGTGGTGACCAATAAACAAGAAATGAACAGGAAGAAATAAACGTTTAATGTGGCGAACTTGTGCCAAAACAAAAAGAGAATAGAAAATAATAACAAAGCGTTGCGAGCGTCGAGGTCGGCAAAACAGCAGAGTCGAGCGCTGGGGCGAAACTGACTCGACAAGGTCGCGGGCGGCCTCTTATCTAGAGTGAGTCACTGTCTCGAAGATTCGGCGGAGAAGGTTCGAGCGTAGCGCGCTCGGGGCGAGAATGAACAACACTTTCTAGAACAACAAAAACAAGGATGAACGATAGTTATGGCCGCAGCAAGAATGAACGAGAACTTTCTACAAGTCCGTGACCCTGCGCGCGGCAATATTATTACGTTCCGCAAGAGGACAGAAATAACTGAATGTTATAAGCAATCAAAGCCCAATTTGCTAACACCTGTTTCATAAATGTTCGTTGAAATCGTCAAGTTGCCGAAAACTCCCGGCAGGAGGAAGGCTGCGATCTCTGCTCAAAACCCTTCCTTTTGTTTTTATTTTCACATCGGCCGTATTTTCTTTTGTCTCAGTCGTTCATCGCTCGTTCCAAAGAAAGATAGCGATTTCGCACATTTCGCCGATAAACCGGCGAACGCGACCAACGAGCTCCCATTTCGACGGCTGAGTCAAGCCAGCCAGCCGGCCGCATAGCTAGGAAAGCCGATTCTCGAGCAATTTCCGGCATTCAATTCGGGGCTGATTGGCCGGCACCGCGCCGTACGCTTCCGAATACGTTACACCAAAATACGCCGATGCGCCGAGATCTGTCTCGGTCGGATCGCCGAATACGCGCGTATTTACGCCGACCAAGGAAGCGCTCGTCCCGACGCCCGCTGTACGTCGGGATTACGCCCGCCCAAACGACCGTAAATACGTCGCAAATACACCCTATGTGGTTCGAGCTTTAGAGTGGAACTCGGCGCCGGCCTCAAGGGCCCGAAACACATAATGGCCCCGACGATAGTGAGACAGCTGGCGGATGGGTGTCTCGAAGAGCGCTTCAGGGGATGGGCGCAATTCTACACGGACGGGTCCGTCGCCTCCGACGGACGCACAGCCTTAGCCGCAGCAGTGTCGACAGACTTCGGAGCACGAACAGCGGAGAGCCTCTCTTTTGTCTCCTCGACGACGGACGAGCTGGCGACACTGTGCCAGGCACTGTCCTTGGCTGAAGCGGAGAGTCCGCCCGAGCACCTGGTAATCCTGAACGATTTGAAGCCGGCACTGACCCAGCTCGCCAACATGAATCGTGCACCACCGCTGGCCATTGGTGGTAAATGCAACGATCATGTTGCAGAGCCAAGAATATATACTGGCCTGCCAGTGGCTGCCGGCCCACTGCAGCATTGATGGAAATGAGGAACCGGATCGCCTGGCAGCTAGGTGGTGCACGTTACCGCCCGTTACCAAGGGTAGTGCCACTATTCCTCTCCACTCGTCAAGCCTCTCGGCAAGCCAAGGTCAGGGGCCAAGCCCGGTCATTTCTTCCAGCGAGGTTGCTCCGCCATTTGTCTTCTTCAAATACGTGTTTATTCAGGTGGTATTGAAGTCGTCCGTCTCCCGCGCACTCCATTTCTTCACTTTTTCAGAGCGCTGTGGATGGCTTTTCAAATGGCAGGTGATTCTAAACGGGGTAAGTGTCCACATTTTTCTTTACCATTCATGTAAAACCCCCTCCGAGTCGTGATGTCGAAGCATCAATTTTGGCGGACGATCAATCAGTGTGTAATCAGACGTATAAACTTTCGAGTTTATGCAATCATTATATTTGTTCCACTGTGCTCAACGATCGATGCCAGACTGTAAAACTTGATGCCTAGAGACTGCAATATCGCTTAGAGGGATGAGCTTATCGCCATAGGCGTAGACTAAAGGGGGGCATTGGGGCTTCTCCCCCCCCCCCCCCCCCCCCCGGGTCCGGGCCAAGATCATTACCGAGACGCTGTTAACGTGCCATGTAACGAGCTTCTAGTAGCGGTATGGAAATAAAATAACGCCCACGTTGCCTTTATTGACAAAATACATGAGAAATGGAATCCCAGTGTGTTTTCGTTAGCTTAAATCTCCAGTTCTGGCGAAAAGGTAACGCGCAGCACCCCCCCCCCCCCCCCCCCCCCCCCCCCCCCGGGAGAGCTCAACCTGCCCCCCCCCTCGGGAATATGGAAAGTCTACGCCGCTGCTCATCGCTGCTACTTACAAGCAATAACGAGTCTTGTGTTCAGAGCAGCGGGAACGGCACTAGTTCCTAAAAATCGTCAAAACTTCGCGCCTACGCATCGCGAAACCACACCTGGGCTTGATGACGCTGCACCCATCGAAGAACCTTTTGATTACGGCGATAACGAGCTGTCCTTTCGCATGCAACTGCGAACGCGTGCACTTGAATCCGCTCACTTTTGTTGGCTGTACTTTGTTTCACCTTAGGACCGAACTCTGCCTATGTTATGAGCCGTAGGGACAATAATAAAGCGCAACCCTATGGCGTGCTCGCACCACTTGATAGGATGAGCCGGCAGAGTTGCACGTAAAGAAAGACCGCGAACACCGGCTGGTCCTATCAACTGCACACAGCACTCCATGACGTTGCGCCTTTTTCGCTGCTTGATTTGCCCTTCGGTTGAAAGCATTCACCGCGCTTGAACCTAAGGTTAAACTAAGCATAGTTCACCACAACACTTTTTTTTATAATTCAAACTTCTGCTCAAAAGTGAATGGCTTTCTTTTATAATGCTGGCTGCTTCACATTTATAATTGTCCGGTATCTTGTCTTTCCAGAACCCTCTTCTGAACACGCTAAAAAAGGGAGTCGTTACACGTTCATGGGTAAGGCCAACTTCAAAAGTCTAGTTGTGAAGGTACCTGTTACATACTCTCGAGCAAATGAAACGTGAACGACGGAACGACGCCATCATGCTCTTGTAGCGTCCCCCAACAGTCATCAGCAGAAGCTATACCACCGCCTGTTGTTCACTTCGATAGTCGAGTTTGTGCCAAGTTGCCCATTCTTTCGGTAAAAAAAAAATAGGCACTTAGTTGTTTGATTCGTAGTCTTGAATGCACATACGACGCTAATCTGTGAACTTTCTCCGATTTTACAATACGGACCATGCATTTCGAATGCCCCCTAATGACTCACAAGACCGTAATCTTTTATCAGTTCCGAAATACTGTGTGAGTCTTCTCGTCATTGTCACATAAATATAAGGCTCGTCTTTTTTATCACATGTCATGACGGGGAGTTTGAAATGGACGTGCCGAATTGGTGACTCGGGGATTAGAGCCTAATGTGGTGGGATACTGAAGGAAATTGGCAGGAGTCTCGTAGACCCTAAAAGGGCCGGCCACATGGCACCATCACTGCTCGAAGCACCCCACAGGCTGCGGGAGAGCTCCCGCTCAAGTGCGCCGAGAGGCACAACGAGAGCGATTGCCTGTCGCTTCATTGTTTACCTTTCTTTTGTTCAAGACTGTACGTGATAGATTTGCACCACCACGTGTGCGCTCTTGTCTCTATTTTTTTGTTCATTAAAATCCATGACGAGCACCTAAAAAGTTCCTCCTCCATTTAGTTCATCTTTACATTTTCTAGATGCTTTTGTTTTTTATTCAAAGCGTTCTTACATGTCAAGAAAAGTATCTTCTGAAAATAAATTTTATATTTCAAACTTTTTTATTTTCTGTTGCTCATGTTAAGAGGTGATGGCACATGGTATTCAGTGATTACTTTGAATTCAAGGTAGTTTTGTTACATCACTCAACAATAAAAATGTACACAGCAACATATATTGCCCAAGCGATGCTTGGTGGAAGCACTTGGTGAATGTCAAGTGCCGCCATAAAGCGTAAATTGTATGAGCATGTAAGGAGATTTAGGGGTAGGATTAATTTAAATGTGTTTCTTACCTCCAGTAAAATCCCAAACCGCTGTGTATGTAGTGAAAAAATACGGAAGTTTATGCTTTTAGTGCAGACAGGAGCCACATTTAAATGAATCCTATCACTAATTTTTTTTAGGTGCTCATACATTAGCTTCGAATTATACACAAATAATTGTTCGCGCATGGCCTGTTAATGTACAAAAAAAGTCCTAAGGCATCATCATGAGACCATTTAGAGAATGTATGCTGTCCGGACAAATGAATTCAAGTTGGACTGCTTGATGATGGGTCGAGATCTACCTTAAGATTTCCAAACATCCTTACATGAACATCCTGAGGATATCCCAAGGATGTCTTTGCGTTGTCTGGGAATGGGCATCATATGCGCTCAATGAGTCTCGATCAAAGCAATGTTCGCTTCCTACTGCGTCTACACGATGGGCAAAGAAACACAACGAAACAACAAGTTTACGCACTCGCGTCACCAATGCGGACTACGGACCCTTTAGAATGACCCTGAAAGGCTACACAGACCTTTTAATGCGTCCCTGAAAAGCCACGCAGACCATTTAGAAGGGTCTTGAAGGAACGTACTCCTTTCACAAATATCTTAATGGGCGCCAACAAATTGACATTTTAATATATTTTATATTTTTTAAGCCTTCTCAGAAAATCCTTGTAGGCCTCAGAGACATTTGTTTCTATAGGGCAGTAACAGCTCTCACCTAAAAGACGCACACGCGACGAAGTGTTTCCTTGAAGCACCGCTCCTGTCCAACGGCACACCCACCTGCCCGTGAGACAGAGACAAACCACTTAGACGACCAACCTTCTCCCAGACCTCCAGATCGCTTAGTAGGCAAGTTATACTCCCTTTCAGCATAACTTTGCATAAGGCTAAAGTCGCAACCCAAGCGAGCCAATAAGGGCCCGGACACGAGACACGTGAGAGCGAATTGTCACAACGCGCCCCTCCCAAGGAAGCCTGTCCAGTTTTTTCCTCCACCAGTCTGGCTCGTTCGAGGGAACCATGACGTTCTCTCTTTGTCAACTTAGGCCGGAACCGAGTAGATAAGATGCATGCCGGACCAAAGAGTCTCTTCAAGAGCACAGTCTCACCTTAGCCGCTGTCACCGTCGCCGGACAGATCGATGTCCCCGAACCTGCTTGTCCGATGAGTCTCGTAAGAGCATTCCGATGTCGTCCATTGGTCGCGTGCGTATGCTGGCCGCAAGGCAAGGCAAGATCTCTGTCACCATCCTTTTCTCTTTTGTCGTGGCGTCAACGACCAAGATGGTTGCATACAGAAAGCAACCAAGACTTTTCGCGCCCTGGTTTTGTTACGGCATGCAAATGAGTCGCTACAGGGCGACTCCTTATTTTTCTTCTATTTTCTCATTTTGTATTTTTTGGCCGTGTTCTTCCTTTCTTCATCATTATTTTCCACTTAATATTCCTTGCCTCTCACTATGTGGCGCCCTTAAGTTGTTTTTCTTTTTTTGTTTACTTTGGATATCTTCCTTCATTTTCTTTTTTTATTTGTCATTCTTTTTTTTTTTAGTTTGAATTTATTTTTCACTTGTAATTTTCTTTATTTTATTCAGACTGGGTCTCGGTGAATAGCAGGGTGCCTAGTTTTTTTCCCTCTGAACAAGCACATGCTTTCGCGAGTCTGCCACAGTTATAACTTCACCAGCGGAGCTTGACAAGAATCCATCGAACATATGTTGGCTCTTAAGGTGGAGAGCACCTTTATATAGCGCACGACACAAGAGCGCCGACGTAAAGCGCACGGCATGAGAGCGCTGCGACACGAGCGCCCTTTGCAAGTAAGATCATAGAAGTCCTGATCACATCTAGAGTTATGTACGCCGCACCATACACGAGTTTGACCGAAAAACACAAACTAAAAAACTAGAAGGGCAACCACGAAAGGCGACCCGACTCGCGCTATGCGCACCCCAATACACGCCCTTTAAAAGCTTAAATACCACTGTACTTTCCAACACTCTCGAAAAACAGATCACTGTGCGCAGAGCAGCTCAACAAAACGACTTTAAACATCTCAACCAGGCAGAGCCTTGCTTCTAAGCTTCAAATACGACTCCCCACTATCATCAATCCCAAAACAACCACACCCGGGGGCCGCATCCCCAGAATTTAAATTAAACCTATTCCGAAGAACATGAACCCAGAAACCAAGTAAGGCAGAAGAGACCAGCATAAGAAACTCGTTGAGCGGAACAGTGATTCCACAGACATCGCCATTACATGATATTACGCAGATGCAAGCTACAACTAAAACATGAAGAGCGACAACACAGCGGTAGTAGGCCCCCAAGCCGGAAGAGCCCATAGCCACACCAAAGCCCCTTCCCCACCGCACTGGAAATCCAAGAAATAACCGAAGTTATTTCCTCAAATGTCAGAAAAAATCCCACCATCATCCTAACGAGTAGCCAAGGAATCGCCAGAGACTTCATAATCGATACTCTACCCACGCACATAATGACCGCATTAGCAAAAGCCATGAGAGAACAAAAGAGTCGCTATCGAACGGGTCCCTGGGCACGCAGAAGTTGAAGGGGACACTAGAGCCAACGAGCTCGCCTGAGGAAGCGACCTACCTGGCCCTCCGACTCCCTGGCCAAAAACCTTCGACCCATACGGTTAAAGAAAAACACTGCACAAATCTAGAACACGCGCACAAAGAAAATTTAGAGATTAGGTGACACTCCTTAAAAGCCCGTCACGCGCATTTAGCAGAGAGGACGCCACAATTATCAGACGCGCGCTAACAAGCACACCATTCACAGAACATCACGAAGACTATACTAGTGGCGTACCACAGACACCCACATGCACACACTGTGGCCTCTACCTTAACAACGAACGTCAACTGTGGAAATGTCCAAACGTTGCTCCCATGACCCAAAACCGCACTCCACATCCCACCAATAACATTGAGACCAGGGAGCTGGGAAAAATAGGTCACCCCCCCCCCCCCCTTTCCTGCCAACGAACCATATGTTTGGCCGCTGCTAGTCCAGCACCTGAAAAACGTCCTGGGCGAGGAGCGCTAACCACGGGAACCAGACTTGGCGATTTCATAAAACGTTTACTCTCTCTCTCTCTCTTTCTTGCCATTAGAGCGTACGTCACGAGAGGACACGGTCGGTCGAGCGCGCCGCAACTTGTTTAGCATGCGATGCGTGTGCGTTATAGGAGTCAATGGATGGTTTGTCGCAAAAATGTGTGGAATGCCGAGCACACCAAACACAGACGTCGAAACATTATACGACACGTCGGAAGGGCACAATTGTCGGTTTCAGTCTTCAGTTTAACGACTCTTAACATGTCAGAAGGCTTTTTGAGCTCCCATCTGTTTGGTGGCTATTTCGACGTCTCAGGATAAATTTAAGTAAAATTGTGACATTCATTGCAGTGGTGACATGAGCCCGCCTGTAATATAAAAGGCTCGCCAGTATAAAAAAAAGTCTATTCGTCGAGGAGAAACTATAGTAGAAGAACAATTAGTCAAACTTGGCAATGTGCACAAAGCGATTTCGAATAGCAGTTTGCAAACAAAAGTTGTGGTGAGACAAGAAAGTAAACCGAAGTTTATTTTGTTGTCTTAATTTGTTATGATAATACACTTTTTTACCTCGTATTTGAACCAAGGCATACATCTTATTAAGATTCTGTGACCTACTTTCTTAGAAAACGTTAGTGCAAAGATGAAAAAACAATTAATCACTAAGAAGTTGACCATTTCTGAAATTAAATTGCTGCTTTGTACCTGACTCTTTGAGACTGACAAAATTAAAAAGCATTTGCAAATTGTTAGGCAGTAGTGGCGACTGCCTCGGATGTGACCAAATATACACAGTTTACACTTTATTCAAGTAATAAGGCTTTGAATTCAAGCACCTTTCGATAGACATAAAAGCAAATCTTCTGTCATTTTGGCTGCATCATAAATAAACAAGACAACAATCTTGCGAGTATATAGTCACCTTAGCGGAGCGAAGATTACAACAGAGTGAATTGCTTGAAAAGATATCTGTCGCACGCGTGGGAGTTACTGCTGCCCTGGTTTCACCCCCACTGTAAGGGGATAATGACCAAACTCTACAAACCATACTTCCGAAACCATCGTCGTGTTCCACAGCGATGTAAATAAATAAATAAATGTATGCTGTTTTTTTTCCACGTTTGTCTAAGGTGCGGTGAGCTCTTCTATGCTCCTGAACTTCTAAAACGTATGTGCTGTGTTTTCTGGAGAGCTAATCTCCCGTGTGCTTTTCTCCGGTATTCGAGAAATAGCCTTAAAATATTTTTGCAAAAAAAAAAATACCAAATTTTTTTAAAGTGCCCGAATAAAAAAAAGTCCATTAATCTAATTTATAAAAAAAAAAAATTGAACTGTATTTACGGAGCCAAAACGAAATTGTAGTTGGCGCCGGCGAGAGCCCGCGGAAAAGAGGCAACTAGCAACTAGTACTAGTAAAGGCAACTAGTAGTCAAGAGGCAGTTTTCGCTCTTTCGGGAGCTTCCTGTGGGCTCCATAAGTTAATTATTAATCTTTGTTTTTTTTTCTTTTTCTTTGCACTTTTTTAACAAATTATTTTGCTGTTAAGAAGCAACAAACACAAGAAGTAGTAACTTCCTTTTTGATTCTTACGACAACAAGCAAATGTTTTACCATGTTCTGGTCGAAAGGGCGCGGCGCTCACTAGAGATTCGGTTCGCGCCGTTAATATAGCTGTATTTTTTCTCGTTATATATTCATTTTATAAAATACTTTTAACATCGAGGCTGGTTCGTTTTTTTTATTTTTTTTTCCTTCGCATACGTTTTTTTAGGGATAATAATACGCACAGGGCAGAGTTAGGACACAAGTTTTTCGTCATTGCTCTCGCGTAAATTTTGTGTATTAGATACCATAACAGAAGCTTACAAGACAGTTTTAGCTGACAAGAATCAGATGCGTAAATACGTATAAAAATACCCACTTTGCATGTCAAATTGTACTAGTTGTATTGCGTATACCGGTAGGATACTTTGGTTTCTTGTATTATGTTTATCAAGATGTTAGGCGTAGCACGATCGCTCCATCCTGTCGCATAAAGTTCACGTCATTAGAATTGCGTTTCGAAAAAAATTGCGCTCAGTGACCCTGCATTATACTTTCTGCGTGGCAATAGCCCAGTACTCGTTCTCTCCATCCCATATTTTGACAGAGCAGATCAAACTAAAAACGATTCTGGTTTCCGTACACTTCATATTATAATGAAATTTATATTTTAAAGAAATTGTTCCATATGATAAAACAATGTTGTTCTTTATTTTAAAGATTTTTGAGCCCGATGTAACGGATATAAAAAAGGAAATACTTATTTTGACATTGGTTAAAGGAATAAACACTGCGTTTAAAAAAAACGATGCTTGGGGATTGCCAATTTGTTACTAACTTCTCGCTGGTGGATAACACCGATATCTCCCCAAAGCCTTCTTTCTCGTAATCTCTTTATTTCTTCTATATCGAGTTCTTTTTAAAACTTTCTGCACTTCTCTATTTATCACTTATACCTTAAAAAGAAAAAAAAAGTTTTCCCGTGTTAAATTAAACAGCATTAAATTTCCAAGACTAGTATAGACAGATTCAGAGAAGCGAGTAGGAAACGGTGGCCTTGACTGCATTAAGCCTGGTTAAAAATTTAGGGAACAACAACAACCGACTCCAAGAAAATGAGGTTTCGTGCCACTTGCGATTGCCATTGCAAAAGCCCTTGGGCATTTTCAAAGGCCAAGGGCTTTTGAAGCGGGGGTAAAGGAACGGGCCTTTTGTCGCAAGGGCATTTGACTCGGAGCTGTTGAGATTGGGCCATTCGTGCACCAAACCCCAAAAATATGCTTTCGTTCCAATGCGTTTGCAAAGTTGCCGGAGTAAAAACAAAATTATCTAATATATATTTTTTTTTTCATTTACCATATATTGTACCTCGTGGCACGCTAACTTGAACAAGAACGTCGCGCATTCTTACGCCGCTGTATCCTACCTTTAGACTGAAGGCAGCGGCGTATATCCCATCTTTTTTCTTTTTTTTTGTTTTACTTAAAGCACGTGATTGCCCTAGTAAAATTACTCTTGTAATTTTGAAGCATCGTTCTTTTTGAAATACTGTTCAATCTGAACAAGTAGTGGCCCGGACCTTACGCGCTGACTGGTTGTGCGCTTTCGTGACGTGCGCTCTAATGTTGCGGGCGCTCGTTGTGCAGCGTTCTCGTCTCGTGCGCTTAAGAGTTGTACAGACCGTCTAAAGACGTTCCGGGTCTAAAAAGCGCGGTCTTTCTTTTTCTGTGTGTGCTTGTGTTTGTGCCTTCTAGGGAAAGGTTTGGTTAAATGTTTTTGTGCAATCATTAAAATAAAAAAATTAAACGACCTCGTTTTTTATTGACATGATCAGTGTCGGTTTTAGCAGGTAGGTATTTTTTTTTGCTGGAACTATACGAGTGGCAGTTGGTTGGCGACTTTGAAAATTATGTGTATAGGGGGGGATACAAAATGAACAAGTCAGCTGAGAATGAGGCGTACGTTGGCTTTATGTTTCTGTCTCTCCCATGTAGTTTGGTTGCTTCTCGTTTCTCCACAAATTAATTTTGTAGCGCGTTTGTTTAAGCCGCCGAAAGTTCCTGAGCCTCAATGCGGGTTCTATTATCTCCGCTGCAGATGAGGAACTCAGTCAGAGCAGTACTGCTGCTAGCCAATGTTATTTAACGAGCATTACGCTGTAGTGATACACGACGTTATATACAATACACGACGACACGACGTTATCATTCAGATTGAACGGGGCAGGGGTGAGTATTGAGCCCAGGATCCCTGATATCTGCAACGCGAGGTTACGCTCTTCGTGCTTTGAGCAGCGGTAGGCTGACACACTTAGCCACCAAAATCCCCGGTTTCTCTATCGATTTTAGGCTGTTTAAGGAAACGGTAATTTCTCTCATCATGCTCGCGCCTGCGCCATCAATGTATCATTGTTGATACACTGATGGCATTATAGGTATTATAGGCATTATAGGTCGTATTAAATACCTTCTTTCCACAAAAAGTAAGTTACTCCTTTATAATTCGCTCTTCTACTCTCATTTAAACTACTGTCAATTGGTACGGGGAACAACAACAATTTCAAACCTTCAACGTGTTCATATATTACAAAAAAAAATGTCTTCGTCATATTTACAATGAGCCTTGTGGAGCGCCAAGTACTAACTTGTTCCACCGCTCCCATGTGATTAGTGCATTTAACTTGTATAGATATCGATTAAGTACCAGGTATAAATTAGAAACACAAAGCAATATTACTAACTTACGTGATCTGGCTCATCTTCAAATACACAACATAATTAGTTACTCAACAAGACAGAGAAAAATTGGGTAGTGCATACACCTCGTTCGAACTATGGAAATGATTGCCTAAGTTTCGTACTGCCGTCTTTATTAAATGAATATCATCTTGTGCATTTTGATTTATTTACCTGTAAGTACAGTGAACTCCGTAGAATGTATGAAACTGACAGAGTATGATTTTTTACGGATTGTTTTTTGTTTAATTGTGTGCGCCCTAAACATTTATGATCACAATGTTTTTTTTTTGTTTTGTTCTTTGGTGAGTGTGTTATTGCAATGTATTGTTAAGATTACTTTTCTTCCCGCCTTTTTATTTTGTTTTTCCCTTTTTTTTCTCTCTTTTGTAAGTACTTTAGCAGGATGCTGCTTAGCTGCCAATACTAAGCGTATGTGGACTCGTCAAGCTGCAATGCTGCAGCTTTTTTCCACAGCTCCTTCATCTTTGTACAAGGTGAAAATAAACTGATTTGATTTGATTTGATTTGATTTGATTTGATAATGTGCCTTCGCGCACGCCCTGAACGTGCCTGCACGCATGGAGCATCACCGCAAAAACTGAAACGTTGGAAAACAATTTTAAAAACGGTAATTCAGAAGGGCGAGGTTTTCCGTACTTTCTGTGTACCTCTCATCTTACGGGCGAAAGCTGTCTTTGGCGAGGCTTCGCGGCAGATCCCCTGCCCTCGCTTGTATAGGGTCGTCGCAGCTGGAAAATTACTCCAATAAATCTATCGGGAAAAATTTATTTCCCCTAAGCGTCAGGATGTCGCGTATCCCCATGTCTTCAGCGACGTTGTGACATCAGGTAACATGGTCACGTGCCTTGTGACGTCACAAGACGTCATGGTTAGTGTTATGTGGAATCGTGAGCAGTTCGTCTGCAGCGCCTCCGATATCACCGCATTTTATTAGGAAAACACTTTAAGGAATCCAAATTGTTTTCTCTCTCTCTCGTTTCTATATTATGTACATTCTAATCAATATATTATATTTTCTCATTTCCTCAGGATGCACTACAGATACTAAATTAAAAAGGTACTATACTGTACGCTGGAGGTTCAAATTGCCCTAGTGTGCCGTTGCAAATTGAAGCAGTTGGACATTGGCTTCCCGCAATGTATTTACATTAGAAAAAGCGAGTGCATTTTCACCCTGCGCTCGATTATAGAAGAAAACATTACGAAAAGTGCGTACGTGCTAGAGAGATTGGAACGTTTCTCGGTCATGCAGACACAATAATTGTTCGGTTGATTTTTTAATTTCAAATTCATTGCACTACAAACGGTGCTAAAACGGCTTCGTGCAAGTATTCACGTGCACCGTCCGACACCACTGTCACAAACATGGCGTCGGCGCTTTCCAGCATGGGGAATATACCGGCCGATCAAACGAAGGATATGTGGAAAACCAACAAAGACGGCAAGAACTAAGCACTAACAGTAGATAAGTAGCTCCTTATGCGTGCCGACGATCAAAATAAATGGAAGGCCACGTAATATTGTTCGATTTGCAATAAACCAGTACTGTTTTATTTTTTCTGGTCATAAATATGTGCGAAGATGCTTGTTTTGCGTTCAAAGCATAGCCCGCACGCTCGAAATTTTTGAAAATAGGAACAAGTTAGAAACCGGGTGCCCGAAAAAACTGCTCGGCATTGGAAATAATAAAAAGACACACTTTCAATGGCCCACATATTTTATAATTTAAGTTTTCAGTGTTTTTAACCGCTCGTAAGAGGCACCATGACAGAACAACCCACGGCAAAACAGCACGCGACAAAACAGAACGGTCAAGATAGCGCACGTCAAAAGAGCACAACGTCAAAAGAGCACAGCGACAAAATACCAGACGTCAAAAGAGCACGCGTCAAAACAGCACGGCGTCAAAACAGCACAGCGACAGAAGAGCACGTGCCAAAACAGCACAGCGTCAAAGAAGTACACTGTAAAAAAAAACCGTAAGTTAACAGCCTTTTTCAAAACTGGAAAGCGCCGTGAGAGGCGCGCACGGACAAAACGCCGTAGAGGCGACATGACGGCTCGAGTCCGTAAATGTACGGCTTCACATATTTCTTAGTTCAGGTCTGTGCTCCCTTTTCTTTGAAGTAAAAACACATAACACACGCCACGTTTGCTCTAGAGATAGTTTTCTTGTTGGCAGATGTCTCATGTTACGTGCCATTCGTGCCAATGCTAAAATCTCTTTCGAACGGCGGAGGGAGACCCACCCAAAGGCCGGCGCACTCAGCTCGCGGACGACGACAACCGAGCAAGGAGCGCCGTCCATCACGTGATGTTTACTTCCCGGTCTGTATGCTCGCTCGCGCGTGAACTGCGTGAACCACCACGGGCGGGAAGGGCGGCAACACTCTTCGTCGTCGCCGCGATCATCTTTCACCATTCAACCGGACTAAGAAGGTAAGCCAGCTCATTTTTGCATGCGCCTTGCGAGATAACCGAAGTGCAGAAGGAATCAAAGACGCGTTACTTAACTCAATGGCGCGGGCTGAGTCAGAAAACGCGCCATATTTTTTGCTTTAGCTTCCGGACTCAGTTGCGCAGGGCTCATCGCCATGACTGTTTGGTTTGCTCTGGGCTGAGTGGGCTCTCCCGAACTCCTTCTGTTCGTACCTTTTGCTTTCGGGCGCCGTCACCCTTTCGCTTTCGGGCGCGGTAAGAACCGGAGAAATCAGATTTTAACATGAAAGACTGAAGCGCGCTCATTGAATAATCATAATGAGCGCTGTCGCGTACTGAATTTAAGAGCATGTCGTGTTTTCTCTAGTTTATACACTGATGTTTAGGACAATTGCTGGATCGCGTACCCCCGCTTGATCGCTGCAGCCCGAGTGCGGCCACCGGACGGCAATCTTGCATGTTGAGAAAGCGCGCTTTTGGAGCGTTGCTGAGGCTGGTGGCAGCGTGCTGAAGACACGGTTTCTACTCGTTCGTCGTCATTCACCGAAGAAGTTCTTTAAAACTATGTAAGATATGAGACTTGCGAATGAAAACACGTGACAATGTTTACGGAAGCGCAGTGCAGCAGAAAAAAGGCACAACTCGTCGAAAGCAAGTTTCGCCGGTCTCGCGGCATGTTCAAAGCTTCCTTGGCACCCCGAAGCGCTGCGTCTCTATGCCTTCGCACGCTTGGATGCCGGTCAAGAATCGACACCGTGTGAATGTGTTTTGCGAGTGCAATGTGGCTGTAGCCGTATGTGCCTCTGGAGCAGCGGTTTACTTTACTCTGACGACTGTATTTGTAACTAAGTGGCGACGGAAGAAAGGGGGAAAGTACTTCTTTTTTTTTTTTTTTTTTGCTAGACGGTTCAGAGAATATTGCGCACAACAGCTCCTCATCAGTGATCAGCGGTGTCTCATTATCAACCTACTTAATTTCACTTGACGTTTGAGCACGGCTCGAATAATTGTGATTGGTCAACAGACTGCACGACCATAATGACCGCGCTTCAAAGATCTCCATTCTCGCCGTCTTGTACTTTTGCCTTCGAAAACCCTCCTTGCTCTACAGCATTGCTCTATTTGTGCTGCTATGTGATCTATTAGAGTAGATTTGGAACACAGCCATGGTTAATAGTGCATAAGAGCAACTGTACAGATTGCTTTCCCCCCTTTATTGATAGCAACTCGCCTGAACATCTGGATGCTCCAGAACTCTTTAGCCGATATAAGATGCAAAGGCATCTGTGCACGACACACCTTCAAAACATTTTCGCGGCACCAATTCTTGATCGGTATCCTAGCGTGCGAAGACACAGAGACTCAGCGCTTCGGCATGCCAAGGAAGCTTTGATCATGCCGCAAGACCGTCGAAACTTGCTTTCGACGAGTTGTGCCTTTCTCTTGCGGCACTGCGCTTCCGTAAAAAATCACACATGTTACTCGCTTATATTTGCCTACGTAAAAGCGACTATTAAAATATATGCTCAAGCAAAAAGTGGCCACTTTCCGAGAAGTGTGTCCAACCCTTAGTTTCCCTTTTGTAGTAGCTTCTCCTTGGCTGGAACGATTATTGATACCTTGCGTGTGGGGAAGAGCGGTGTCAATCATTCTTTCGGTGGCACCGATTACTTGAGAAACACTCGTATGAATGAATCTTCCTCCCATTATTTTCATTTTAGGGAAAAATGCTTGTTCTGACGTGTGGTTTATTCGCTATGTTTAAATAGTTTTGTTGCTTTGCAGTTGTCGAAGGTGGGACTGGTTTAGTTATTGCATCAAGCTTTAAAGGCAATGAGGTCATTGCGAAAGTTCTGTGTTTTTGCTTTCTATCCCCATTTCCAACAGCATTCTTTTTGCTGTGAATAATTGTGTGTCATAATTGCAGTTATGATAGTTTTTATGACACTGTGAGGAACTGCGGGAATTCCTATAGTTCTTGCATCGCTTTTTACAATGTGATAAACCGTAATTTCTGCTCCAAAAGCTCAAATGTGGGGGACACGCTATCACAGCCGTGATGAAGCATTCACGCATCTTTTTGCTGCAGATTATACTTCTGAGCATCGCCAGCAGTGACGGGGCCCATATGCTGGACGAACTACAGGACGCCACGAAATTGATTGTTCTCGAGCCAACCACGGGAAAACAGTGGTTCCTGGGACCCATCTTGGTGGATTTCAAGTTGGGAGCATTAGGAGCCTGCCAGCACTGGTCTTCAGCTACGATGCCTCTACAGAAGCCGCTATCCAACGCCAGTTGTTCGAGGCACGCTACCACAGCCATGAAGGAACGCTCGGACATCTTTTTGCTGCAGGTTCGTTATTTGAATACTTCAACTTGCCGTCGTTCAAGCAACTATTGTCTGCTAGTGGTATCGTGCCCCGGTGCTTGGTTGTGCTGTTTTCGTTGCGTGTGGTCTTGGTTTCGGGACGTCATGTCCTTAAGTTTGCAGTGTGAAATAAATTAAATGAAATATGTGCTACAAAAGCCATGTTTTTGCTGCAGAAGCTGTTACAAGCAGTTCTTTTGTAAGCTTCAGCACTGATGATTCCATTTTGTCTGTTAATGCATGAAAACATTAGCCACTTGTGCTTTCTTGCCTTTGAGACATGCTCAGATAATTATATGGTTTGAAGTTGAACTGGGGGGGGGGGGGGGTGCGGGGGCTTCATTGTTTACTTTTAGAATGTAACACGCATCTCCAATGTTCAACTCAACGAGCTTCCCGCAGCGTCCATCTGCATCACACTAGGCAAGCCTTTGTGCATCTTTTGGCATGCAGGATACAACACTACTTTATTTCAATTGTACGCTACTGCATTACCGTAAAATACCAGGCAAGCGCCCACTCATAATTTAGAGATAATCGCGAAAAAAATGGGGGAATGGGCGCTTGCCTGGTCATCAAATTTACATATAAATGTACTGTGCATATTTTCTCAGATCTTTGAAATTTGGATATCGGCACTTCATCTGGAATGGGCGGATGCATGGTATTCTACGGTAGCTAAGAGTTGCACTTGGAGTGTCGTTCGGTACAATGAAAATAGTTTTTCTTCATATGTTCACAAATCTAGCGTGCCAAGGCACAGAGACTCAGCGCTTCGGCATGCCAAGGAAGCTTTGATCATGCCGCAAGACCGTCGAAACTTGCTTTCGACGAGTTGTGCTTTTTTCTCTCGGCACTGCGCTTCCGTAAAAACTCACACATGTTCTAATTAGCAAGTATCCGGCTTACGCAGGGTTTTAAAAAAATGTTTCTGGCGAATGACGACGAACAAGTACAAAATGCGTCTTCAGCACGCTGCGGCCAGCCTCGGCAACGCTCCAAAAACACAATTTTTCGACGTGCAACATTGCCGTCTGGTGGCCGCACTCGCTGAGCGGGGATGCGCGATTGAACAATTGTCATAGAGATCAGTGAGTTTATGTGTAAAAAAGGTTCTTGTCTATGGCAGTTTGTTTTGAGGTGGGCCAATAATCTCCACTAGAGAGTTGGATGGCGCATTGAGCGAACAGGTATAAAGCCACCGGAAGTAAGCAGCTTGTCCCGGAAGTGAGCGCTTGACAGGCTTTCCCACTCTTACGAGCGGTGGTCGAAACAGTGTCCAAGGCGCTTGATTTGGTTTTGTTATAACAATAGAGCCTGCTTGTCGCGTTCATGCAGGCCCGAGATGTCTTCTTGGAAGCCATTTCATGTCTGAGAATTTCGAGATTCTAGTTGATTAAGTGTACACTCCCCAAGTTCAAGTGCCTCATTCTCAAGATTGATTCCTAAAAAGGATTATTAAAACCCACGTAAAAATGCAAGAAAGCATGAATCAAAACATTCACTGAATCCATTATAAAACCCAGCAAACACTCGATTTCTGGGACAAGCATCGAACTTCCGATGGCTTCACTCGTGCCCGACTCCGAGCTAGGCTAAGCGCCTTCCAGGCCCCTATATTAGAGATCAGTGAGGTAGGCCTACCGCGCGAACGACGGTCGTGCGTGCATGACGTCGGTGGCACCACGGGTGGCACCACGGGTGGCACCACTGACGTCATAAGATGCTAGAGAGCCTCAAGTAAGATTGCATTCAACTTAAACCATGGAGTGTGTTTGCAATTTAATGGCAGCGTTAAAGATGGCGGATTATACAGTTTTCTGCGTGTAAAAAATGCTTAAACTATTGGAACAAAAATGGTGTCTATAGAAAAGTGTTATTTTATTCTTCACATAAAATCTTCAAGCATCTGTTTTTAACCGGATTTACGTTGAAAAACTACCCGTATTCCCGTAACCAACAGCAAAATTTTGCAATTTAATGGTGCCCATGAACACATGCCTTGATCTAGCAGTTGAACACACTTTTACTTGAGGCTCTTAATTAGATGCTGGCTGGAAGCAGATGACGACATGCCACCTGCTTCGGCCGCTATGATTCATTAAATACTTTCAGTAGATATGATGTATTACCGTTCGATAATAAATAGGACTAAGGTACACAAACCACTTCCGTCCCACGGTGAGCTTCCATAGACGAAAACAATTTTTTTCTTTCATAAAATTGAGGAACCTCAAGTTACTCGCTTATATTTGCCTATGTAAAAGCAACTATTAAAATATATGCTCAAGCAAAAAGTGGCCACTTTCTGAGAAGAGTGTCCAACCCTTAGTTTCCCTTTTGTAGTAGCTTCTCCTTGGCTGGAACGATTATTGATGCCTTGCGTGGGAGGAAGAGCGGAGTCAATCATTGGTTCGGTGGCACCGATTACTTGAGGAACACTCGTATGAATCTTCCTCCCATTACTTTCATTTTGGGGAAAAATGCTTGTTGTGACGTGTGGTTTATTCGCTATGCTTAAATAGTTTTGTTGCTTTGCAGTTGTCGAAAATGGGACTGATTTAGTTATTGCATCAAGCTTTAAAGGCAATGAGGTCATTGCCAAAGTTCTGTGTTTTTGCTTTCTATCCCCTGTGAATAATTGTGTATCATAATTGCAATTATAATAGTTTTTATGACACTGTGAGGAACTGCGGGAATTTCTATAGTACTTGCATCGCTTTTTACAATGTGATAAACCGGAATCGCCTGCTCCAAAAGCTCTGATGTGGGGGACACGCTACCACAGCCGTGATGAAGCGCTCACACATCTTTTTGCTGCAGATTATACTTCTGAGCATCGCCAGCAGTGACGGGGCCCATATGCTGGACGAACCACAGGACGCCACGAAATTGATTGTTCTCGAGCCGACCACGGGAAAACAGTGGTTCCTGGGACCCATCTTGGTGGATTTCAAGTTGGGAGCATTAGGAGCCTGCCAGCACTGGTCTTCAGCTACGATGCCTCTACAGAAGCCGCTATCCCACGCCAGTCATTCGAGGCACGCTATTACAGCCATGAAGGAACGCTCGGACATCTTTTTGCTGCAGGTTCGTTATTTGAATACTTCAACTTGCCGTCGTTCAAGCAACTATTGTCTGCTAGTGGTATCCTGCCCCGGTGCTTGGTTGTGCTGTTTTCGTTGCGTGTGGTCTTGGTTTCGGGACGTCATGTCCTTACGTTTGCAGTGTGAAATAAATTAAATGAAATATGTGCTACAAATGCCATGTTTTTGCTGCAGAAGCTGCTATAAGCAGTTCTTTTGTAAGCTTCACCACTGATGATTACATTTTGTCTGTTAATGCATGGAAAAATTAGCCACTTGTGCTTTCTTGCCTTTGAAACATGCTCAGATAATTATATGGTTTGAAGTTGAACCGGGGGGGGGGTCTTCATTGTTTACTTTTAGAATGTAACACGCATCTCCAATGTTCAACTCAAAGAGCTTCCCGCAGCGTCCATCTGCATCACACTGGGCAAGCCTTTGTGTATCTTTTGGCATGCAGGATACAACACTACTTTATTTCAATTGTAGGCTACTGTATTACTGTAAAATACCAGGCAAGCGCCCACTGAAAATTTAGAGATAATCGCGAAAAAATGGAGAATGTGCGCTTGCCTGGTCATCAATTTTACGTATAAATGTACTATGCATATTTTCTCGGATCTTAAAAATTTGGATATCGGCGCTTAATGTGGAATGGGCGGATGCATGGTATTCTGCGGTAGCTAAGAGTTGTACTTGGAGTGTCATTCGGTACAAGGAAAATAGTTTTTCTTCATATGTTCACAAATCTGGTTCCCTCCATTTTCAATTATATATAAGTGGCACAGATAAGAAAGATTGTAAATAATTTGATTCCCAAAAAAACAAAAAAAGTCAAGTGACACATTATTTCTAATCTCACAGTTCACCATTTGCATCTCTGGTTTATTTCTATGGTACATACTACACAACAAGGAATCACCCTGTGCCACCTACCTTATCTGAATGCCGAGGTTGCTTGCTTTTGTTTATTGGTTGAAGGTGATAAGTTCCTTTTTTAACTAAGGGATGGACCGGATGAGGAAGCAGTTGTGGTTTTCACGAGCCAAAATTTCACCAGCTTCCACATATCCTTGCGATTCTATCCTGATAGCCTGCAGTTATCTCATCTTATTGAACTCGGTCATGCAACCGCATCTGGTAACTGTACTGCCAAATGTTCACACGACACCGAGGGCTGGCTTTGATATACGGCTTTGCTTGACCTGCATAGGCTACGCAAAAGTGGATCACATATTGTTCCCACCATACAATGCACCTGAAGGTGTCTCCTCTTGCAACGTTTTTTTTTTTTTTTTTTGCTCCTCTTCTCTGTTCAATACACAAACTGATATCCATGGGGGTAGGTGGTGCCATATGATTTAAGTTATCTTCTATGTTTTGTTTTATCTGTAATTCCTGGTAGCAACCTCCACTGAGAGATCCTTTTGTTTGCCGAGTCACTTCTATCCGTACCTGTTTTTTATGTTTCCTTTGTGATGTATCAACAAGCCAGTCTACAATTTTAGTCGCCATGCATTTTTATCCTAATTATATTGACGAGTAGGATCACTTGGGCTCTGTTTTGGTTGTTGGAGTACCATAAAAGTCCACGCTATGTTTCATGGGAGTTACTTCAGCTCAAGTTCAAGTTCATTACCTTAAGGGCATTCTCGTGGAATGCATTGGGGGGGAACAAGAATTTGTAGTGGCAATAACAACATTCTAAATAGGTTAAGCATTAATTTCACGTACACACAAACAATTGTTTACGTGTATGTGTGAAACAAAAGAACAGCTGTAGGTATTATTTTAGAAATCAAATGGTTCTAGATTTTTCAGGAATGGAAAAAATGAAATCTAAGTATGTCACCGAAGCCCATTACATGTTACTATAAAGCTGCCAAATTAGTTTATCAAAAAATGCATTAGTTTCACACAAAAAATTCTAATTAGTTGCGGGACCCTTGGGTCCACCTACTCAGCGAGCCAGGCCTTGGTGACGACATCTGCCTTGTCCCTTTAGTGTCTCTTGTCAGTCCCAAGCTGCGGGGCGGTGCCACTCGTAGATCTCTTGTATGCACTTTCAGGTATGGATCAGAAGGCGCCCAGGCGTCCCTCGCCTCAACTAAGCTCCTTTGTCCCACTTTTCCCTCCCAATTTTTGGGAAGTTGGAATATCTGGCACAGCTTGCTCCTTCGAATGCAACGTCACTTGGGTACAGAGCCTGAGTAACGGACAGGCGTGGCGTGGCGAACGCGGGTAGAGAACAACGAAAGAGAGATTGTTTAACGTCTTAATCAGAGTCGCATGGTTTATCGACGAGCTGCCGTCGCCACAGTAGGAGTTGTGTCAAGGTATCCTGGTCCCCAGATAAACAAGATGAACATTAAAAAAAATAATTTTGTAATTATTGGAGTTTTAAATATTCTGAATTGTTTAGTGTATATGCAATAAGCTATCGTTCTGTCATGTAACAAATACTCTAACTTGCCTAATTTCTGTGTCCATGCCCCTTTCAAGTAGTTTCATTTGGGGTTTACAGCTTTCTTAAATCACACTGGCACCTGCAGTGCACTTACGTGTAACTCATAGTTAGCAGATATCGGGAGGTTTAGTTTGTCATCGCATTCTATTCAGAACCTAACCACATCACGCATTTTTTTTTCAGGTTCTGTAGTTGTTTATATGGACTTGATTGCTCTGGAAGTTATGATGATTGCCTTCCACAGGAAGGCTGGACGTGACCCACGAATTAATTCTCAGGAATAAAGGTATGCACGTGTTTTATTCCCTGCTGCATCTTGTGTGCACTTCCTCGAAATTTCTTACTAACACGGTGTTCAAGCACCTGTTTATCTCTGGGAGGTGCACTTTCTTAAATCACACTGGCACCTGCAGTGCACTTACGTGTAACTCATAGGTTGAATATCGGGAGGTTTAGTTTGTCATCGCATTCTATTCAGACCCTAACCACATTCCACATTTTTTTTCCAGGTTCTGTAGTTGTTCATATGGACTTGATTGCTCTGGAAGTTATGAAGATTGCCTTCCCCATGAAAGCTGGACATGACCCATGAATTAATTTTCAAGAATGAAGGTATGCACATGTTTTACTTCCTACTGCATCTTGTGTGCACTTCCTCGAAATTCCTTACTAACATGGTTTTCAAGCACCTGTTTATATCTGGGACGTGCACTTGGCTGTAACATCTGAAATTAACTTACGACAGCAGGCTTGAAGAAACTCCGTGAATGCGGCAACTTTATCTTCGAAGGCATTTTTCAAACTCCCCTTGCTACAATGGTTTCGTAGCATAAGTCATAAGTTGGTTTCACTGTCTAACGTTTGCCAGAATTAAGCTGAGGTTCCTGCACTGCACTTATGTGCAGCGCTTAAAGTCTGGGTCGTCTCAGGGGGTCCCCCACTGATTTTAACGGATGGTCTCGGACCCTCCTCCACAGCACCAGCATTTGTGAAATCAAAATCATATCTTGCAATAAAATAGCTTGTTTTCAGGAATGTGACATTTGGGGATTAGCAATTCGAGGGTTGCAGGTACGGTGGGGACAGAGTCAGCAGTGGGTGTTATTTTATGTGCATCTAATACATTTCGTCAAAACCCCCCCTCCCGCCCTCCTCCCTTTTTTTAGGGACCCCCCTCAACCTAAGGGAGACTTCAAGCTCTGCTTATGTGTAACTAATAGTTAGCAGGAAATGGGAGGTTCGTTCTGTCATCACATTCTGTTCAGAACCTAATCACATACCACATTTTTTGTTTTGTTTTCCAGGTTCTGTAGTTCTCCATGTGGACTTGATTGCTCTGGAAGTTAGATTGCCTTCCAAATGAAAGCTGGACGTGGCCCACTAACTATTTCTCAAGAATAAAGGTATGAACATGTTTCACTTCATACTGCATCTTACGTGCACTTCCTCGAAATTGCTTACTAACACGTATTCTTGTGCGAATAGATGATTTTGAGTTAGAAGCGAACAGCGGTATTGGCCGAATATTTTCGATTTGAATATCGAATAGTTTTTCCATGCTTTTTACTATCACTGCATAATCCTTAGACGAAAACCCCGCTAAACTTGTGAACATTGTTCCACTTGTTTGTTTAGACGCGAAGTTTAATCTATCTATATTTATGAACTGTGACTTCAGAAGTTCTGATGTCTTGGAATGGAAAGTAAACGAAGGATTTGACATAAAATGAATCATATAGAAATGTCCAATTGAGTGAATTTACAAATCTTGCTATATAAAATAATCTTTCGTTAATTTGAGTTAAAAAATGAAAGCCGTTTACGACTCCCTGTAACACCGGATAAGAGCGCAGCTCTTGAGGAGGAAAATGGAAGGGTACTGAGGGATAGGTGACCCCCTGAGGTTGCGCGACCTCGTGGGGGCAGGTCACGGGACTTCAGGGGGGTGACCCTCATGAGGGTAACTCTCATAACCCTCATGACCCTCGTGAGGGTGATCCTCGTGAGAGTAACCCTTGTGACCCTCGTGAGGGTAACCCTTTCGAGGGTAACTAATTCTCGCGACCCTTGTGAGGGTAACGCTTGCGACCCTCGTGAGGATAACCCTCGTGACCCTAACCCTCGTAACCCTCACGAGGGTAACCTTCGTGACGTCATTATGGGAAACTTCCCATAATGCAAAGCGCGATTACGGCGACGCCGCTCAAGCCGGAAACGGGCGCCTAAGAGCTGTGCTCTAAAAGAATGAATCGCGCATGAGGAACGCAGGTTGTAAGGGCATCTCTGCCTAACATAGTATACTCTTGCATAACAGTCAGTTTAATTTTAAAACTTTTACTACAAAGTAGATATGCACATTCACAAAGTTTCCATTTATTTTCAAATACAGCCGGCACACGTGCACCACCCCGCGTTCAATGTATGCTTTTCTTCCAACCACGCAATTGCGATATTTCTATTTTCCCAAGTGTTTATCGTAGTGGGTTATCCTGTTGAGTGCGCTTCTTATTGAGCACTGTTGCACTGCGGAGAAGCAACACCCGCGGAGCTCGCTTCCGCAGGTATTGCTTCTCCGCAGTGCAACGGTGCTCGGTAAGAAGCGCACTCAACGAGACTAGCCCGCCGCACGCAACCAACACTTCAAAAAACACGAACAGCACAGTTCTTCTCAAAGCGAATATAGAATAGTGTATTATTTGAAACTACAGTCCGAAATTCCGAATACTCGCACAACCCCACTAACACGGTGTTTAATTATGTCTGGGAGGCACAGCTGGCAGTAACTTCTGAAATTAGCTCGTGACAACAAACTTGAAGTAACTTATTGAATGCGGAAATTCTGTCTTCAAAGGAATTTTTCCAACTTCCCTTGTTAAAATGGTTTCATACCACGAGTCACAAGTTGGTTTCACTGTTTAGTGCCCGCCAGAGTTCAGCTGAGGCTCCTTCAATGCCCTTACATGTAACTCATTGTTTGTGAAAATTGGGACGTTTATTCTGTCATCACATTCTGTTCATAACCTAACCATATTCCACATTTTTTGTTTTGTTTTCCAGGTTCTGTAATTCTTCCTATGGACTTGATTGCTCAGAAAATTAGAGATTGCCTTTCACAGGAAAGGTGGACATGGCCCACTAATTATTTCTTAAGAATAAAGGTATGAACATGTTTTACTTAATACTGTATCTTGTGTGCACTTCCTCGAAATTTCTAACACAGTGTTTAAGCAGCTGTTAATCTCTGGGATGCGCAGCTGGAATTAACTCCTGAAAGAACTTGGACCCGCAGCCTTGTCACATTCCCTGGCCATTAGATATTTAATTTGAATTGTTCCCGCGTCAAAAATTAGTTTACGTGTTGTCTGTAACTTGCAGCGGCAGAAAGCTGTAACTCTCAATCACTGAGCTGCACATCATGAGTGACGACGGGAATCGTTCCGACATTGAAAATTAGCTGGCGTGTTGTCCGCACATTGCAGCAATGGCCAGAGACTGTTAAAATGTTAGCTGCAGTGATTTAACAAAACCGATATCTCAGTGAACAATAAATAAGCAGTAAAATGCTATATTGTTCACTTAGACATCCATTTTGTTAAGTCACTGCAGCTAGCAGTTTAACAGGCTGTGGCCGACGCTGCAAGGTGTGGACAACACACCTGCTAATTTTGTATGCAGGAACGATTCCTGTTTTCGCACATCACGTACAGCTCGGTGATTGAGAATTACGTTTTTTTGCCGCTGCAAGTTACGGACAACACACCAGCTAATTTTCGATGCCGGAACAATTTCAGTCGTTGCACATCACGTGAAGCTCAGTTATTAACCGTTACGGTTTTTTGCCGTCGCAAGTTACGGACAACACGCCTGCTAATTTTCGATGCCGGAACAATTCCCGTATCTGTGGATCACGTACATGAGAGTTACGGTTTTCTGCCATGCTTCTACGGGTCAAGTTACGGGCAAAAACCGTAGGGCCTCATTACTGTCATGCACGTAATACCTACGTAATGCTGTGACCGTTATGCAAGACAACGGAAATTGTACCGGCATCAAATATTTATTGGCAATTTCCGTAATTTGACGGGATTTTTTTTTACAGTGTACGTAAGTGCCTGCTGGTTTTTGGTGTTTTATTTTTTACCTCTAATGTAAAACCTCCCGACCCCATGCCAGTGGAGTTGAATCCCTTGACGTTTTCTTACGACCGATTGTTAATTCGTTGACGTTATTTTATAAAAAAGGGTTCTGTGTTTTCGGTACTTATTTTTCCTCACATTCGGGGGTTGTTTTTCGATGTTATTTTTGCACGAGTTCGGTGTTTTTGGGGTGTCTATTTATGATATCAGTATAGACAGCGGCCCTTAAATTGTTGTTTTACTATATGAGCCCCGACAAACTCACAAATCGGGCTTTATCGGGGATCATATGGTAAGCGCAAAGGTATATCTGGCGCGCTCTAGAAAGCATGACATTTTGTTGCGTCATTTATTAGAAAATAAAGCGGATAAAAACAATTTCCGAAAAAAGAAACAAGCAGTTTTTCGGACAGTTCAGTGCGATCGGTGCTTTGGTTGGACACAAAGAAAGTTATTTATAAAAGGTTCCTGCCGTAAAATTGCGGTTTTTCTTCAAAGCAAGCTTCGATTCGGTGTTCTTTGGTTTCTAGCGATTTAGGGAAAAAAAACCGTCGGGGGTTATTTTTCCGTGATTGTCGGTATACCCCTGTACCGAAAACACGGAACCCTGTTTATAAAAGATTCGAATCCCGCGCCCTTTTTATCAACCACAACTGAGAGAAATATTGAACATCACGACGAACGAAATTATTGGGAAATCTAAAAAAAAAAAACGGTTTTTTGACATGCGCTCTTGTTTTACCTATACAGCTTTTTTGTTCCGCCTCGCACCCAGTCTCGTTTTTCCCATATCCGGTATGCGTTTTGAAAAAAAAGCAAGAAATTTCAACATGGACAAAAATATAAAAAAAATATAGAGAAACATAAGAAGAACGAATTACGCTTGCAATTATCATGTTAACATGTTCTACTGGCGAGGCGAGAGGAAAGCGATGTTTTCACGCATACCGGACGTTCCAGAATTGAAGATGGCGGCGCCCACGTAGAAAATGTGTATACCTTAGATGGGGTGAGAAAAGCGACAGCCCAAAAGCGTGTCGAAGAGGGGCTGTCGTTTCTCTTGCACGAAGAATTCACAATCGCGTACAATGGCACTCTTTTTTCCCCGGGTGTCGAGGATCAGCAGCCACTCATGGAAGTGGGGACAGCCTGGTGGTGAACAAGGTACGGTTTAATTGTTTTCATATCTCATATTTATATTTCACGTTCACGAGAATTGTTATTGAAACGTACTTTTCATTGCTAAAGAGCATGCCTGCCTTGTACATGGATTTTATTTAAGTCGCAAAATAGCACGATATTCCTCTCTACTAGAGGAGTGATTTTTACCATGCGCTAAATACCTGCCACTGAAACAAAATATTCAAATGAAATTTGTTTATTTTAGTCACAATACTTTAATGTGGTTTAAACGAAAACTATTAAACACAGTATAAAAGCGTTGTATTGTACGGTGCATAAAAAAGTACTGTGCATTAATACTTTATTTTATTCTTTTGCATCAGGCAATGGAGGGCAGCATGAGCAATTCGCCAAACATGGGAACATATGTAGCAGCTTCTGTGATGTAAACAATATATCGGGTGATTCAAGCATTTTCGCTTGAATGCATTGGGTTTCCCCAATGCATTCAAAAATGCATTGGGTATCCCCAGTGCATTTTTATCCAGGTATGCTGAATGGGTCTCAAAATATTTGTTTGTTCTGTTTTCACGACCGCTATCCGAAGGTCAGGTTCCAGGCGACTGGAGAACGGCCAGAGTCAAACCACTTCATAAGAACGGAAACAAGCACTGCATTCAAAATTACCGTCCAATTTCATTGACTTCAACTACCTGTAAACTTCTTGAACATATAATATATAATCATTTATCGAAATTCCTAGACGAACACGATATCTTGACTAAAAATCAGCATGGATTTCGAAAAGGTTTTTCAACACGTACTCAATTAATTGAAACTGTTTACGATTTCTCGTGGGCAATAAACAATAGAAAACAAATTGATGCTATTTTTATGGATTTTTCGAAGGCATTCGATAAGGTCTCGCACAAAAAGTTACTATACAAATTGGAAAAAAATATGTAAGAACACACAGTTAGTCAAATGGATTTCAGCATACCTTTCAAATCGTCGACAATTTGTAGTTTAAGGGGAATATTGCTCTGAACAACTTTCGGTTGACTCTGGCGTTCCCCAGGGCTCTGTGCTCGGACCTCTCCTTTTCTTGTTGTTTATTAATGATATAGTAGAAGATGTTCCGGTAAAAATCAGGTTATACGCTGATGATTGTATAATTTACTCAGAAATAGCTAGTACTCCCGATCAGCTTTTGTTGAATAGAGCTTTTCAAAAAATCACGGAATGGCGTACGCAGTGGCAAATGACTGTTAACTATGAAAAAACTGTTTTTATGAGAATTACTCACAAAAGAAATCCTTTGAAATTCGTTTACAATACTAATATTATTCGTCTATCAGAAGTAACCCAATATAAATACCTTGGACTATGGATCACTCATAATCTTACTTGGACAAAACAGCTTGATTACGTAACATCAAATGATCTTCGAAAGTTTTTTTTCTTAGGACTCTAAGACTTTCTACCCCTTCCTTGCGTCTTCTAACATACAAAGCCATAGTCTTGCCTACATTAGATTGCGCGGCTATCATTTGGGATCCCTTCACCAAACTAAACATTAACAAGCTGGATCGTGTGCAGAAGAAGGCAGTTCGCTACATCTACAATAGCTTTGGACGTACCTCTATAACCGAACTTTTAACCAGATCTAACTTAAAGTCGTTATCTCTCAAAAATCAGCATTCTCGACTAAAATTTTTGTATCAATTAATAAATGGACATTATAGGATAGATCTGTCTCATTTAATAAACTTCTCATCAGGCTACGCTACTCGACAGAGGCATGCGCTAACAATAACTCCTTTTCGATCGCATAATAATTGCTTCAAGTACTCTTTTTTTCCGCGAACAGTAACTGATTGGAATAGCCTTTCTGAGAGTGTTGTTATGCAGCCATCATTGTCTTTATTTGAATCCCTTCTAAATTAGTTTTGTCCCTTGAAAAATATTTGTTCTTTTGTTTCTGCGACTTGTTTGCTATTTTGTATGCCTGCATGTCTTGTCAATCAAGTGTATACCCACCCGCTAAAATCCCTTTCAGGGATTGCAGTATCAATAAATAAATAAATAAAAATAAATAAATAAAATAAAGGAGCGGCCAGGCTCTTTAAATCGACCGCAAAATTTGGTTTCTTAACCTATCGCGTTCCGACTTTGTACAGCGTTGGCCACAGGTGTTGCATTTTTTTTTATGAAATTCGCGAAGAGCGAGCTTGCCTGAGGAAAAAGTAAAAAAAAAAAAGAAAGAAAGAAAAAGGCTTAACTCCTATGAAAACGCAGCGAAACCACCGATCTTCAAACCATGGGGCGCCCAATGGTTTGAGCCTCTGAAGACTGGTGGCTTCGCTGCGTTTTTCCATAGGAGTTAAGCCTTTTTCTTTTTTTGCTTTTCCCTCGGGTAAGCTTGCTCTTTACGAATTTTATAGAAAAAATGCGCCACCTGTGGCAAATGTCGTACAAAATCGGAACGCGATAACTTAAGAAACCGAATTTCGCGGTCGATTTAAAGACCTTGGCCGCGCCTTGATATCACCCAGTAGATGAAACATGCCACTTCCAGCGTCAACAGATTAAAAAAAATCAATCGCAAGGAACGGCAAGGAATCCAACTACATTGGAATGTGGTGGGAAGGTTTTATATTATGGGTAGCAAAATATAACGACACAAAAACCAGCAGGCACTTCCGTACGTGTTGTATTGATGCTGTGCTATTTTGGCACGTGCTTTTTTCCCGCTGTGCTGTTTCACCGTGCTGTTTTGACGCGTGCTGTTTTGTTGCTGTGCACTCTTGACGCGTGTTGTTTTGAGCGTGCTCTTTTGTCACGTGGTGTTTTGTCGTGTGCTGTTTTGTTGCCTTCCCCTTGAAAGAATGCACGACGGGGTCATTTTTATACATGTAACAGGCGTTGCATATTATCATTATACAAGCATCACCGAAATACTGGCGAACCTTGAAACCACTCTACATTAATTTTGATTGTTATTTTGCTTAGAATCGCGGCTCGTTTCTACATGCCTGCTATGTAACAGACGTTTTGGCCCAAAATATAGCGACATTTAACATCGTCCACTGGTAAAATAAAATGCTGAAACTAAACACAATTGCACTTTTACATTGTTTAACAGAGGTATATACTCTTCGGATCAACCAAAATAACAAAAGTTATTCCATGTTAGTTTCCGGCGAAGAGACAAAATGCACGCACTTTATCCCTTAGGAATGTACAGCAGCACCTCAAAAGTAGACTGGTTGCTGTCTAGTTCAATTTGCTTCCCGGATGTCACAAAGACACTAGCGCCAGTTGCACCTCGAACGTATATTAACTCTATGATGACACCAAGTAAGGGGACCTTGAGTGTCACTTCGTCAAGGAACCGGCTGTCTGCTGCTAACCAAGAGTCGTCTGCTTCGAAACATACCAGCTTCGGACGTACGTCCACCATCGCAACATTGCCGCCGGCTAGAGTACTGAGCTCTTCGGAAACAGTTCATGAAACAACAATACGCCCAATTTACTCGTCAATCTGTTAAGCGTGGTATTTTGAGCAAAAGCAGTCGGTTACATAGACGCGATCGCCAGCGCCCATGGCGCTGCAAGGAGAAAAATATCGAAAGCGAATACGGATGCGGCGTCACTTTTTTTTTTTTTGTTGATATCGTCAATATTTATTCCCCGTTTTTAGATATTCCCGCTGGCGAACGGCATTGTTGCTGTGGCCGTAGCGACGCCTCGGTAACTACGATCACGGAGTGTTATCACCTGACTTTGCTTCGTCGCTCTTATTGGGTCTTGGGGGCCGCAGCCTCACCAGTTCGGCAAGTTATCGTAAAACAGAGTATAGCAGAAGGCCTGGCAGACGAAGCAGGAAAGCGACAGGCGTTGGCGCCGTTGCGAAGACAAGCTGGGGCACCTGGATCGCACTTCTGGACAGATTCGAGGGGACGCTAATGACAGTCCACTCTCGGTGGGCGTGGCCTTACAATGCCGATGGCAGGCAGAACTTATACCTAATGCGTTACAAGTGACACGTGACAGTTATTTGCAACTGATAGATACAAGGAATAGGTTACAAGTAACGCGATACTTGTATGTAGTTACTTTTCTTGCTAGGGAAGTAACGGCTTGGTTAACTTTAGAGGAAAGAGCGAGTAACGTACTTTCGTTAATTTTGATGAAGTAAGGACTTTATTTGGTAACTTCGGGGGGGGGGGGGGGGGGGGGGGGGGGGAGACGCGTACACCGCAAGTCACCAAATTCGGTTTTCCCTGGTATGTTTAATATTATTGTATTAAAATGAAATACATGTAGATAATTGCGTTAGTAAAGAGCTAGTGAAACGAAGTAGGTACACGCATTTTTTGTTTGTCACGTGTATGTTTCTTCACGCATGCATGGCATATCCATAGAACCGCAGCAACATTCATCCCCAGTTGATTTTTCCTATCAACATATTGCATGATCTAGAAATTCAACATGTCCGTGTCTAAAAACTGGAAAGCGGCTGCTGCCACAGAAAAACGACGGATTTGGGTAACGGGGAAGTAACCCGATAATTTTAAAATTAAGAAACACGTTCTATTTGAATCTTGGTAACGAGTAATGTGCTTCGTTACTCTTTGAGCGACGAACGAATAACGGCGTTTCGTTACTTATTTGCAGTAACATGCACACGTCTGCGTCGAGGTGGGACCGTCCCGAGCCTTGACGAGTCACGGACGGGTAAGTGACAAGCGTAACATACATCGGTGACAGACGCCTTAACCCGAAGCGTGCCGAAGTCTGTGAGAAAACCGTTATGAAGAACCGTCACGAAGAAGCGTTACGAAAGAGCGTCATAAGGAACCGTTACATCAATTTCCCCACTAGATCTAGTAGAAAGATTAATGTCACGTTACAATTCTTCATTAAATTTGACGCAGTAATAAAAGTCACGCGACGACGTCATGTCAATATCCGGATATAAAAGGTTTCAAATTAACCGGGTCCTTCTTGCCGAGGAGGGCCCCTAAGACCGAGTATGGCGTCTCTTGTAGTTTGCTCAACAAAACGCAAAACTTTGCTAAATATTAGTAAGCGAACATTTTGGGAAAGAAGCAATTGTCTAAGAAGTACGCTTACGTGAATGCATGCATGTATGCAGACTTGTATACGTTACAAAAAAAGAAAATATTAACATTTTCAATTTCCGATATCATAAATGTAACTAATTACACTTACAATTACACTTCCATAAAAGTAAGTGACCGTTACTTCAAAATGTAATCCGTTACTTCTGCGGCGTTACTACCTTACTGTCCTAGGGTAAGAAACCAACAAGACTGTTATGGAAGCGTTTATTGTTGCCGCAACTCATACTTTCCTTACCTTGAGCAATATCTGGCTCCCAAAAAGTATCATCGGACATCTTACCTCATTTCTATGTGAAGATGTCGTCCGCCACACTAAACACCTTTTCGATCCACCTTTTTCCCAAACGGTGCTGCCACCTGGACGCACATAGTGGCTAGAAAGCAACGCGTTCGTAAAGCTACTCCTGCCCGCTCGACACCCAGAACGTCAGCTAGATCCCGTTGGCCCATTGATACGCTGTGTCCTAACTATGGCTCCACAAAACTTCGCTTTTCTCTCCAGTGGACATTATAATGGTCCCTTAAGTTGAGAAAACGAAGCCATCTACTCTCTCTCTCTCTCTTTCTCGGCCAGAGGGAAGCAAAGAAAGCGTAAAGAAACAAAAAGAAAAGGCGCGCACAGACGCGCTACACCAACTCGCGTTCACTTTGTATTTATTCTTCTTTTTTTTCGGGGGCGGGGGGGGGGGGGGGGAGGGAAGGGGAGGGAAGATTTTTTTTTTTTTTTTGGAAGGAAAGACTGAGAGAATGGGAATTTGCCTAATATTGTTTGCGTGGAGAATCCGGTTCTTTGTATCGGTGAGATTCCCGCTTCGTTATGGGCGAGCAAGCTGACGAGTTTCAATCCGCAAACCAAACAACAACAAAATAAAAAAAAAAGATTTAGACATAAAGAAAAGCTTTGAGCGTGTAAAAAATTCCACGACTTGGGTTTTGTAACTGGAACTGACAGTGTGATTCCGGTTTTTCTTTCAAAAAAACAGTATTTGTTACGATTTTTTTTCGATCTTCAAAGTTCCCGCATTTTTTCTCAAAACTAAAATGTAACGGATTACAATCGTTTCCTTACATAAAAAAAGTAAGGAAATTACTTTATAATTGCTTTCTGCACATGTACTTCTTCTTTTACAAAATTACTGATAAATATAAGGAATTTCAAGTAGTTGCGTTGCTTGTAACGGATTACGATCAATTATGTCTGTCTGTCTGCGTGAATGAATGAATGAATGAATGAATGTATGTATGTATGTATGTATGTATGCATGCATGCATGCATGCATGCATGCATGCATGCATGCATGTGTGCATGTATGCATGTATATATGCATGTATGTATGCATGCATGCATGCATGTATGTATGTATGTATGCATGCATGCATGTATGCATGCTTGTCTGTATGTATGTGTGTATGTATGTATGTATGTATATATGTGTGTATGTGTGTATGTGTGCCTTATTTTTTCAGACAAAAGATGAAACACGTTTACAATTGCCTGTAATGTAGGGAGGAGAAGGATATGCCCCTCCTGCTCCTTTTTCTTTCTCTCCTTTTCCTCCTCCCCTCGTCATCCTCTCCTCCTCCCCTTCTCCCCTTCCCCTCCCTCCTCCCTCGTGACACTCATGAAGGCCGCGTGAAGGTCGTGACCTTCACGTAACCTTCACTGTGACGGTCGTGATTTTTATCGTGAGCTTCACGCGTGACCCTCGTGGCGTCACGGGTTACGTGATAATGGAAAATGTCCCATAATGCAATGCGCGGTTACGCCGACGGTGACGACGACGCCGCTCAAGCCGGAAACGGGCGCCTAAGAGCTGAGCTCTAAGAAAATCGTGGGGGCCGCAGTTCCAGACCTTGGTTCCAGCCCTTGGTTACAGCACTCGGAAACCAAATCAATGACAAAAATTTACGAGGAAGTTATATGCCGCGTGAAACGAAAACAAAATAACGTATTGTAATATACATTAACATGGGGGATAATAACTGCATATCATGAGTAATTATAGTATATATTTTAAAATGCCTCCTCTAAATGAAAAATAAATAAATTCTGTAATAAAATGTCCACCACGTTCGTCTAGAAAATCTGATGGAAAAGCTTCTGATACTGTTCGCTGCAAGAAATCACACATGGCGACAAACACCCTCGCAGGTCCCAATTGGACTCCAGGATTGTATTATCTCCCAGCTACCAAACCAGTCGTACAATAAATTTAATGGCGAAACCTGTTAGACAAATCGGACAAACACGTGTCTCCGCCCCTCAGGTTGACGATAGCAAGGAAGGGCGGCCGCCACCTTAGGTCTTTCACCAGAAAAAATATCAAGGAAGATATAAGACCATTTCCTAATCATAATCTGTTCTGTGTCCTTGAGAGAACATTGCCTTGCTCAAAGGGGCAGTGGAAATCTTTTTGAACAAAATTCTGTTGACTGGACACTCGTGTAATTTATGTTGGACCAGAAGTTTTACCTTGTGTGGATCAAGCTGACGCCGGATAATCCGGCCATCAGCGAGCTTTTTGTCGCCCCGTTTTCTGAAATGACCATCCCAAATTGGTATATTTGAGTTTCGAAATTCTGCCATAAATTGTTTGAACAAAGATGTATTAATATTTATTAAATATTTTGTATTACCAACTGCAGTGTTCTCTATACTTCTGTTGTCGTCGAATTACTTCTTAGTGGCTCGATGAGCATTCAGAAGTGGCAATTCTTGTTCCAACCGTCTCTGGTTTGCTAAAGAGTGTTACCTCAAGAAAATAGTATAGGAATAACCAAGTGAAATCAATACTCGCGCCCTCAAAGCAATTTGGCGCCAATAAAAAAATTTCTCCTGGTGGGAGGATTGTTCCCTGGACCTCCCCAAGACTAATGCCGGGTCACACTGCTAATATACATCATACAAAATACAGTCTACAAACACGTGTCACCGCAATACCTGCGTTTCGAATGTCTCGTGCCATGTTTCTCTTCGAATTCATTGCCACGCGGCAAGCGAAGCACAGATATCTCGGTGAGTCGCGTTCGAATCTCTATTGAGACGCTCGTTTTTAAGATGGAAAAAGAGTTTGACCCCGGCTTAACCAAGCGCTCTATCAACCGAGCTAGCCAGGAAATATCTTCACTGACAAGATGTGAACGATAGAGGGGAGCTTCCGATGTCCCTCGTACAGCGCGATCTTCTAACTTTCGACAACGCTTCGGTGCCTCATGCACCTCGAGAGAGCGCGCGCGCGTAGCCAAAGCATGGTAGAAGGCATAGAGAGCATGCTAGAGGTTGGGCGTTCACAAAAGACGCCCCATCGTTTTCACTCTGTCACTGACTATCCCTACATGCATACATAAGTTTAGTGCACAATAAACGAGTAGAAAAATTACCCAGGCCCGCAAAAGCACGTTTGTGCTTGTGGGCGTAACACTGTTGCAATGGATGGGATTACTGGTACCACTCTTAGGCAGGACAACGCACCAACAAGCTTCCGGCCAAAACAAAAGTTTCAATCCCTGAAAAGTTGCAGACAAAGCACAAGTTGTATGTTACAAAACCCGAAAAGTTACATATTTTGTTAATTAAAACTTGATAGTCACAAGATGCAAATACTTACACGGAACGAAGCACCAACTTACTTGCCCATTAAAAAACAACAACAGAAACAACAGAGGTTACAAATTTGGCTTTACATCTAGGTTATTGCAACACTCTTTTTTTACAATCCTAACTGACGGCAAATTCAAACGTCCCTCTTGCAACATATTATAGTTATGCGGATCATAAAAGCCGTAACTTTTTAGTGTGGTTTTTGAAAACCCTTGGCAGAATAAAACGTCATATTTTCCCCAGGAGACTTTCCTTCTTTAGAGGCTGCTAGAACGTGTATTTGTAGTAATTGCGTACTAATATGGTATAGATATACAATTTGTCAATTTGCAAGAACTGTAGCAGTCGCATCTTTAAGTAAGTTTCGAGTTCAGCCAGTTGTGTTCCATACTATATTTTTCTTGCTATGTTTGGTAGAATGATATATAATTTCTCTGTTTTAATAGTACGAGCAGGAACCGTAAACTGTTATACCGTATAATAGTATAGACCCCCATTGTTTGATATGTCTTATATCTTGTACGCGCATCGGTCAGACAACGAAGGCGGCATATATAGGCAGATACCGTTCGTAAGCATATCGCCAGGTAGTCAACGTGCGCTCCCCATGTGATGTTTATCGAAATTCACGCACAGATACCTTGTGGATGACACGTGTTCTAGTGGTGCGCACCTGTAGTTTTTACAAGTAGAAAAGTAAAGGACTAAAGCGCCAATTGTTTATAATTTTGTGCGAGTTGTAAAAGCACATTAGTATTGTTTTAGTGACATTTAAAATCATTTATTTTTCTAGTGAACCACGTCATTATGTGGTATATGTGATTTAGAAAAGATGATCTAGCTTCCAATTCGTTATTACCAGACAAATTCAAAGCTCTATCGTCCATGCATTGAAATACCCGAGAGAAAAAAATGAAGCATCCTAATTTCATTAACGGACATGTTGAAACGAAGAGGTCCCAAAAAAAGATCCCCGGGAACACCGTAGCCAAGTTTCACTAACTTAACTTCGCATCACTAATTATACTAGCTGTTGACGCCCTGAATGGTAGTCAGTCATGAAGTCAATAAACGGGTCTTTGTAAACCACGTGCACTAATTTATGTTAAAGCAATTCGTGGTCAATTGTATCAAAAGCCTTTCTGAGCTCTAAAACAAAGATTTAGCGCAAAATATTGCGGCCATAATATTCGATCGTGTGATCAGACAGGAATTCAAGTAATGATTGTATGCCTGTGTTTTTGACAAAGTATGTACTGGGAACTACACAGTAAATAATACTTCTCAGAAAAGGACGTCAGTACAAAAAACTGCCAGTAGGGTAGTTTGCTCTACTGGCAGCAGGTAGGCTCTTCACGAAAAAATCCACGAAGACATGGCCAAGCTTAAAAAAAAAAAAAATTCGGCTAGCAGGCGACCCGAACGGTTGTCGAATGCAAAGTCTTTTCCCCAAACCCTGGTTCGGCAGTCCTTACATTTCATCATCCTTTCCCTTTGTGGTGTACATCGCTTCTCTTCTTTTTCCCTTCCCTCTTTCTTTGCTATTTCCATTGCACCTTTCCTCTGTTTTGTTTGCCATTTTATGAAAGGGGTCGTTGCTCTCCCTCTTGAACCTTTCGCAATCCCCGTCGCTTAATGTTTCCCACGTCGCGCTTGTTTCCCCTAAAGGTCTTAAACATCGATCAACAACGTTCATCCAGTTTATCCTTTTCAAAAGCATACAGCGCTCGCTAGCTGAGGCTTTCACGTACAAAGGCACATTTTCAAACCTAGGGTGTCCCCTCTTTTATCTACAAGATTTATCCCTATAATGCACCTGCTTCTACACCCACTTATTCCAGCGACATTGTTTATAGGCGTATCAACTTTGCGTAAAACAAATGCGTATACCAAAACAACAAAGTGCGTTTAGGAAGCGGCACAAGGTTATGGTTACTGTAAAGTGGTTATGTACACTGAAGAATACTGAGATAGATGAGAAGATGAAAGCGTGAGGTGAGTTTTGAAGTCCGGACGTTCGGTGCTTGGCATTTGAAAGCCAGACCTTGTACGAGGAGCGGGCGACGCTCTTGGACGCTCTAATTGTAGGGAAACAGTGTTGGTAGGAAAAAAGGCAGCTAGACTTTGCTTGTACCCACTAATCCGTCCAATCAGAGCTCGGGGATCTGATATCACCAAACGTTCTCGTCTCTGCCTCTTTCTCAATTTATCGGCGGCCTCGGTGGCTCCGAGGTGAGAGCGCCGGCCTAAGGATCCCCATGTGGCGGGTTTGAATCCCGGCCGAGGTGCCCGCAATCTGAAGGAGGCTTATTGCGGAGAAGGCGCCGTGTAATTGGGCTTTGGGTTTCATACCAAAAGATCCCCAAGTGGTCGAAATCAATCCTCAGTCCTTTATCGGCGCATAGTAGCTGTGTCGTCACCTCCCCCATCTACACAAGCTCGTATGACCTAAGCTATATAGGTTTGGCAGCCTTTGGGTTTTTAGATGCACAGAACCTTAAACAAAGGATCAGCTTGGTGCAAGGAAAACCACCACAGTCATCAGAAAAATAACCTGTCTTGCTCGTTCAAGAGCTTTTCAGCGTGTATCTCGGCGAAAATACAAATATTATAATGTTTTTGTTGTTTTATTTTGCTAAAAAAACAATGTATCTTGAAAGCTTTTTATTATTTTTTTTTCATTTTTCCCCTCAAAAGAAAACAGACTTTTCATGTCACATCATTCAGAGATTCGGGGTACTATCATAGGTGATCACGATAATTTTTTACAACATCTTCAGAAAGCGCGATTTATGCGCTTTAGATCTTATGTTTCAATATCACTGATTATCTTAAGTACGCGGCGACACGAATGTAGCAAAACTCTTTAACCATTTTCCATACAATGAGAAATAAACTTAAACGTGCTGTGCACTCATTGTGTTATAAACGAGTATAATCACTGACTGAATGGGGATGGCGGGGAGCCTCTTTTGAGTGCGGGACCTCCAGCATGCGCTCGTTGCTTTCAGCCGTCCATTAGCTGCGGGAGCACACTCGAACCTTTCAAGTCAACCGAGGGTTTTCGGCAGTAAGAAGCTCGGCTTAGAGTCAAAAAACTGAATGCCACCTCTGCCGTTATCCTATCTGCTGTAGCAGTGTCTGTAATAGTATTAGTGAAAGTGACCTTTCTGAACCTCGCTTGCTATAACATATCAAGCATTTTGGTATTTTAGACCCGTGTGGTAGATAAAAAAAACAGGGCGCGTGATGCCGCCCCCCCCCCCCCCGCCAAAAAAAAAGAAAAACAGAAAAAAACCAAGCTTTTCGTGTAAGGCTCGTCAAATTCTGAGACGCTGGTTACAACCAGCCTTCTTCGTTAAGTCCTTATTTCGAGCTCTTTTTGTTCGCGTTCACCCCGTTGAAAAGCATGCGGGAAGCGCCTCAGCACCACCTCGTATCTCTGCGCCTCAGTGTTCTTCCGCAGCAAAAGGGCAGTCCGCCTGAACCTCCGCCTGTGTTCACGCCGCTTCGCGGCTACAGTCTGCCGCTGCTCATTGCAAAATTAAAAAAAAAAAAAAAAAAAAAAAACTTTGGCTAGCAGACGGCGTTCGGGAAAATCGGCCTTTGTTGCCATGGTAACGGCGATGAAAGCTGACTGCATTTATGATGCGGAAGAACACTGTGGCACAGCGATATAAGATGCGCACTGAGGCCCTTCCTGCATGCTTTTTAAAGTGCAGACCGCATGGCGCGTTTTTCTGCACGCGAAAACGCGACGCGCTATGAACTAAGCGCGGATGCTGACGCGGGGGCACCCGCATGCAGACAAAGCCAAGCACAACCGGCGGCGCGTTATCAGCGTTGCCAGGTAAGAGAATTCTCAACACGCGATGTAAATGTTGACGCAAATACTACAAAATGAGAACTACATGAACAAATAAGTAAATAAAACGGGTTTGTGTGTCAAAAAAAAACACTTTTTCAATTTTTATGTGGAAAATAATAATGCTTTTGAACATTTTGAAATGTACTGAGTACGAAACAGCGTACTGTGCAGGATCACGTGATAGTTCGAGCGACCCTCATTGGGCGAGAGCCGGTTTGACACCTCGGCGCGCACACCTTGTTCTCGGTCGGCCAGAAACCAAGGCTCCCGCGAAAACGCACGCCCGCGCGCAGGAAATGACGTCTGGTTTGCTCCAGAGCTTCATAATGTGACAAGCCTTAGACGAAAAACATATTTTGAGACCGAAGTTTGGAGATAAATTTTTTTACAGCAACCTGGGATCTTACGTGTCAATGCGCAGGTTTTCAAATTGAACGCAATCCCTCTCTAGGATTGTAGGTCATCCACTTATAATGACCCTAGTTCTTCTTTACTCATTTCTGAGTGTCTCGTCTGCGATCCGATTCGCTCCCTAGGCGAGCAGCGATGAACTATGGGAAAACAATGATGTGGTCCCGCACGCTAACCGCGCCGAGCGTTGTGGCCGGCGTCGTCGCTTTCGAATATTAGAGAGTTTAGTACACCGTACTCTCGACCTTCGCTTTACTACCGGCAGCTAATAATACTACTACTACTACTAATTATAAATTTATTTCTCAATCAGATTCACGATGAAAGGAGACCGAGGAAAAAAGCTGCCCCCTCCCTACAATCATCAACAGTGGCAGCTCACAAAGAACACAAAGTATAAAGAAAAGAGAAGAAAAGAAAGACAAGCTCAGTTCACAAAAATAGCGAAATGTATGAGACCGACAAGTCACAATATGAGATTTCAGAATGGAACAAATTCAACTCAAACAATTCAATAAAAATTTATGATTATCACAACATAAGCGCACATATTCATAGATATAGAGAGCATGATTAAGCACTGTTATATAAATCATGATACATTATAAGCTGATGGCGAACAGACATAATAACTATACATACGACAGGACACTTGAACAGTGATCGATCAAAGACATCAAATCACACGCTTAAAAAAGGATCGGATTTCTTTCGGTGTTGATGTGGTTTGGTTGTTTCGGTGTTGTTGATTGGGCGCCCGCTGGGCCCACTATCCGTAGCGTACGGTCTAGTAAAACTTTACGTAGCTTCCGCTGCTCCACAAACGGCACACAGAAATTTGGTTTACGCAACTGTGACTTTTGCTTTGGCGCTCAGACTTCAACCACCAATTGTTTTTGCTATAGTAAGAAGATCGTAACTTTCGCGCCAGGATATCTCAGTAATTTGAGGAGAATTTCGTTTGTAACTCGCGGAGGAAAATCACCTTCCTGCTTAACCAGCCGATGGAATAAAATACGCGAATTGCCGGTAACCCTTAGGTATGACTGTACCTACTTTTTAATTGTAAATTGGAAGTCAACCTGATATCGATCTCGTTGACCTTGTCTCTAAAATCTTGCTACTTTAAGCTTCCGCGTTTAACGTTTCTTGAACTAGCAGCACCTTCCTGACATAGTTCGCTTAAATAATACAAACAAAAAATACTTCTTATTTATAATATATTTTCTGCCTTACTTCCTCCTGGGTGATATTCGTTCTTTTTAGTGGGATGTTTCATTCTCGATTTTCATACAGCCTCGGTTGTGGAGAGTACAAATTTGGTAAAACCACTACCATATCATGCATTTAGATCACTGATATCTATATATCAATAACACGCATATTGCATTTCTATTAGTTTAATAGTACTCAGTGGCTAGCCAGCTCACAGAAGTAAAGTGCTTTAGAAATATTTTGTACAGCCAAGCTGTTTGTGGCTAGGGTACCGTCGATTTTTCGTGTCCGTGACCAGAAACTCTATGCTCGCACCGCACCCACACGCCGCACCGCACTCACGCGCCGCGCGTGCTGGCGTCTACAGCAGTAACTGTTCTAAAACAAAAGCCTAAACTAATGGCATATTGCATGCGCGTTCGAAAATGCATGAGTTTGGTGCTTTACATTGAATCTTTCAGAAGGAGAAGGCACGCGCGTGCCCCGTTTGGCACACAATGCCCGTGCGAATGGATATAAAAAACCAGAAAGACAAGTTGCTGCTCTCCATTCTCAATTTCGCTTCTCTCGTCGTAATTGGAACGCCGCGTATAGTCCGGACTCTCGAACAGCAACGCGCCTACGAAGAACAACGGCGGGAACGGCAACGAGAATGTCAGCGGAGGCGGCAGGCGGCACGGGTGTGAGCGTACCTTTCGTCACGATGACCACCGATCAAGACAATAAATGTGTTCGTACCTTTCTTCAAAATTCTGTGTCACGTGTGGGTGGTGTGCTGAACGGCTTCGCTGGTCATCCACGTTAACAGAGTGGAATAGCTCCCAGTATTTTGGTTTCTTTTTTCTTGCTGCCATCACCCACTGTCCTATGCCAATCAAAAAAAATATCAATTATATTTTGCGAGTAAAACGCAGTGCTGCTTTATTGAAAGGGCCATATTATTGGCAGTAATCACGTCGCATAGATGCATAATGGTGCATTTATTCCTAGCAGTTCTAAGAAGTCTATCAACCTTCAGGTTGCACTTATTAATAGTTAAATTAATATATTTAAAATTGACGATTCGTTTAGACTTTATGTTGTACCGTAATCATTGTATAAAAATGCGTTCCGCATTATTTCATTCGCAGAAAATTAAACGAAAATGTTCTTCTAGCAGCACGCATCTGGTCTACATTCGTGCCGCCCAAGTTAATAAAAATAGAAATCTTTTGGAAATTTCCAGATTTGCGAGGAGTTCGCTTTGGACTGTTGGGTATCGTAGCTGAGTGTCAACTGATAGTATGAGGTCTCTGTTGTTTTTACTAATTAAACGTTGGGTCGCACAAAGCACCGCCAATGTACGTACTATCTGCGCCTCTTTAAAAAAAGAAAACAGACATCACAGTTTCGAAGAGAAGGTTTTATCTTGAAAGCTATTTCCAAGCTAACATGCTGCCCGAAACCTCCAGGCCACCCGAACTTCCAGCACTCTTCGCTGCACTTACGTAGCGCCGGAGAGAGAAGCTCAGCATAGACACACCACCGTTTTATTGCTCGAATATATCTGCACACGCAAAAACGCCAACCCACTCTCTGAGAGCTTATTGTGGTTCTGGAAAACGTCTCAAATGCATAGCAATCACATAAAAAAAAAGGTTTTCTTGAAAGCCTTGAAAGCCCCGAAAGCCTTGAAAGCCTTGAAAACCGCATTTCTGGTGTGCGGTGTGGCAACGTGTCAATAAATTCCCGACAAATATAATCGCGCCTTTCGTGCCTATGTATGTGTGTGTGTGTACCTATATGGACCGGGAAAGGAGCAGGGAGGGGTGCGTTGTCACGTCATGATACCCTGTCGCCATTCAAAGAGCGTCTTGCGTAAAGCTTCAGACCGGTCTGGTTCAATGGACTGTGCCTTTCTTACATCAGACTTTTTTTATTTTCTTTCTAGTGGTAGAATACAGCGAAGGTCTAGACGTATGGCCAGGGGGAAAAGAAAAAAAAAAGGGGGGGGGGGGGGGGGGGCAAAAGGTTAAGGATGGAGAAAAGATTTTGGTGTGAGTGTCTTTCTCCTGTCGGCCCGGAATCTGCCCTAACCAATATAAAGTGACCTTACGCAAACCACCTAGAATACAAGGCCTCTGGATGACGTCATCGCTTGTGGACCCCTGCCCCGCTCCAAGCGGCAAACATGCCGAAGCTCGACGAGGGACTACGAACAACGGCAGGCGTGTCCGTCTTGGCGTCCATGCGCGCTTGCGTCTCGCTCGATGCGAGATGCTGCACGACGCACTGGCGGTGACGCTCGCAAGCCCTGAGAGACTGCGTGAATCAACTAGTGATGACGTAAAATTGGAAAAGGTGCGAGCCTTTTCTATCTGGTTGTATTGCCTCAGCCCGCCTTGGTTAACCTTTTCTGGATCTTTCTTGTATTCTTCATTTTTTTTATTTTCTTATTACTCGTTCGCGTAAAAAGACGCGGGGATGTGACTAGGATCCTAAGGAAGTTAAGCAATTGCTACACCCAACTGTCGCCGGGATAGCCACAACAAATTAGTTGGTTTCGTGAACGCCGAACGCTTTAATGTCTATTTGTAAGTCCCCTTGATGAATGCACCTTTTTTACGAGTAAATATAATCAAAATACCTTACACAAAAAAGTTCATAGGGGATAGAAGATGGCGCATAATAGTTCTACTGCGTGCATTTATGATTGTTCTGTACCAAAAGTGGCGAAACTGCGGCTCACGAGTCGCATGCTAGTCTTCAGTGAATGGTGGTCTTGAGTTCCTCGAATACAGTCAACGCGCCATGATCTTTCGGTTTTAGTCTTCGCGTTTGTGGCTGTGTGTCCTCCAACTTTTGACAACGCCCTCGTATAAGGTGGAATAAAGCGAAGTAAAAAACGACAATCGGGAGTTTTAGGAAACCTTGTTTGCGCATCCGATGCGGTACGCTGGCTCTGCCGGTACGAACTGCGCATGTTCGAACCTTCTGCGGTAGCACATCCACAGTTCGTACCGGAAACCCCATTGTATACCGGATCGGATGGTCAAAAACAGTTCTCTAAACTCCCAAGTAGTGCGCCTTTCGTCTGTGAACAGTTAATATGCGGTGTGCGTGTTCGTCCGCTTCTCTGCATCATGCTCACCACGCGCGTTTCGTTACCCGCCAAACGCGCGCTCCCACGTGCTTTTAAACACCCCTGCCTCCCGCTCCCCCTTCTCCTTCCCCCCCCCCCCCCCCCCCCACCCGGCTGCCTCGCTATCGCGCGTCGCCTCTTCATTCTCTGCGTTGGCCTTTTAACTAGAGCGGCCCTTCTTCTGTGCTTGTTCGCAGTATAAAACTGGCTAATTTAGACGGAACTTTGAACAGCTTGCGCCGTAACACGAGGTCTACAGACGTCTCGCAGCAGCTGTGCATGGGCGCTCTCAAAACCGATCGTTGGTTTTTGTTTCCTCTCATTTCGTTGGCTTTACTTCGTCATTACCGTAGCAGGCCGGGTTATTGCCATTCTAGTTTTTACCGCGTGCTTGATCTGAGCGTTGGTCTCTGTGGAGGCTGGCCAAGGCCCGTCTCATTGGTTCGGTATCCCAGTAAGACGAGAGAAGGTCAGCAATGGCGGCTGCAATCTGGGGCGTCTGCAAAGCGTCTATAGGAGGTTTCTAGGTATAGTATACATCGCGACACTGATAGCGTGAACAGGATATCGGTGCACTTTCCGCATTTTTGCTACGCATGAATATTAGCGTGCCCGATATTTTCTTGCCTAAACTGGAGCCCCAAATGAGCACTTTTCGAGGCAATAATAGCGTTGATGAAATACGTTTGTTTTCAAGAAAAAGCAGTAAAAAAAAAAAAAACGGCGATCGCTTGTTTTCGTTAACACTGTGGCGCTCTGTAGGTCTTGTACGCTTTACTGAAAAAATAACCGATACTAATTACAATTGTTTTAATAAGAAAGCAACTGATTACTGTAATCGGTTGCTGTATCGAGAAAGTAATTGAAGAACTACCGGAAAGTAATGTATTACTTTTCACGTTTCTTTTCTAACTTCTTATTACGAAATAAAAAAATATATATACATATGTCCAATGAGGTTAAATGTCCCGACTTTTTGTCATTTACATCTTGTTAAGTTTCAAAGTAAAAACGTCACTGAGGGTGTTGACATTTTGATGCTTCTGGTATCTTGGTCTCGTTTTTTTTGTTGTTTTGGGGTCAAAAATGTGTCCAACGTTATTGCAATATAGACGAGTGAAGCACGGGCAAACAGAGCACTTTTAAGCGTAAAGAAACAAAGACTCAGTTCAATTAATTTAGCTTTCTCGGAAAAATGCACCCGATGAAATTAGAGTAAAAATGCGGGCGAACTGGTAAGCATGCATTATGAGTAACCTTGAAACAAGGAACAGAAGGGACAAGGAAAACAACATCTTATATGAATTTCGCTCTTTTTGAAACATGTATTCGATCACTTGTAATTGATTACAAAAAAATAGTAATTGAATTACAGCAAACGTTACCGAAAAAAAAAATCGAAGCGTCGAAAAAGCTGCAATGACATGTAATTGATAACAACTGATTGCTCGTAACTCGTAACGTGAAAGTCAGGGTAGAGTAGCCAGCTCGTGATACTCGCCGCAGAGAGGTATACTTACCGCATCGCGGGCACTCCTCAATGACGCGGTCAAGAAATCCCTAAACTTTATTGAGTTTCATTTCAGTCCGATCGCATCCCCCGCCACTGCGATATCCGATGGAGTCGATTAAGAGGCGCCAAAGAGTCCTTCGTCAAGGCTCTGGTCTTCTTTGGGCCTTTGTCATACCCATTGATATCAAACGCACAAAAAGACGAGAGCTGTGACTCTGCACTTTTTTTGTTTTTGCAGCGCTCGATTGGCTTAATCAAATTGTAGCATCGGTCGCGGTCGAACTTAGGGTGAAACCGAGCATAGACCAGCTCAACTCACCGAAGTCATGACACTGCGGTGGCGCTGCTGTCGGCACTGCGCATGGGCAGACGCTTTACTCCTCCCGAATTTGGCTTCTCAGCAAGCGCAGTGCCCACACTTGTTGTGGGGAATGCGGGCTTGTTTTGAAACACTGCGTTGGTGTATATAAAATCACTCTCACTCGTCATTAAATTAAACCGCGTTTTTTTAAGTTAAATTAACTGGTATTTCCAGAAATAAAAAAAGCTCCAACAACATGCGTAAAATATAGTTTAATACAACACGGCCCACCTGCATCGATCTGCAACGGGTAAATCAGCAAAACAGAGCTAGGGAGACTCAATACTTTCATATCCCTCTCAACACAAATATGAAGAAATAAAAAAAGGCCCTCCAACGGAGAGACTGCATGTAAATATTGCAAAAAAAAAAAAAAAAAAGAAAGTCATCATCGGGTAGATAACAAATAAAAAAATCCCGAAGGAGATCGCGACGAACTCCTTTCGAGACCCGTCAAAGCGTGTCGAGTTGCCAAAGTTGCGATGCGTCAGGAGAGTTCGGGTGGATCAAACGCGTGCACCGTTCTCGAGACGAGTGAAGAGAGAAACACACGGAGGGTGTCTTCGATGACGGTAGCCAGCTCCCAGTTATACTCAGCGACGGAGGGGATCTTCTTGTAGCGAGCTCACCTCTGGGCGCCGCTCTGACGGGAAGCTGTCGATGCTGCCCAACTCGCGGCATCCAAGAAAAAAAACAAATATATTCTAAAACAAATGCAATATCTAGAGTGGCGAGTTTTCGCCAGTGGCCAGTCTTCGCGGAGGGACCGAAAAGCAGACGTTAGAAAGAAAAGAAGGTGTCGTCCAGAGTCCATTGCTTTGAGTCGAATATTATTCGCTGGATTCTGTGTTGTCCGAACCGACGCAGAATAGTCATTTTGCGTTAGTATTTTACATCTTATCGCAAACTTTTTGTTTGGAATGAGCTGTCTGCAGACATTTTCGAAGCTTACATGCGTATGAAGCAAACCCTCTTCATTCGAACGTGCTTGATGCATGACAGTTCGCAGATTACCTGTTCCTATGTCCGTTCTGTGTACTCAAAAAAAAAAAAGAGAACCTCTTCTGTTTGTATCACTATTCCGCCTGAAGGTCATATGCTATCGGCGAAAATCGTAAGAAAACGGATGCATATGAACAACGTTTTCGGCGTGGGTCTAGATTCCCGAGGTAAACAGACGACAAAAGGTCTCGACAAATGTGTGCAAGTAAGAACGCAATAAACACAAATCATACGTAGAGGGATACAGAAATTGTCCTACACAAAGAGTGAATGCTTCGCTTGGACTGCACGAAAAAAATATATATATGTAGACATAGGTACTTGATGCGATTTCGGTGTGTGCAACGAACATCTTACTAGATCTATTGTGTGTCATTTCCAGATTCATTAGGGCTTTGATTTGCCATCAGATTCGCGCATTGCCTACTAACCTTAATCGATCAGTTTTATTTTGAGCTATCATAATAAATACACTAAATGCAATCTTGGGAATGTTGCAAAACAAAAAATTAAGCATCCGGTTTGTATCATGCATTCATTTCGGCTTCTATATTATTTTATTCTTTAAATATGTAAAATGATGGCACGAAATATGTTGAACACAATCCTTAGTAGGAATAGTTAACGTTCATACGAGGGATGACTAACTAAATCTCAGTACCGAAAATTATTTTCCCAATAATGTGATTGAATTCAGGTTGTTTTCAAAGGAAAGTAATCATAAAGTCGTCGCAATATTTTGTAAAAGTGATGCAGAATTATAAATTACAATTAGAGCGCAGGCGACCTGGCATGTATTTATCATTTTAAGAAATCACCTCAGACAGGAGTGAAAAACCGAGAAACACCAACCATCGAAGAGAAAGAAAAAGGTGACAGGAAGACAAAGTCTCTAACTCACCTAAAATTTGTTTATCAAACCTCTCGAAGGTAGGATTCATCAAACCCTACCTTCGAGAGTAGGATGCATATTAGGGTAGCGACCTTGAAGGTGGCATGTATACAAGGTAGGATGTATACAAGGAAAGCAACCTTGAAGGTAGCATGTTTATAGACTTTTCAAAAATTACGACTTCATATGGTCCATCCAAAAACACTGCAAAGTGGCTAGCGCAAAAAACACCAACAAGCTGGCCAGCCTAAAACTGATATAATACTCACTTCCAAGAGACTGTATATAATTAATAAACTTGGAAAGTTATGATGTCTCTTGCGCATGCCACTTTGCAGTATTTTCAAATCGACCGTATGAGTTTCAAACTTTGTCTTCATGTCACCATTTTCTGTCTCTTTCACTGTTGATGTTTCTAGGTTTCTCGCCCTAGTCTCGGGTAATTCATCAAATGGCATAATTATAATTGTTTACATTTTGAGCACTTGTAATTTTATTTGTAAATACCTGCTTTGGGAGGAACGTTGTTGTAGCCTCAATTATATAAATTTTTGAGGTCCGACATGAGGGCTCTCCTCCCAGGCCTATTATATTCAAATTTAACTGTTTTAAGGATAAAAAAAATCTCGTCATATCTAAGGGTCCCCCACTAAGGGGATCAATCTTTCGGCTAAGCGCAGATTTCTCTCCAGACGTAGGCGTGGTAGGGCGGCCATTGTTAGCTCTTGCAGAAAACCAAGGTCATGATTTTCGACTAATTCACGATAAGCTTTTCATTGGAAGTACTCGGTATGCGTTTGACAAGGAAACGAATTTCGTGAAAGCTGTTCCAGCGTAGCAATCAAAGCACAAAGAAAATAGATTATCCCGACGGGAGCACACTGCCTGCCTTTCTTTCTTTATCGCTACAATCTGTTGTTGATTCATAATCTGTTGCTATTGTGATTATAACAGAATCTTGGTTAAACTGAGATATTGCTAATTCTGAATTACTGTTGAATTACTCGCATTAAATTTTTCGCAAAGACAGGGTGGGACGCAGGGGACGGGGTGTTTTTATAGCGGTTAAAAATACATTGCATATTCTAAAAATCCGAGTAGAAAATGATAGTGAAGCATTGTGGGTCCAAATAAAGACGCCTTCGTCCTTTGTAGTCGTCATTGCCTCTTACAGACCACCAGACTTTCTTAAACTAACGTCCCTTCTCGAGAAATGCATGGAATCCCTCACCGAGTTGAATCTCACAGACGTATTTATACTCGCTGGTGACATCAACTACCCCGAAATCGCATGGCCTGTTTGTCGTACCTGCCCGCATGCCGTTCAACTTGTGGCGTTCTCTTCCCACTCAGGCCCGATGTTTCGTTGACTGGTGCAGCGCGCACCCTCTTTTCCAAATGGTCGATAAGCCAACTGGCGGCTCCGCAACTCTTGACTTATTTCTCAGTACCAACCCGGAATGTGTCACAGCTGCCGAACTCTTAGAGCCACTTAGCGACCATTTGTCTATTTACGTCCAATTGTCCATTCCAACGACTAATACACGCGCCACACGGGCAACTCGAACGCCCTTTACTACAAATGACAATCGTGTGATCGACGAATCAGCTCGCCATCTGTCGCGCGTGGAATCCGGTGCGCTTGGAGTGTCGTGCGTTGATTGGCCGATCGTTCAAATGTCATTCGTTGTAAATGGCATTCGAGTTGCCCGAGTGGCACGGGTTAAGTTAATTAAGTAAGACTGCGTGGCACGGGTTAAGTTATTTAGTAAGACTGCGTATAGTTATCCTCGAGCCGACCAAATTACACTTCTCCTGCGTGTATCACGTTTAATGCATACCTCCCTAGAGGGCTTTCAAAGTAGAATCGTTGATGAAAATTGGAAAATGCACTAATAGAAGCCTTGCAAACATTTGTGCCGAGAGTTCATAACAGGTCATGTACCGAGCGCCCTTGGTTTTCTCTTCGTCTCAAACGGCTTCTCAGTAAAAAGCAAAGGCTCTAGAATCGCGCAAAGCTCATAAAGACCTCATCAGCGTGGTCTAAATACTGAGAATGCGCTTCGACATGTAAGTATAAAATTAAGAAAACTAAGCAGAAGTTATTTACGTAGCTCTCTTTAATTTACTGAAAACGATCGCCCGGAAATTATGATCAACAAAAACCCAAGCAAATCAGACCACCCCCCCCCCCCCCCCCGACCCCCTCGTTGACTCGGGTGGAAATGAGCTCTCGGAAAGAGAAAGCTGTGAGACACTTAAGTCTTATTTTGGCGATGTTTTTACATAAAAGTATTTTCCCTTACCCGACTAAACGCCCCAATATACACTACCAACCAGTATGGACCCTATTTCTATTACACCGTTTGGGATCAAGAAACTGAGTGATAACCTTCCCAATAATTCTGCCCCAGGCCCGGATGATATATCAACTAAATTGTTTCCAGTATTCTTCAATACAACCTATTGGAACCGCCCATTGACTCCGGTGACGTACCCCCTGACGGGAAACATGCTCGAGTAAGCCCAATATTTCAGAGCGGTGACGAAAATTGCCCCACGAATTATAGGCCTATTTCCTTCACCTGTGTTGCAAGTAAGTTGATGGAGGATATTGTTTACTCAAAAATTATGAACTATATGGTTGATAATGGTCTGCATTTCGTAAACCAGCGCGGTTTCCGGCGGTCTCTGTCCTGTGACACCCAGCTTTTTGAATTTACAACAGACATTAATAAAAACTTCCATCTTCATACTGAAACGCATGCTATTGTTATTGAATTTTCAGAAGCGTTTGACAAGGTTCCTCATCACCGTTTAATATTAAAATTACGTTCGCTTAAAATTAAAAAAAAACTCTGATCAACTGAATAGCTAATTTTTTTTTTCAAACCCACACAGTACGTAGCCCTTAACAACAGTTGCTTGTCTTTTATAGTAGCTATATCCGGAGTTTCTTAGAAAACCGTGTTGGGTTCATTATTATTTCTCATCTACGTTAATGATTTGCCTTCTCTAATTAGGTCTTCGATTAGATTATATGCTGATGACTGTGTTGTGCATTCTAAAATATTCGATACCTCTGAATGTGCGCAACTCCAAGCTGATTTACCCGCTATCGAATCTTGGTGCGAAAGGTGGCAAATGCAAATGAACGCAAATAAAACTAAACAAATGGCTTTCACTACGATAAGTAACACAATGGACTTTCTATACTACCTTTCTGGTAAAAGGATCGAAAATTTATCAACTTTTTGCTACCTCTGGGTTTACTTAACAAGCCGTCCTTTCATGGGAATTCCATATAACTAACATTATCTGCAAAGCTAACCAGACACTCGGTTTTTTGGGACGCAACCACCAAGGAAACTAAACTTTTAGCATACACCTCATTTGTGCGTTCCCAGCTGGAGTACGCCTCATCGGTTTGGAATCCCCATCAGTTATATCTAGAAAAGATGTTAAAAGCAGTCCAAAACAGGGCGGTACGGTTTATTCATAGAAATTATAATTTCACGGCGAGTCTCAGGTACCGTCTTTGCGATCGTAGATATAAAATTTTTATGTGTTTTCTAAAAAAAACCTTGCGTTTTTACAAAAAAAGAATCACTAAATTATCCTTTTTCTCACACAAAGGAATGGATGATTTTTATCTTGCAAATTGGGGCTCCTACATGCTTCATTATGTTGTCCCACATTTGAAAGCTATGTGAACATTTTTCAACAATACTGTCGATGCTGACACCCTAGGTTTTAACCCTCGCACATATATTTCTTTACTTGATTTAGTTCTTAAAGTTTTGGCAGAGTGTTCGATTATTTTTGCTTATAATACTCTCTGTATACGCAAGTATTGAAATCGTTGCTTTGTGCTATTTGTGTGTATGGAAGCTTCGTGAATTTGCTGCGCTCTCGCAGTTCACAAGAATAAGAGAACAAGGACTGGACAAGTCACACTGCAGTTTTTTCTTTACCTGCCTCCACCAAACACGTTTCATAATTGATGAAAATTAAGTTTTAATACTCTATTATCATTATCATATCTGCGTTCTAAAGCACGAGCTTTCGCTCCACGTGCGCTCCAAGTGCTGCGATGCGACAGGACACTTGATTCCGAATTTTCCAGAATTGTTAGAAATTGCCACTGCCCTTACTCTGCGAATCTCAAAAGAATGTGCTTAAATTTACCCCCTGAACAGGGTTGTACAAACTAATATTTCGCATGCACGAATGTCTTTTTTTTTTAGGTCATCGCATTAACCAGCAGCTTCACTAGTCAGCTTTCGGTTCCAGTTTTTTTTTACAGCGAAGCTCTATATGGGGGGGGGGGGGGGGGGAGGACTAGGAGGTTGAATATTTTTGTGTCGGCGTCTTTACCAAAAAAAAAAAAAAACCCTTTAGCGACTGACACGAAAAGTGCATATCAGGCATACAACAAACATCACAGCATTTGTTTCAATAAAGAACAAGCACAAAACACACGTCCGAACTACATAATTGATAATAAGGCGCTTCTGATAACAATGCGAAGCACGTAGCAGTCTCCGCATACGTTTCGCGGTAAATATTGCTGTTGTGCAAGTCGCCGCGGTGACGACAGCATTGCGACGTGGGGAGTGACTTCACTAGCCTGTCATACAGGGTGTTTCAAGTAAGAGTGACACAAATTCCCCAAATTAGTGTATTGAAGGTAAGGGGATAATCCTCTCGGGACCGCATTACTGGTGGTGGCGTACGTCAGAAAATGCGCGCTACTTACTATTTAGTTCGCTAATTAACTAAACAATGCTAATCAAAATTTTAATTAGTGAAAATAGACATATGGTTTCAATTATAAACTTACTGAGCGTCATCAAAAAGGTTGTTATCAGTAATTTTCAGAGAGACTTTGAGCGCGTGAAAAGCGTACTAGCGCGCGAAAGTTACCATAGCAAATACAAGGCTACGGCTCTCATAAGAGACGGAAACATCGCGCGGGCGCTATACCGCAACCGACAGCCTTGTACCTGCTCCACGAACGGTAACATTAGTGCACTACTTCGCATCTCATGCACTCAACGTCTCTGTGAAAATTACTGACAAAGGGGTTTTTGAAGACGCTCCGCAAGTTTCTAATTGAAACCGTATGTCTATTTTCACTAATTGAAATTTTAATTATTCATGTTTCGGTCTTTAGCGTACCAATCAGTAAGTATCGCGCATTTTCTGTCTTCCGCCACCACGAGTATTTGTGGATCCGAGAAAATTATCCTTTTACCTAGAAATCACTAATTTTAGGAATTTTTTCACTCTTACGTAAAACACCGTGTATATAAAAAAAGTTTGGGTACAGTGCATTTACTTTTCTTTCGTCAATCGTTTTCTATGGTGCAGTGGGCAAACGTTTCACGTGATACTACAGCTTTGCTGGCCAACCTCCTTCACGGTGTAGATTGGAGCCTCTAATTTTTTTTTTTTTAAGCGGGGAGTAGTTATTTTTGTAAAAAGACGGGCAGTGTTCCACGTTGGCGGGCGTTCTGTATAATTACTCCCACAGGTATTTGTCTTTTTTCGCTATATCGGCAGACGGCGACCACCGTCACACGAGAACTGCATATCTAACGAAATGTCATTTTAGGTGCGGATATTTCCTGTAGGGTCGTTAAGTCGTCTGAAGCGACACGACATCAAATCGCGTTCTCGTCCTGCGACCCGACTCCAAGTCTCCTCGTCTTCCCTTTCTTTTTCTGGTTTTAATTTGAAGCGGAGGCTGAAAAAAAGAAATAAACACAGAGGGCAAGGACAAGTGCTAGAAGCAGACAGGACACGCGCTTGTTTTGTCTTGTTCTACCACTTGACCTTGTCCTTGGCGCTTTTTGATTTTCAAGATGTGTAGCCAACTTGTTCAACTGTTACTTTTAACACAGAAACGGACGGAACCTGTGTCGGCGTACATGATTAATGACGTTCTGGGCGAAGTCACGACAGTCGGTACAAATGCGAGGACATTTGTTACAGTAAACAGCGCGCTACACTTGTCAACAAGCGGAACGTCTGGAATGGTCCTTTTCAGCATAAAGACGAAACCACGTGGTGAAACCTCTAAGTGCCTTTAAAGTGTGGAAGGTTGCACTACCTTTCGTGCCCCCTCTACTGCCTTAGAGCTAGCGCAGCTCCGGACACCAACCATAGTTCGAGCTTTTGCCGCCAAGTGAAGGAGGATTGCACATGCGCGGACCGCTTCTGGAGGGAGGGCCACTGCAAATGTCCCGCCGAGAATGTCCAAATTGAAAAGGATCTCAACGAATTCTGATGCGGCATTGGAAAAAAAATCTATATTCTGAGCACTTGATATTACATGCTTAGTACCGGAGGAATGAACGAAAACATCTGTATTTGATTCCGAATTCACTGTGATTATATATTTGGGTTCACCGCGAGAGGGAGACCGGGAGGGAGGAGATACGAATAGGTTATTGCTTTTCAGAGCATTTTTACTTCTTCTTCCAGACATTCCCGAGCAAGTTTGTCGTAACGGTAATGTTGCGTTTAGTATTTATTTTTATTCAGGGTGAATTCGGGCGGCTTCTTGCGACAGGCTCCTAAACTTGGTGACAACTCCAGGAGCGCTTAAAGTTTAATTTCCACAGACGTGGCCCACACAAGAAACAAGAAAATATATTGTGAAGTAAATATTAAAAAAGAGTTAAAGCAATTTTTTCTTAACAGCTTTATCGATGGGTAAAGACAGCGGCAATAATTTGGAATGAAGCAACCCATACATGACGCAAAAATATTCTGCGATAAAAACAAGAGCACCATGGGCGATTCGGAATATTCCAAAGCTGGACATTCAAATCTACAATTTTTTATTCGATTGTGCGCCTTTTATATGTGTGATTGTGTGTGTGTTTCTGCAGTTTCTTTATTATATACATATAAAAAATACAGCTGGCTGAAGTATATTCCCGTGAAAATCGCGAACCAACGAATATAAGAATTAAATGTATTCGAAAAAAAAGAAGAAATCTTTTCGCCTGAAACGTCTAAGCATTTTACAGCATGACCGAATATCTTCTTTCTTTTACAACTGGCGTCTGCAGCACGCCTGTCATCTGAACTCCTTTTACTTTGCTCTATTCTGAGAAATCTACATTTCCGGTTCGTCGCTTGCCTCTGTCGGAGGTATTTACGATTGCTGAAAAGAGGGACGTCTTTTGTGTTCGATCGTTTTCTTGGTGCAGGGCGAGGCCGGTTCTCCATAGTCACAGAAAGAATCCGAACGGCAGAAAGGAGTTTTAAGTCATCGATAGAATGAGAACGACAGAGAGAAGTATACGTCACTGATAGAATGAAAAAGACAGGAAGTTTACGTAATTGAAAAAATACGAACGACATGAAAGAGTTTAAATAATTCATAGAATGAAAACGACAGAAAGAAGACTATGACACTAGTTGAATGAGACCGACACGAAGGGGTTTATGTTTTTGAGAAAACGAGAACGACACGAAGGGGTTTATGTTTTTGAGAATATGAGAACGGAAGGACGGAGAAGGGCAGGAAAAAGTCTCTCCTCAAGCGCGAGCATCCTGTCTTCGATAATGCTTGGGCGTGTCGTGAGTGTCGAGCGTGCACGTGAAGCCGAAACACGACGGAAGGCAACGGGCGAGTGCTGGAGGCCGGGTGTTTCAAAAAGACACCTGTCGTTCTAACCTTGCCAGTTACCGTAGGGGAAAAAAATGAACAATATATTGATGTTTTATTTAAACGTACGAGGAAACATACGATTATATAAGAACCTATAACGTCTTCAACATGTTGATATGTTTTAATGGAAACTAAATTTAAAAAAAAGTGCAGACTTCTAGCTTAATGCCGTCGTCTCTACGTTTCAAGATATGAACTGACATTAGCTGAGATAATAATCGTCATCTTAGTTGAATAACTATCAACACTCTGTTAATTAACTTTTTAATTATTGGTTACACGTTTTACGTCGCAACTGCAATATCGCGACTAAAATTGCACGATGTGACCGAGGCAAACATCGGTTGACCTTTGCGTCTACCCCCTAACCCTTTTTAATCTCCTAACTCTAATCTCCTCCTCTTCCTGAAGTTCTCTTCATTATCGCAGACACGTAACATTTTGAGGAAAATAGCGATTAACGCTCGAGACAAATCTCGAAAAGTGCACTCAAGCTTCGCGATGCTTTTACTATAAATCGCTACGGCGCTTTAGATATCACTATAATGAAACCTGTCCCATTAAAATTGTACAATCGTATATTTTGTAGCGGCATCATTCCAAAAAAGCTTAAAACATCGGTTGTTCGGCCTATATACAAGAAAGGTGAGAAAAATAAATTCCTAAATTATAGACCAGTTTGTATCCTTTCTGTGATAAACTATATAATGGAAAAATATATTAATAAAGTTCTTAGGTGCTATATCGCTAAATATAAACTACTAACTAACACATAATATGGATTCAGGGAACATATAGGAACCAGTGACCTTCTAGAAGACTTCTTTGACTATGTAAATGAAAACATCGACGCCGGTAATTATGTTCTAGCCTTATTCATAGATTTTACGAGGGCTTTCGAAACAATCAATCATGAAATCTTAATGGATAAACTATATAGTATTGGAATTAGAGGGAAAACATATGATTTATTTCGGAATTATCTTGCTGATCGATTTCAGGTAGTACGTTTAGGTTCAAAATATAGCAAGGAAATTAAGGTAAAACAAGGAGTACCACAAGGTACAGTCCTCGGTCCACTACTCTTTAATATATATGTTAACGAGATAGCACAGGTTAGCTTAAAAAGTAAGCTCCTTCAATTTGCAGATGACACGGTAATTGTATACGCACATAGAAATTACGAAGTAGCGGCAATGACTATACAAGATGATATACATAAAATTATTCAATAGTACCGTAAAAACCAAATAATTGTAAATGTTCCTAAAACGCAAGTAATATGCTTTAGAGATCCAAGACAAAAAATCGTAAATGAATTTCCAATAAAAATGCATGATGAGAACTGCGACAACTGCTCGTCCATCCCGCTAAAATACGCTGATAGTGTAAAATACCTGGGTATGCACATAGACAAATATGTTAAATGGGATATTCACATAGACCAGGTTTGCAAAAAATTAAGGGTATTAATGGCCCATATGTACCACATCCAAGAACTAGTACCGCGATCCATACTTAAAATGATATACAATTCACTGGGTAAATCCGTACTTCGGTATGGAAGAACAGTTCACGCGCACTGTGCCAAGTATTTACAACTAAAGATAGAATCGATTCAAAAAAGGATAGTTAGGAATATTGGGTACCGACGCGAAGAAACTAATCTCTCAGATTATATGCATAAAGAATTAGGAATATTACGTTTCAGAGATCAAATGAAGTATGACATTATTATAAAGCATTTTTTCAACAATAAATATAGGCGCGAAAATAAAAAAGAAAGGACATTAAGACCTAATAAAAAATTTGTTGAACCATTTGTAAGAACAAGATATGGAGAGGCCACAAGGAAATATTACATACCTAAGCTTTATATTACATTACCCGATGAGCTACTTGAAATAAAATCCCCTAGAATAAAAAAATAGCAAAAAAGTGGATAATTGAACAGGGAAAAAAAGATTCTTAAAAGGTAATAGGTATCACCAATGAGTATCCCCGAAAACGCAGGATATAAAAGGTTGTTATTGTGTTCTATTATTAGAATTGTCTCGTAAGTCGTGAATTCTATTCTTCTTTACGGTATGTAAATGCTAATTCAATATGATTCGATGTGTTTACACATGTACTCATCAAAGTAGGCGAACTAATATAAGCTGTAGAAGGAGGTGGAACTGCAGTAATAGGTACTAATATTGGTATGTTTTGCTATTTTTAGTTATGTGTGCAATAAAAATGCAGAGGCTCCTGTCGCGTCCCACACACAAGCCATCATTGGCTTATGTGGGCTTTATACTGTATTATTTTCAAACAAAGTAAATAAAGATGGTTTTTGTATTGTATTGTATTGTATATGATAGTTGTGTTGATACAACACGCTCGGGGTGTAGCAACGGGCCACCTGAAATATTCAAAACCTGCACACTAGAATGCTGACGTTACCACAGTGAGATTTAGCGAGGACACAGATTGGATACGAGCGTTTCGTCACTGCTCGGCTGAGTCTTGTCTCCAATCAACGCGTCGGAGGTCGCGCTGCACCGGGCTGGTGGCCAATTGCTGAATTGGTGCCCGAATGTTATGACGTTCTATGGAGGAAGAGGGGGGCGTTCGGAAGGCCTTCATTGTTTTAGATGGTGTTGGGTGAAGGCACGTTCGATGTTCCGTCGTGATGGGGGCGAAGAATGTGACGACGGACTCCGGTCTTAGCTGAAGTTGCACTGAGCTAAGGGAGCTTTTGGTGACTGCCGACGTCAAAGAGGCTGGCGTCTCGCATACGACGGGCAAAGGGGATCCACTGCGTGCTGTACTCCTGTTTTTTATTTGTTTTGTTTTTGTATTTTTATTTTTTTTTTTTTTGCAGCGAAAGCAGTGGTCTCGTTTGTGTCTCGAAGTAAACTTCAGGCTCGCGGTGTAATGCGGCCAGCCGTGGGGCCTCTGCAGCTTCATCCCTCAGAGCCGCGGTGTTGAGATGACTAGCCAGGGTTGATTTTATACGAATCAACAGCCGAATATGCCCTAACCGGGTCAATGACGCGCCTTAGACGGTGGCAGAACGGTGATCGCGGCGGCGGCGAAGATGGAGCCACAGGTCAGGATGCCGAGCTGGCGGGACGAGCGAAGTGGATGCGTCCCGATGTAAAGGCGGCACAGGCGACGGGAGATTCGGTGGAGGAGGCAGCGTGTGCGGAGTCCAGGTTGAGGGAAGAAGATGGTGCTGACCTTTACCCTTGTCGTCCGAGGCCGCGCCGTCCCTGTGTTCCTGATCGAGGAGAACATTAAGGCGGGATGCCACGCGCACGGAACCGTTCACTACCGGGTTACCATTTTGTGGGAGCTCTCGATGTTCCGCCGCGATGGATGGAAAGAATGTTGCACCGCCCCTTACGTCGTCTGAAAGCGCGCACACTTGGCTATTTAGAGACGAGCGGCAGCGTCCTCTTTGTTGGCGGAATAAGCCGCTATAGCCTGCCGATAACAGCCCTGGCGGTGCCAGTAGAGTGGGTGCCCAAAGTAATACCCTGCCTTGGTGTAACTTGGCAAAGGGTGAGCGATAAGCTCCCCATTTAGTGCTGACAGCTTCGATATCCGCTACGTATGCAAGCGCAACGCACACTTATAGGAGCGTGATGCAGCGAAAGGCCTGATACTTCTTCGCAGTAAAAACGCACTCCAGTGATACGTGGTCACGTTCCGACTGACCCGCCAGGCCGCAGCTTCCGCCGTACTTGCATGTTATGCGATCACTTCTTCCTGGCATAGCAGTATTTCTTGCTTCAAACACTTGCTATAGCGGCACCGCCAGAGTAATAGCTCGCGTTTGAACAATGCAGCTGGCATTGTTCAAACCCAGGCATACTCAATATTTTTTTGCTTCAGTCGCTAGATAGCGCGACACCAAACAGCATCGCAGGTTGCCTATAGACCTTTGCAAAAATCGCCTTCTGCGCACTGTCATCTTTGTCTTCTGGGCTGTTGAAAGCCGTCTCAACATGCGTTGTTGCTCTGTTTTTGCGGTATATCAGACGCTGAGCATGCTTCCTCTGCCCAGTGACTCAGCATTTTTTCGCTCAAGTGATTAGGGATGCAAAGGTCTAGCGGATGTCATTTTTCGGTGTTTGTTTGCATAGATGTTAAGGTTTGAAGTTTCAAGGTGTTTAATTGCACAAATTCCACACAGCCGAGTGCCTGATGCAGCCAAAAGGCAGAAACCCGTACAACCAAGTGCTGGCTGCCTCCTCGGCTGTGTGTTAACAGGTGAAATGATGATGATGAATATGGAAATGAGAGGGAGGAAGAAATGGTAGGTGCATAAAGATATTGAGATCGGAGGGCACTCGACACAGTCCTGCTGAAGTCGCGGAGTTCGTCTTCAGTCCCCGACAGGGGCGAGCGCGTGCGCTCAGGTAAGGGCAGGTATGAGCTCACCGCGGCGTGGTACAGTGAAGCTTCGCGTCGCCGGGTGCGGGCGCGGAGAGGGATAGGACAGCCTGTCCGGCTAGAGGTACGAGGAACTGATGCTAGGTAGGAGCCGGCCAGCGAAGGGCCAGTGGCAACAGCAACGGGTGGGACACGCGCCACTGTTCGTCGGTGGCTCATGCGGTGCCAGCCAAGAGACCGCAGGCGTTCACCGTAATCAGAGGAATGGTCGTGGCGGGCCAAGGTTTGAGTTGCGCGGCGCTGCACACTTTCTAGGCGCTCAGTGAGGTGTATCTGATGAGGGCTCCACATTGAAGAACAGTACTCTAGTCGAGAAAGTACCAGAGCCGTGTACAGTGTTTTCAAGGTCTCCCGTCCAAAACGCCGGGAAAATCTAGACGCGAATCCCAGTACCCTTCGAGACCTGCTCACCACCTTAGCCACATGGCAGCTAAAATCGAGTGAGGGCGTGAATGATACACACAAAATGTTGAGCTACTGTACAGGTGGAAGAAGGAGCCCTCCAAGCGTAACGTGTGGCGTCTGGACCCTCCTGGCCGAACTGAACCGCATCACGGCACACTTGTCGTGGCTGACACGGAGGTGGTTAGTGGCAGACCAGACAGCCAGCTTGTCTAGGTGAGTTTGCATGGCGGCAAGATCATCGGGGGAGCGTATGCACATCGCCAAAGTAGTGTCGTCGGCGTATTGGATGGTGAGGAGCCTGTCGGACTGGCGGAATGTCAGGAACATACACATTGTAGAGTGTTGGGTCAAGGACGGACCCTTGAGGGACACCCGAGGGGGCTGAAAGGGTATGCGATACAGCACCCTTTTGCCTTACGCGAAGACTGCGATCAGCGAGGAATCCAATGCGACAAGCTGCCTCCTTACCCCGCAATCGGACAACTTCCTACTAAGGCAGTCGTGGTCCAGCGTGTCAAAAGCGCTGCTGTAGTCCAGCTGGACCGCGTCGGTGGGAAGGAGGCCGTTCATGCTGTCACTAACGTAGTGAGACACAGTTGCTACGGCGGTCTCGCAAGAGTGAGAACGTCTGAACGCATGCTGGAGCTGGAGGCGCTCGAAGTGGTTGAGAAGATTCCTGTTGATCATCATCATCATCATTTATTATCCTTGATTCGCTCCAGGCTGCGGCACAGGATAGATCTGATGGAAATTGGACGGTAACTGGATGGGTCGCTCGGTGACTTGCCCCTACCCTGAAAGACAGGAGTGACCAGGGCCTGTCGCCAACAATCCGGCAGGACAGAGTTGTCCAAAAGAGATTGGTAGTTAGCCAGAACTGATGGAATAACGTAGGGTTGGATCATCTTGAGGAAGGTGGGAGGGATACCGTCGGGACCAGTGAAAGAGGAAGGTTTGATGCAGCGGAGGGCCTCCTCGAGGTCTGAGAAAGTGAGAGAGAGATGAGAGGGCATCAGGGTTCGACGACAAGTTAATGTCCGCGTCATGGCTGGAAAGTACGGAAGGGGTAGAAACAGTCGTGAATGCTGAAGCAAACTGGCTGCCAAACATGTCGGCAATCTCCCTAGGTGAAGAGACTATCCTGCCATTGGACGTAAAGATCGGCTCCTGTCGCGTAGTTTAGGACTGGCTGACGTAGGACCAGAACCCCTTTGGTTCCTCCCTCGCTCGGAAAGCAATCGTGTTAGCAAATGCAGTTTCAGCAGAGTTTAAGTCGGCCTTCAGAAAGCGCTGGAGTGCCTTTGGTCGAGAAAATGTCTCAGTGCACTGCAGGCGGGCCGCACGCTTGAAGAGTTCCCGCTTCTTCTGAGCAGAGCGGATATGTTCGTTTGTGATCCACGGGGCTCGATAGCGTCCCCGGCGAGAAACAACACAGGGTACGCATTCCTTCTGGGTCGCACAGATATAGTCGCACCAAAGGTCCATGTTCTCCAGGCAGTCGTCGCCCATAGTCGTCATGCACCATGAGGTGAGATGAGACAACCTAGCTATGTGCTCCCTATCAGTCCAGTGAAACTTCCCTACTGCGCGAGCGAAGTGCCCCTTGCGGGGAAGTGCCATGGCGTATGCGAGTTCGATGGCCAGGTGGTCACTTCCGGAGAGGCCAGAGAAAACATCGCAGGATAGGCTTTGAGTTCGATGGGACACAAAGACAAGATCGAGGAAACTCGAGGATGGGATATAGATGTGGGAGTGGCAGATCTGGGAATGCCCCAATGTCGACACCAGGCCCAGAAGAGTGTCGTCAGCCACATCGGAAGGGATGGGAGTATCGGTACCCCACCAGTCGATATGGCTGTTGAAGTCACCGAACAGCAGTACTTCGTGATAAGGCTTCGCCAGCGCTTTGGTCAGCGATTCGTCGAGGAGCTCGTAGGCAGTAGCCCTAATGGACGGCGGGCAATAAGCTAGGACTAGGAGGGAGCTGCCTTTTGGGTGGCGGAGTTCAAGAAAGACGGCCTCCAACTCCGGGTGCTCCAGGTCATACCTCCTGACTGCCGGGAAGCTGGACGGCACGGCAATGTGCACGCCACCACCGTGGGACGGACGATCACGACGATGGACGTTAAAGGGGGCCTGGCCGAAGAGTTCGCTGTCACAAACACCAGCGTCCAGCCACGTTTCCGTAAGGGGAATGACAGTGCTGCCGGGGAGGGCTGAGGAGGAGAGCTTGAGGTCTGACAACTTGTTCTTCATACTCCGGCAGTTAGTGTACCAGAACGTGACTGTCTTGTTGAACGGATTGCTCCGGCTTGGGGAACGGTGATGTGTCAGGGACGCCCGGCGCGGTGGCAGGCGAAGAGTCAGTGGCCGCCAGCACCTCGAAGAAGTCGTCTGCGAGCGGTGGCAGCGAACAGACTAGGCAAAACCATGGGTCGCTTCCTTTACCTATATTACGGTATTCTTCTTGTGACATATAAACGCAACCACGATGAAAAAAACCATCGCATGAGTCGCAGCAGGTGGCCGCTTGATTGTCTCGCACTCGCTTCGTGCATCTCGTACAGGAAGGATGCTGCGGCCCAGGGTTTGTTGCGATGTCGCCGGCCAGTAGAAGAACACAGACGGTGCGAAGGTCGAGGCGGTGTCCCGTTATGCAGGCCGGTGACAGTCGGCGGTGCGGCTGGGAGGTGCGTCGGTGTTCCGTCGCAGTTGTCGAGCTAGGCCTATAGGGTTAGCTCGACAACGGCGACAAAGGCTAGGCCTAGCTCGCTCCACTTACACCTGCTATAGCAGGTGTAAATGGACCGACGGCCACCCATGCTGAGAAGCTCGGGCGAAAGGGGCTGGCGACGTACACTGAGATCTGCTGCTTGGCATGATGGTCGAGAGCTAAGGAGTTGTCTAGTCGGAGCTTATAAAGCGCTACGAAGATACAGCATACACGGAGCAGCGCGGACAAGCGACTACCCTCTACCAATAACCGGTCTCACCGTGCCTTTCATGGGGAGCGAACTCCACTACTTGCTCGGTGATCTCACATAGTCGCTCATTTATCCCATATAATACGATATTAAATGTTGTTGCAGTTAATCGCATTAACCGTATTCAAGCAATCGCATTAAAAAAAAGATGAGTAAAATGGTGTCGTTTCTTCTACCCTTGCCAAACGTGCTGTGCATGGCCCAGTGTAGAACTGCGATGCGACAAACCCATTATAACGCCGCACGTTTCCGGTACAATTATTGTTTTGTTTCGTCTTTCATAAAACAAGAAGTTTAGCTATATTTTATAGCGACAAACTCACAAAACTTCTTTCAGCTTCGCGTACACCAGCGTCTATTTATGACGTTGTGTATATTCTCCCCAAGGGCCTGCTTTTGATTATGTAAAGGGGCATCCAGGAATCCTAACCCGCTGAGCGCGTTAGCCGGGTGCCATATGATGAAACGACGCAAAATATCTAAGTCCGCCTTCACATGACAAAAAATCCAGGTAAAATGACCATAAAATAAAACAAACTTCACATAATATACAAATAAAACGTATGACAGACAGCGGCACAAAAGAGGGGGAAAAAAGAGAGAAAGAGGAGGAGGGTGGTGCCGGTGTTAGTACGTACGCCGTATTTGAAAAAAAAAACAAGGGGGTAAACCAGATCTCTGGGGTATTCCTTAGATTATTCACTAACGTCACCACACTTGGGGAACCAGTAAATGAAGTGACGGTTTAGGGGGGGGGGGGGTACTTAATTTGTATGAACAAGACATAAACCCCGAGATTGCGGACAATAAAGGACACAAACACTTAGAAGCTTTTAGACCTTTTAGTGTTATTTTAGTGTTCGTACCGTTTTTCGCCTGCGGTCTCATGGTACATGTCATGTTCAATCTAAACCAGCTCTTGTGCGCCCTAACAATCACTTAATCAACCTTCTAGATTCGATTTCAAAGTTAATTGACAAAAAGCTATAGAATTTTTTATTAAACGGTACGCAGCGCTTCAGATTAAATAAATTAAGTACTTCTTATAAGATCTTCATGCTTTTAAAATAATTTTCGAAAATAGTTTAGTTCCAAATAGCGGAGTGCTTTTTTGTTTAACTTTCGTTTGCGTGCTTTCTCTTTTCTTCTTCACTACCGTTGGACATCGCAAAACGTTTCCATATAACGCAAAAAGAAACGGATGCACACAATATAAGTTTAAAAGATGGAACCGTAAATATAACGAACGCCAGTAACCTCACTTTTTCCAACATAGATAAAGCTGCCCCGAATAAGCGACGCGCTAGTCATAGTCCTTTCTTTTTTATGTATATTTTCCCACCTATTTTGCAAGATTTCAATCGATTCTCCTTCCAGGAAAAAGCACACCGTACCAAAAGAAAATTAAAAGCGATACGGAAAATATAGCACCCAATCAGTAAGTGCATGTACTGTAAGAGTCTTCATGGTGCGACCTATTTTTGACGATTCATTATAAAAAGAAAATCACCCTGTTTAAAACTAATTTCCCGTGGGCATATTGGGAAAAGCTTGTGAGGTACATCAACAGGCCAACTTCGGACCACCGCGACGCGCACACTCGCGACGACATCTCCCTTACAACCGCAGTTTTTCTTGGAACACTCAAACAGTTTTTACTTCCCGTATCAGTTTCATTTTCGAGTCTTTCGCCCGAATAATATGCTCTGCCGCGCTTTTCTTTTAATATACCTCTTGGTATATTTTGTTTCTATAAATTATTATCAAAACCTAACCCTCTTTTTTTTTATCTGTTTGTGGGCTAGGGAAAAAAATGAGAATGCGGATATATTCTTGATCAGCTTTTTGGCTCCTCCTCATGGTCTTTCACGTGTTCGGGTGTCCTCTTTGTTTGTAGGGAATCCACAGCGAGGATTTTTTGCTGCGTAATAGCCGCGCCCCACTAGAGCGACAGACATCAACAAATGACAGCGACACACGACAACGAGCGACACACGACACCGACAGACAGCCTGTTTGTCGGAGTCCGCCGACCCACCTGGCGGACACGACGCGGAACACGGGGGCAAGGAAACTTGTTTCCTAGTGGGACTGGAGTTGTCAACAAAACACTACAAAATACACAGACAAACAGAGTCTGGCAACGCGTTTTTCGTGTTTTGCTTTTTGGGTAAAAAACGCGCCGACAAACACGATAAAAGTGGAGACGATTACTTTATTTTTTATTAAAGCTTCCGCTTCTCTTCATTTTCCATTGCCGACTTTCCGTAAACAGTCGTGGCAATAGACACCAATTTTTTTCCGAACTAGAAATACCCGAATCGTTCCTTTTTTAGGCCGTTCGAGGCATTCTAGGTGAGCGCCACGGAGTTTCACGCTGATTTTGAGGATGTTTATAACTTCATATTCGAAAGATCGTGGGCAGGCGCTCTTTGGTGGACAATACGGCGTCCCGATTATCACAGAACGTGATGACAAGTATCTCGTCTGCCGGAATGGCTTGCCGCGGAACGTCGTGTCCTACTTCGTGGTGAGCGGTCTTACTTTGGTCAGTCCTCGCACATTTGTGTATCCATCCTGATGTAGGGGCGTAGACTTCGGCGTCTTGAAGCACCACCTCGCGCACCAAGTTTTCGGGAGCACAACCAGCCACAGAAAATTTTCTTTAGCAATACGACCGCCCGGCGCTAGCTAGCAAGCCGCGCCTGCGACCACTACGTGCAATCGAAGGACCGGAACTGCGGGGCTAGGGATGAGGAGTGGCCGCCAAGGGCGTCTCGTTCCGGGAGGAAGGGTAAAAGGGTGGGAAGGGAGGCAACAGAAGGCACAAGCGGGCGAGGAGGATAAGTTTGTCTCCGAGAGATGTTCCTCAGTGGGACAGCTTGCTGCGCTTCAAGTCCAGCGACAGACAAGAACTCGTTCGTCGTCGATTGTTTGCCGGCGCTTGTCGGCGATTGTCGCGGGTGTTGGTCGTTGCAGTGGGACAGCATCGGCGACACGGAACTTTGTGGTGTCGTTGGACAAAAACCGGTGTTTGTCGCTCTAGTGCGACGAGGCTATAAAACGTTTTGCCAAAACAAAAATCGTACAGTTTTTGAGTAGATGGTTTTTGGATATTGTACTTTGGTATAATTATCTGATACTGTACCAGTAATATCGCACAGTGCAGCATTATATCACATTGACCCCTAAACCGTTTTGGACGAGCCCAGCTCTTGCACCTAAAGCCGTTCCCAAACCGTTTAGTAGGAGTGCAGCTCGTCCACGCACCCTATCTCGCCCCTTGGCTGCTTTGGACGACCCAGGCTCGTTCAGGGCTTAGTTTCCGGTGCCGCTCGATGACGGCAGCACTTGTTTTTAATGCAAAAGCATTAACTGTCTCATGAAGCGGGCCACGCCAAACGGCACCTTAAATCCTTACTCCAAGTAAAGCTTGCTCCCAGCCATGAAACCAGACAAAAAGCTAGCCAACGGCACCAATATTCCTCGGTCCCAAAGGAGTAGAGTAAAACTGATTGATTTTCAGCTTCAGTTCCATTGGCTGGCGCGCGTCGACGCGGCTACCATTGGCCGCTGCACGTCAGTTTCAACGACCGCTCACACCTTCGCGCTGCGTGTCTGTCTGCGCGCCGTTAACACGGAGCGTCCAGAATCAGCGCGCCCAGAAGAGCGCGCGTTGACCAGCGACGAAAAGCACGCAGCAGACAAAATAAGGGAGCGGACGAGCGGCTTGCATGCTTTCGCATTCACAACTCATAGAGTTGTGAATCCAAGATCCAAGTGTCCAAGATCAGCGCGCCCAGAAGAGCGCGCGTTGACCAGCGACGAAAAGCACGCAGCAGACAAAATAAGGGAGCGGACGAGCGGCTTGCATGCTTTCGCATTCACAACTCATAGAGTTGTGAATCCAAGATCCAAGTGTCCAAGATCAGCGCGCCCAGAAGAGCGCGCGTTGACCAGCGACGAAAAGCACGCAGCACACAAAATAAGGGAGCGGACGAGCGGCTTGCATGCTTTCGCATTCACAACTCATAGAGTTGTGAATCCAAGATCCAAGTGTCCAAGATCAGCGCGCCCAGAAGAGCGCGCGTTGACCAGCGACGAAAAGCACGCAGCAGACAAAATAAGGGAGCGGACGAGCGGCTTGCATGCTTTCGCATTCACAACTCATAGAGTTGTGAATCCAAGATCCAAGTGTCCAAGATCAGCGCGCCCAGAAGAGCGCGCGTTGACCAGCGACGAAAAGCACGCAGCAGACAAAATAAGGGAGCGGACGAGCGGCTTGCATGCTTTCGCATTCACAACTCATAGAGTTGTGAATCCAAGATCCAAGTGTCCAAGATCAGCGCGCCCAGATGAGCGCGCGTTGACCAGCGACGAAAAGCACGCAGCACACAAAATAAGGGAGCGGACGAGCGGCTTGCATGCTTTCGCATTCACAACTCATAGATTTGTGAATCCAAGATCCAAGTGTCCAAGATCAGCGCGCCCAGAAGAGCGCGCGTTGACCAGCGACGAAAAGCACGCAGCAGACAAAATAAGGGAGCGGACGAGCGGCTTGCATGCTTTCGCATTCACAACTCATAGAGTTGTGAATCCAAGATCCAAGTGTCCAAGATCAGCGCGCCCAGAAGAGCTCGCGTTGACCAGCGACGAAAAGCACGCAGCACACAAAATAAGGGAGCGGACGAGCGGCTTGCATGCTTTCGCATTCACAACTCATAGAGTTGTGAATCCAAGATCCAAGTGTCCAAGATCAGCGCGCCCAGAAGAGCGCGCGTTGACCAGCGACGAAAAGCACGCAGCAGACAAAATAAGGGAGCGGACGAGCGGCTTGCATGCTTTCGCATTCACAACTCATAGAGTTGTGAATCCAAGATCCAAGTGTCCAAGATCAGCGCGCCCAGAAGAGCGCGCGTTGACCAGCGACGAAAAGCACGCAGCAGACAAAATAAGGGAGCGGACGAGCGGCTTAGATGCTTTCGCATTCACAACTCATAGAGTTGTGAATCCAAGATCCAAGTGTCCAAGATCAGCGCGCCCAGAAGAGCGCGCGTTGACCAGCGACGAAAAGCACGCAGCAGACAAAATAAGGGAGCGGACGAGCGGCTTAGATGCTTTCGCATTCACAACTCATAGAGTTGTGAATCCAAGATCCAAGTGTCCAAGATCAGCGCGCCCAGAAGAGCGCGCGTTGACCAGCGACGAAAAGCACGCAGCAGACAAAATAAGGGAGCGGACGAGCGGCTTGCATGCTTTCGCATTCACAACTCATAGAGTTGTGAATCCAAGATCCAAGTGTCCAAGATCAGCGCGCCCAGAAGAGCGCGCGTTGACCAGCGACGAAAAGCACGCAGCAGACAAAATAAGGGAGCGGACGAGCGGCTTAGATGCTTTCGCATTCACAACTCATAGAGTTGTGAATCCAAGATCCAAGTGTCCAAGATCAGCGCGCCCAGAAGAGCGCGCGTTGACCAGCGACGAAAAGCACGCAGCACACAAAATAAGAGAGCGGACGAGCGGCTTGCATGCTTTCGCATTCACAACTCATAGAGTTGTGAATCCAAGATCCAAGTGTCCAAGATCAGCGCGCCCAGAAGAGCGCGCGTTGACCAGCGACGAAAAGCACGCAGCACACAAAATAAGGGAGCGGACGAGCGGCTTGCATGCTTTCGCATTCACAACTCATAGAGTTGTGAATCCAAGATCCAAGTGTCCAAGATCAGCGCGCCCAGAAGAGCGCGCGTTGACCAGCGACGAAAAGCACGCAGCACACAAAATAAGGCAGCGGACGAGCGGCTTAGATGCTTTCGCATTCACAACTCATAGAGTTGTGAATCCAAGATCCAAGTGTCCAAGATCAGCGCGCCCAGAAGAGCGCGCGTTGACCAGCGACGAAAAGCACGCAGCACACAAAATAAGGGAGCGGACGAGCGGCTTGCATGCTTTCGCATTCACAACTCATAGAGTTGTGAATCCAAGATCCAAGTGTCCAAGATCAGCGCGCCCAGAAGAGCGCGCGTTGACCAGCGACGAAAAGCACGCAGCAGACAAAATAAGGGAGCGGACGAGCGGCTTAGATGCTTTCGCATTCACAACTCATAGAGTTGTGAATCCAAGATCCAAGTGTCCAAGATCAGCGCGCCCAGAAGAGCGCGCGTTGACCAGCGACGAAAAGCACGCAGCAGACAAAATAAGGGAGCGGACGAGCGGCGTGCATGCTTTCGCATTCACAACTCATAGAGTTGTGAATCCAAGATCCAAGTGTCCAAGATCAGCGCGCCCAGAAGAGCTCGCGTTGACCAGCCACGAAAAGCACGCAGCACACAAAATAAGGGAGCGGACGAGCGGCTTGCATGCTTTCGCATTCACAACTCATAGAGTTGTGAATCCAAGATCCAAGTGTCCAAGATCAGCGCGCCCAGAAGAGCGCGCGTTGACCAGCGACGAAAAGCACGCAGCAGACAAAATAAGGGAGCGGACGAGCGGCTTGCATGCTTTCGCATTCACAACTCATAGAGTTGTGAATCCAAGATCCAAGTGTCCAAGATCAGCGCGCCCAGAAGAGCGCGCGTTGACCAGCGACGAAAAGCACGCAGCAGATAAAAATAAGGGAGCGGACGAGCGGCTTAGATGCTTTCGCATTCACAACTCATAGAGTTGTGAATCCAAGATCCAAGTGTCCAAGATCAGCGCGCCCAGAAGAGCGCGCGTTGACCAGCGACGAAAAGCACGCAGCAGACAAAATAAGGGAGCGGACGAGCGGCTTGCATGCTTTCGCATTCACAACTCATAAAGTTGTGAATCCAAGATCCAAGTGTCCAAGATCAGCGCGCCCAGAAGAGCGCGCGTTGACCAGCGACGAAAAGCACGCAGCACACAAAATAAGGGAGCGGACGAGCGGCTTGCATGCTTTCGCATTCACAACTCATAGAGTTGTGAATCCAAGATCCAAGTGTCCAAGATCAGCGCGCCCAGAAGAGCGCGCGTTGACCAGCGACGAAAAGCACGCAGCAGACAAAATAAGGGAGCGGACGAGCGGCTTGCATGCTTTCGCATTCACAACTCATAGAGTTGTGAATCCAAGATCCAAGTGTCCAAGATCAGCGCTCCCAGAAGAGCTCGCGTTGACCAGCGACGAAAAGCACGCAGCACACAAAATAAGGGAGCGGACGAGCGGCTTGCATGCTTTCGCATTCACAACTCATAGAGTTGTGAATCCAAGACCAAGTGTCCAAGATCAGCGCGCCCAGAAGAGCGCGCGTTGACCAGCGACGAAAAGCACGCAGCAGACAAAATAAGGGAGCGGACGAGCGGCTTGCATGCTTTCGCATTCACAACTCATAGAGTTGTGAATCCAAGATCCAAGTGTCCAAGATCAGCGCGCCCAGAAGAGCGCGCGTTGACCAGCGACGAAAAGCACGCAGCACACAAAATAAGGGAGCGGACGAGCGGCTTGCATGCTTTCGCATTCACAACTCATAGAGTTGTGAATCCAAGATCCAAGTGTCCAAGATCAGCGCGCCCAGAAGAGCGCGCGTTGACCAGCGACGAAAAGCACGCAGCAGACAAAATAAGGGAGCGGACGAGCGGCTTGCATGCTTTCGCATTCACAACTCATAGAGTTGTGAATCCAAGATCCAAGTGTCCAAGATCAGCGCGCCCAGAAGAGCTCGCGTTGACCAGCGACGAAAAGCACGCAGCACACAAAATAAGGGAGCGGACGAGCGGCTTGCATGCTTTCGCATTCACAACTCATAGAGTTGTGAATCCAAGATCCAAGTGTCCAAGATCAGCGCGCCCAGAAGAGCGCGCGTTGACCACCGACGAAAAGCACGCAGCAGACAAAATAAGGGAGCGGACGAGCGGCTTGCATGCTTTCGCATTCACAACTCATAGAGTTGTGAATCCAAGATCCTAGTGTCCAAGATCAGCGCGCCCAGAAGAGCGCGCGTTGACCAGCGACGAAAAGCACGCAGCAGACAAAATAAGGGAGCGGACGAGCGGCTTAGATGCTTTCGCATTCACAACTCATAGAGTTGTGAATCCAAGATCCAAGTGTCCAAGATCAGCGCGCCCAGAAGAGCGCGCGTTGACCAGCGACGAAAAGCACGCAGCACACAAAATAAGGGAGCGGAGGAGCGGCTTGCATGCTTTCGCATTCACAACTCATAGAGTTGTGAATCCAAGATCCAAGTGTCCAAGATCAGCGCGCCCAGAAGAGCGCGCGTTGACCAGCGACGAAAAGCACGCAGCAGACAAAATAAGGGAGCGGACGAGCGGCTTAGATGCTTTCGCATTCACAACTCATAGAGTTGTGAATCGAAGATCCAAGTGTCCAAGATCAGCGCGCCCAGAAGAGCGCGCGTTGACCAGCGACGAAAAGCACGCAGCAGACAAAATAAGGGAGCGAACGAGCGGCTTGCATGCTTTCGCATTCACAACTCATAGAGTTGTGAATCCAAGATCCAAGTGTCCAAGATCAGCGCGCCCAGAAGAGCGCGCGTTGACCAGCGACGAGAAGCACGCAGCAGACAAAATAAGGGAGCGGACGAGCGGCTTAGATGCTTTCGCATTCACAACTCATAGAGTTGTGAATCCAAGATCCAAGTGTCCAAGATCAGCGCGCCCAGAAGAGCGCGCGTTGACCAGCGACGAAAAGCACGCAGCAGACAAAATAAGGGAGCGGACGAGCGGCTTGCATGCTTTCGCATTCACAACTCATAGAGTTGTGAATCCAAGATCCAAGTGTCCAAGATCAGCGCGCCCAGAAGAGCGCGCGTTGACCAGCGACGAAAAGCACGCAGCACACAAAATAAGGGAGCGGACGAGCGGCTTAGATGCTTTCGCATTCACAACTCATAGAGTTGTGAATCCAAGATCCAAGTGTCCAAGATCAGCGCGCCCAGAAGAGCGCGCGTTGACCAGCGACGAAAAGCACGCAGCACACAAAATAAGGGAGCGGACGAGCGGCTTGCATGCTTTCGCATTCACAACTCATAGAGTTGTGAATCCAAGATCCAAGTGTCCAAGATCAGCGCGCCCAGAAGAGCGCGCGTTGACCAGCGACGAAAAGCACGCAGCAGACAAAATAAGGGAGCGGACGAGCGGCTTAGATGCATTCGCATTCACAACTCATAGAGTTGTGAATCCAAGATCCAAGTGTCCAAGATCAGCGCGCCCAGAAGAGCGCGCGTTGACCAGCGACGAAAAGCACGCAGCAGACAAAATAAGGGAGCGGACGAGCGGCTTGCATGCTTTCGCATTCACAACTCATAGAGTTGTGAATTCAAGATCCAAGTGTCCAAGATCAGCGCGCCCAGAAGAGCGCGCGTTGACCAGCGACGAAAAGCACGCAGCACACAAAATAAGGGAGCGGACGAGCGGCTTGCATGCTTTCGCATTCACAACTCATAGAGTTGTGAATCCAAGATCCAAGTGTCCAAGATCAGCGCGCGCAGAAGAGCGCGCGTTGACCAGCGACGAAAAGCACGCAGCAGACAAAATAAGGGAGCGGACGAGCGGCTTGCATGCTTTCGCATTCACAACTCATAGAGTTGTGAATCCAAGATCCAAGTGTCCAAGATCAGCGCGCCCAGAAGAGCTCGCGTTGACCAGCGACGAAAAGCACGCAGCACACAAAATAAGGGAGCGGACGAGCGGCTTGCATGCTTTCGCATTCACAACTGATAGAGTTGTGAATCCAAGATCCAAGTTTCCAAGATCAGCGCGCCCAGAAGAGCGCGCGTTGACCAGCGACGAAAAGCACGCAGCAGACAAAATAAGGGAGCGGACGAGCGGCTTGCATGCTTTCGCATTCACAACTCATAGAGTTGTGAATCCAAGATCCAAGTGTCCAAGATCAGCGCGCCCAGAAGAGCGCGCGTTGACCAGCGACGAAAAGCTCGCAGCAGACAAAATAAGGGAGCGGACGAGCGGCTTAGATGCTTTCGCATTCACAACTCATAGAGTTGTGAATCCAAGATCCAAGTGTCCAAGATCAGCGCGCCCAGAAGAGCGCGCTTTGACCAGCGACGAAAAGCACGCAGCAGACAAAATAAGGGAGCGGACGAGCGGCTTGCATGCTTTCGCATTCACAACTCATAGAGTTGTGAATCCAAGATCCAAGTGTCCAAGATCAGCGCGCCCAGAAGAGCGCGCGTTGACCAGCGACGAAAAGCACGCAGCAGACAAAATAAGGGAGCGGACGAGCGGCTTGCATGCTTTCGCATTCACAACTCATAGAGTTGTGAATCCAAGATCCAAGTGTCCAAGATCAGCGCGCCCAGAAGAGCGCGCGTTGACCAGCGACGAGAAGCACGCAGCAGACAAAATAAGGGAGCGGACGAGCGGCTTAGATGCTTTCGCATTCACAACTCATAGAGTTGTGAATCCAAGATCCAAGTGTCCAAGATCAGCGCGCCCAGAAGAGCGCGCGTTGACCGGCGACGAAAAGCACGCAGCAGACAAAATAAGGGAGCGGACGAGCGGCTTGCATGCTTTCGCATTCACAACTCATAGAGTTGTGAATCCAAGATCCAAGTGTCCAAGATCAGCGCGCCCAGAAGAGCGCGCGTTGACCAGCGACGAAAAGCACGCAGCAGACAAAATAAAGGAGCGGACGAGCGGCTTAGATGCTTTCGCATTCACAACTCATAGAGTTGTGAATCCAAGATCCAAGTGTCCAAGATCAGCGCGCCCAGAAGAGCGCGCGTTGACCAGCGACGAAAAGCACGCAGCAGACAAAATAAGGGAGCGGACGAGCGGCTTGCATGCTTTCGCATTCACAACTCATAGAGTTGTGAATCCAAGATCCAAGTGTCCAAGATCAGCGCGCCCAGTAGAGCGCGCGTTGACCAGCGACGAAAAGCACGCAGCACACAAAATAAGGGAGCGGACGAGCGGCTTAGATGCTTTCGCATTCACAACTCATAGAGTTGTGAATCCAAGATCCAGGTGTCCAAGATCAGCGCGCCCAGAAGAGCGCGCGTTGACCAGCGACGAAAAGCACGCAGCACACAAAATAAGGGAGCGGACGAGCGGCTTGCATGCTTTCGCATTCACAACTCATGGAGTTGTGAATCCAAGATCCAAGTGTCCAAGATCAGCGCGCCCAGAAGAGCGCGCGTTGACCAGCGATTAAAAGCACGCAGCAGACAAAATAAGGGAGCGGACGAGCGGCTTAGATGCTTTCGCATTCACAACTCATAGAGTTGTTTAATCCAAGATCCAAGTGTCCAAGATCAGCGCGCCCAGAAGAGCGCGCGTTGACCAGCGACGAAAAGCACGCAGCAGACAAAATAAGGGAGCGGACGAGCGGCTTGCATGCTTTCGCATTCACAACTCATAGAGTTGTGAATCCAAGATCCAAGTGTCCAAGATCAGCGCGCCCAGAAGAGCGCGCGTTGACCAGCGACGAAAAGCACGCAGCACACAAAATAAGGGAGCGGACGAGCGGCTTGCATGCTTTCGCATTCACAACCCATAGAGTTGTGAATCCAAGATCCAAGTGTCCAAGATCAGCGCGCCCAGAAGAGCGCGCGTTGACCAGCGACGAAAAGCACGCAGCAGACAAAATAAGGGAGCGGACGAGCGGCTTGCATGCTTTCGCATTCACAACTCATAGAGTTGTGAATCCAAGATCCAAGTGTCCAAGATCAGCGCGCCCAGAAGAGCTCGCGTTGACCAGCGACGAAAAGCACGCAGCACACAAAATAAGGGAGCGGACGAGCGGCTTGCATGCTTTCGCATTCACAACTCATAGAGTTGTGAATCCAAGATCCAAGTGTCCAAGATCAGCGCGCCCAGAAGAGCGCGCGTTGACCACCGACGAAAAGCACGCAGCAGACAAAATAAGGGAGCGGACGAGCGGCTTGCATGCTTTCGCATTCACAACTCATAGAGTTGTGAATCCAAGATCCTAGTGTCCAAGATCAGCGCGCCCAGAAGAGCGCGCGTTGACCAGCGACGAAAAGCACGCAGCAGACAAAATAAGGGAGCGGACGAGCGGCTTAGATGCTTTCGCATTCACAACTCATAGAGTTGTGAATCCAAGATCCAAGTGTCCAAGATCAGCGCGCCCAGAAGAGCGCGCGTTGACCAGCGACGAAAAGCACGCAGCACACAAAATAAGGGAGCGGACGAGCGGCTTGCATGCTTTCGCATTCACAACTCATAGAGTTGTGAATCCAAGATCCAAGTGTCCAAGATCAGCGCGCCCAGAAGAGCGCGCGTTGACCAGCGACGAAAAGCACGCAGCAGACAAAATAAGGGAGCGGACGAGCGGCTTAGATGCTTTCGCATTCACAACTCATAGAGTTGTGAATCGAAGATCCAAGTGTCCAAGATCAGCGCGCCCAGAAGAGCGCGCGTTGACCAGCGACGAAAAGCACGCAGCAGACAAAATAAGGGAGCGAACGAGCGGCTTGCATGCTTTCGCATTCACAACTCATAGAGTTGTGAATCCAAGATCCAAGTGTCCAAGATCAGCGCGCCCAGAAGAGCGCGCGTTGACCAGCGACGAGAAGCACGCAGCAGACAAAATAAGGGAGCGGACGAGCGGCTTAGATGCTTTCGCATTCACAACTCATAGAGTTGTGAATCCAAGATCCAAGTGTCCAAGATCAGCGCGCCCAGAAGAGCGCGCGTTGACCAGCGACGAAAAGCACGCAGCAGACAAAATAAGGGAGCGGACGAGCGGCTTGCATGCTTTCGCATTCACAACTCATAGAGTTGTGAATCCAAGATCCAAGTGTCCAAGATCAGCGCGCCCAGAAGAGCGCGCGTTGACCAGCGACGAAAAGCACGCAGCACACAAAATAAGGGAGCGGACGAGCGGCTTAGATGCTTTCGCATTCACAACTCATAGAGTTGTGAATCCAAGATCCAAGTGTCCAAGATCAGCGCGCCCAGAAGAGCGCGCGTTGACCAGCGACGAAAAGCACGCAGCACACAAAATAAGGGAGCGGACGAGCGGCTTGCATGCTTTCGCATTCACAACTCATAGAGTTGTGAATCCAAGATCCAAGTGTCCAAGATCAGCGCGCCCAGAAGAGCGCGCGTTGACCAGCGACGAAAAGCACGCAGCAGACAAAATAAGGGAGCGGACGAGCGGCTTAGATGCATTCGCATTCACAACTCATAGAGTTGTGAATCCAAGATCCAAGTGTCCAAGATCAGCGCGCCCAGAAGAGCGCGCGTTGACCAGCGACGAAAAGCACGCAGCAGACAAAATAAGGGAGCGGACGAGCGGCTTGCATGCTTTCGCATTCACAACTCATAGAGTTGTGAATCCAAGATCCAAGTGTCCAAGATCAGCGCGCCCAGAAGAGCGCGCGTTGACCAGCGACGAAAAGCACGCAGCACACAAAATAAGGGAGCGGACGAGCGGCTTGCATGCTTTCGCATTCACAACTCATAGAGTTGTGAATCCAAGATCCAAGTGTCCAAGATCAGCGCGCCCAGAAGAGCGCGCGTTGACCAGCGACGAAAAGCACGCAGCAGACAAAATAAGGGAGCGGACGAGCGGCTTGCATGCTTTCGCATTCACAACTCATAGAGTTGTGAATCCAAGATCCAAGTGTCCAAGATCAGCGCGCCCAGAAGAGCTCGCGTTGACCAGCGACGAAAAGCACGCAGCACACAAAATAAGGGAGCGGACGAGCGGCTTGCATGCTTTCGCATTCACAACTGATAGAGTTGTGAATCCAAGATCCAAGTTTCCAAGATCAGCGCGCCCAGAAGAGCGCGCGTTGACCAGCGACGAAAAGCACGCAGCAGACAAAATAAGGGAGCGGACGAGCGGCTTGCATGCTTTCGCATTCACAACTCATAGAGTTGTGAATCCAAGATCCAAGTGTCCAAGATCAGCGCGCCCAGAAGAGCGCGCGTTGACCAGCGACGAAAAGCTCGCAGCAGACAAAATAAGGGAGCGGACGAGCGGCTTAGATGCTTTCGCATTCACAACTCATAGAGTTGTGAATCCAAGATCCAAGTGTCTAAGATCAGCGCGCCCAGAAGAGCGCGCGTTGACCAGCGACGAAAAGCACGCAGCACACAAAATAAGGGAGCGGACGAGCGGCTTGCATGCTTTCGCATTCACAACTCATAGAGTTGTGAATCCAAGATCCAAGTGTCCAAGATCAGCGCGCCCAGAAGAGCGCGCGTTGACCAGCGACGAAAAGCACGCAGCAGACAAAATAAGGGAGCGGACGAGCGGCTTAGATGCTTTCGCATTCACAACTCATAGAGTTGTGAATCGAAGATCCAAGTGTCCAATATCAGCGCGCCCAGAAGAGCGCGCGTTGACCAGCGACGAAAAGCACGCAGCAGACAAAATAAGGGAGCGAACGAGCGGCTTGCATGCTTTCGCATTCACAACTCATAGAGTTGTGAATCCAAGATCCAAGTGTCCAAGATCAGCGCGCCCAGAAGAGCGCGCGTTGACCAGCGACGAGAAGCACGCAGCAGACAAAATAAGGGAGCGGACGAGCGGCTTAGATGCTTTCGCATTCACAACTCATAGAGTTGTGAATCCAAGATCCAAGTGTCCAAGATCAGCGCGCCCAGAAGAGCGCGCGTTGACCAGCGACGAAAAGCACGCAGCAGACAAAATAAGGGAGCGGACGAGCGGCTTGCATGCTTTCGCATTCACAACTCATAGAGTTGTGAATCCAAGATCCAAGTGTCCAAGATCAGCGCGCCCAGAAGAGCGCGCGTTGACCAGCGACGAAAAGCACGCAGCACACAAAATAAGGGAGCAAACGAGCGGCTTAGATGCTTTCGCATTCACAACTCATAGAGTTGTGAATCCAAGATCCAAGTGTCCAAGATCAGCGCGCCCAGAAGAGCGCGCGTTGACCAGCGACGAAAAGCACGCAGCACACAAAATAAGGGAGCGGACGAGCGGCTTGCATGCTTTCGCATTCACAACTCATAGAGTTGTGAATTCAAGATCCAAGTGTCCAAGATCAGCGCGCCCAGAAGAGCGCGCGTTGACCAGCGACGAAAAGCACGCAGCAGACAAAATAAGGGAGCGGACGAGCGGCTTAGATGCATTCGCATTCACAACTCATAGAGTTGTGAATCCAAGATCCAAGTGTCCAAGATCAGCGCGCCCAGAAGAGCGCGCGTTGACCAGCGACGAAAAGCACGCAGCAGACAAAATAAGGGAGCGGACGAGCGGCTTGCATGCTTTCGCATTCACAACTCATAGAGTTGTGAATCCAAGATCCAAGTGTCCAAGATCAGCGCGCCCAGAAGAGCGCGCGTTGACCAGCGACGAAAAGCACGCAGCACACAAAATAAGGGAGCGGACGAGCGGCTTGCATGCTTTCGCATTCACAACTCATAGAGTTGTGAATCCAAGATCCAAGTGTCCAAGATCAGCGCGCCCAGAAGAGCGCGCGTTGACCAGCGACGAAAAGCACGCAGCAGACAAAATAAGGGAGCGGACGAGCGGCTTGCATGCTTTCGCATTCACAACTCATAGAGTTGTGAATCCAAGATCCAAGTGTCCAAGATCAGCGCGCCCAGAAGAGCTCGCGTTGACCAGCGACGAAAAGCACGCAGCACACAAAATAAGGGAGCGGACGAGCGGCTTGCATGCTTTCGCATTCACAACTGATAGAGTTGTGAATCCAAGATCCAAGTTTCCAAGATCAGCGCGCCCAGAAGAGCGCGCGTTGACCAGCGACGAAAAGCACGCAGCAGACAAAATAAGGGAGCGGACGAGCGGCTTGCATGCTTTCGCATTCACAACTCATAGAGTTGTGAATCCAAGATCCAAGTGTCCAAGATCAGCGCGCCCAGAAGAGCGCGCGTTGACCAGCGACGAAAAGCTCGCAGCAGACAAAATAAGGGAGCGGACGAGCGGCTTAGATGCTTTCGCATTCACAACTCATAGAGTTGTGAATCCAAGATCCAAGTGTCCAAGATCAGCGCGCCCAGAAGAGCGCGCGTTGACCAGCGACGAAAAGCACGCAACAGACAAAATAAGGGAGCGGACGAGCGGCTTGCATGCTTTCGCATTCACAACTCATAGAGTTGTGAATCCAAGATCCAAGTGTCCAAGATCAGCGCGCCCAGAAGAGCGCGCGTTGACCAGCGACGAAAAGCACGCAGCACACAAAATAAGGGAGCGGACGAGCGGCTTGCATGCTTTCGCATTCACAACTCATAGAGTTGTGAATCCAAGATCCAAGTGTCCAAGATCAGCGCGCCCAGAAGAGCGCGCTTGACCAGCGACGAAAAGCACGCAGCAGACAAAATAAGGGAGCGGACGAGCGGCTTGCATGCTTTCGCATTCACAACTCATAGAGTTGTGAATCCAAGATCCAAGTGTCCAAGATCAGCGCGCCCAGAAGAGCTCGCGTTGACCAGCGAAGAAAAGCACGCAGCACTCAAAATAAGGGAGCGGACGAGCGGCTTGCATGCTTTCGCATTCACAACTCATAGAGTTGTGAATCCAAGATCCAAGTGTCCAAGATCAGCGCGCCCAGAAGAGCGCGCGTTGACCAGCGACGAAAAGCACGCAGCAGACAAAATAAGGGAGCGGACGAGCGGCTTGCATGCTTTCGCATTCACAACTCATAGAGTTGTGAATCCAAGATCAAGTGTCCAAGATCAGCGCGCCCAGAAGAGCTCGCGTTGACCAGCGACGAAAAGCACGCAGCACACAAAATAAGGGAGCGGACGAGCGGCTTGCATGCTTTCGCATTCACAGCTCATAGAGTTGTGAATCCAAGATCCAAGTGTCCAAGATCAGCGCGCCCAGAAGAGCGCGCGTTGACCAGCGACGAAAAGCACGCAGCAGACAAAATAAGGGAGCGGACGAGCGGCTTGCATGCTTTCGCATTCACAACTCATAGAGTTGTGAATCCAAGATCCAAGTGTCCAAGATCAGCGCGCCCAGAAGAGCTCGCGTTGACCAGCGACGAAAAGCACGCAGCACACAAAATAAGGGAGCGGACGAGCGGCTTGCATGCTTTCGCATTCACAACTCATAGAGTTGTGAATCCAAGATCCAAGTGTCCAAGATCAGCGCGCCCAGAAGAGCGCGCGTTGACCAGCGACGAAAAGCACGCAGCAGACAAAATAAGGGAGCGGACGAGCGGCTTGCATGCTTTCGCATTCACAACTCATAGAGTTGTGAATCCAAGATCCAAGTGTCCAAGATCAGCGCGCCCAGAAGAGCGCGCGTTGACCAGCGATGAAGAGCACGCAGCAGACAAAATAAGGGAGCGGACGAGCGGCTTGCATGCTTTCGCATTCACAACTCATAGAGTTGTGAATCCAAGATCCAAGTGTCCAAGATCAGCGCGCCCAGAAGAGCGCGCGTTGACCAGCGACGAAAAGCACGCAGCAGACAAAATAAGGGAGCGGACGAGCGGCTTAGATGCTTTCGCATTCACAACTCATAGAGTTGTGAATCGAAGATCCAAGTGTCCAATATCAGCGCGCCCAGAAGAGCGCGCGTTGACCAGCGACGAAAAGCACGCAGCAGACAAAATAAGGGAGCGAACGAGCGGCTTGCATGCTTTCGCATTCACAACTCATAGAGTTGTGAATCCAAGATCCAAGTGTCCAAGATCAGCGCGCCCAGAAGAGCGCGCGTTGACCAGCGACGAGAAGCACGCAGCAGACAAAATAAGGGAGCGGACGAGCGGCTTAGATGCTTTCGCATTCACAACTCATAGAGTTGTGAATCCAAGATCCAAGTGTCCAAGATCAGCGCGCCCAGAAGAGCGCGCGTTGACCAGCGACGAAAAGCACGCAGCAGACAAAATAAGGGAGCGGACGAGCGGCTTGCATGCTTTCGCATTCACAACTCATAGAGTTGTGAATCCAAGATCCAAGTGTCCAAGATCAGCGCGCCCAGAAGAGCGCGCGTTGACCAGCGACGAAAAGCACGCAGCACACAAAATAAGGGAGCAAACGAGCGGCTTAGATGCTTTCGCATTCACAACTCATAGAGTTGTGAATCCAAGATCCAAGTGTCCAAGATCAGCGCGCCCAGAAGAGCGCGCGTTGACCAGCGACGAAAAGCACGCAGCACACAAAATAAGGGAGCGGACGAGCGGCTTGCATGCTTTCGCATTCACAACTCATAGAGTTGTGAATTCAAGATCCAAGTGTCCAAGATCAGCGCGCCCAGAAGAGCGCGCGTTGACCAGCGACGAAAAGCACGCAGCAGACAAAATAAGGGAGCGGACGAGCGGCTTAGATGCATTCGCATTCACAACTCATAGAGTTGTGAATCCAAGATCCAAGTGTCCAAGATCAGCGCGCCCAGAAGAGCGCGCGTTGACCAGCGACGAAAAGCACGCAGCAGACAAAATAAGGGAGCGGACGAGCGGCTTGCATGCTTTCGCATTCACAACTCATAGAGTTGTGAATCCAAGATCCAAGTGTCCAAGATCAGCGCGCCCAGAAGAGCGCGCGTTGACCAGCGACGAAAAGCACGCAGCACACAAAATAAGGGAGCGGACGAGCGGCTTGCATGCTTTCGCATTCACAACTCATAGAGTTGTGAATCCAAGATCCAAGTGTCCAAGATCAGCGCGCCCAGAAGAGCGCGCGTTGACCAGCGACGAAAAGCACGCAGCAGACAAAATAAGGGAGCGGACGAGCGGCTTGCATGCTTTCGCATTCACAACTCATAGAGTTGTGAATCCAAGATCCAAGTGTCCAAGATCAGCGCGCCCAGAAGAGCTCGCGTTGACCAGCGACGAAAAGCACGCAGCACACAAAATAAGGGAGCGGACGAGCGGCTTGCATGCTTTCGCATTCACAACTGATAGAGTTGTGAATCCAAGATCCAAGTTTCCAAGATCAGCGCGCCCAGAAGAGCGCGCGTTGACCAGCGACGAAAAGCACGCAGCAGACAAAATAAGGGAGCGGACGAGCGGCTTGCATGCTTTCGCATTCACAACTCATAGAGTTGTGAATCCAAGATCCAAGTGTCCAAGATCAGCGCGCCCAGAAGAGCGCGCGTTGACCAGCGACGAAAAGCTCGCAGCAGACAAAATAAGGGAGCGGACGAGCGGCTTAGATGCTTTCGCATTCACAACTCATAGAGTTGTGAATCCAAGATCCAAGTGTCCAAGATCAGCGCGCCCAGAAGAGCGCGCGTTGACCAGCGACGAAAAGCACGCAACAGACAAAATAAGGGAGCGGACGAGCGGCTTGCATGCTTTCGCATTCACAACTCATAGAGTTGTGAATCCAAGATCCAAGTGTCCAAGATCAGCGCGCCCAGAAGAGCGCGCGTTGACCAGCGACGAAAAGCACGCAGCACACAAAATAAGGGAGCGGACGAGCGGCTTGCATGCTTTCGCATTCACAACTCATAGAGTTGTGAATCCAAGATCCAAGTGTCCAAGATCAGCGCGCCCAGAAGAGCGCGCTTGACCAGCGACGAAAAGCACGCAGCAGACAAAATAAGGGAGCGGACGAGCGGCTTGCATGCTTTCGCATTCACAACTCATAGAGTTGTGAATCCAAGATCCAAGTGTCCAAGATCAGCGCGCCCAGAAGAGCTCGCGTTGACCAGCGAAGAAAAGCACGCAGCACTCAAAATAAGGGAGCGGACGAGCGGCTTGCATGCTTTCGCATTCACAACTCATAGAGTTGTGAATCCAAGATCCAAGTGTCCAAGATCAGCGCGCCCAGAAGAGCGCGCGTTGACCAGCGACGAAAAGCACGCAGCAGACAAAATAAGGGAGCGGACGAGCGGCTTGCATGCTTTCGCATTCACAACTCATAGAGTTGTGAATCCAAGATCAAGTGTCCAAGATCAGCGCGCCCAGAAGAGCTCGCGTTGACCAGCGACGAAAAGCACGCAGCACACAAAATAAGGGAGCGGACGAGCGGCTTGCATGCTTTCGCATTCACAGCTCATAGAGTTGTGAATCCAAGATCCAAGTGTCCAAGATCAGCGCGCCCAGAAGAGCTCGCGTTGACCAGCGACGAAAAGCACGCAGCACACAAAATAAGGGAGCGGACGAGCGGCTTGCATGCTTTCGCATTCACAACTCATAGAGTTGTGAATCCAAGATCCAAGTGTCCAAGATCAGCGCGCCCAGAAGAGCGCGCGTTGACCAGCGACGAAAAGCACGCAGCAGACAAAATAAGGGAGCGGACGAGCGGCTTGCATGCTTTCGCATTCACAACTCATAGAGTTGTGAATCCAAGATCCAAGTGTCCAAGATCAGCGCGCCCAGAAGAGCGCGCGTTGACCAGCGATGAAGAGCACGCAGCAGACAAAATAAGGGAGCGGACGAGCGGCTTGCATGCTTTCGCATTCACAACTCATAGAGTTGTGAATCCAAGATCCAAGTGTCCAAGATCAGCGCGCCCAGAAGAGCGCGCGTTGACCAGCGACGAAAAGCACGCAGCACACAAAATAAGGGAGCGGACGAGCGGCTTGCATGCTTTCGCATTCACAACTCATAGAGTTGTGAATCCAAGATCCAAGTGTCCAAGATCAGCGCGCCCAGAAGAGCGCGCGTTGACCAGCGACGAAAAGCACGCAGCAGACAAAATAAGGGAGCGGACGAGCGGCTTGCATGCTTTCGCATTCACAACTCATAGAGTTGTGAATCCAAGATCCAAGTGTCCAAGATCAGCGCGCCCAGAAGAGCTCGCGTTGACCAGCGACGAAAAGCACGCAGCACACAAAATAAGGGAGCGGACGAGCGGCTTGCATGCTTTCGCATTCACAACTCATAGAGTTGTGAATCCAAGATCCAAGTGTCCAAGATCAGCGCGCCCAGAAGAGCGCGCGTTGACCAGCGACGAAAAGCACGCAGCAGACAAAATAAGGGAGCGGACGAGCGGCTTGCATGCTTTCGCATTCACAACTCATAGAGTTGTGAATCCAAGATCCAAGTGTCCAAGATCAGCGCGCCCAGAAGAGCGCGCGTTGACCAGCGACGAAAAGCACACAGCAGACAAAATAAGGGAGCGGACGAGCGGCTTGCATGCTTTCGCATTCACAACTCATAGAGTTGTGAATCCAAGATCCAAGTGTCCAAGATCAGCGCGCCCAGAAGAGCGCGCGTTGACCAGCGACGAAAAGCACGCAGCAGACAAAATAAGGGAGCGGACGAGCGGCTTGCATGCTTTCGCATTTACAACTCATAGAGTTGTGAATCCAAGATCCAAGTGTCCAAGATCAGCGCGCCCAGAAGAGCGCGCGTTGACCAGCGACGAAAAGCACGCAGCAGACAAAATAAGGGAGCGGACGAGCGGCTTGCATGCTTTCGCATTCACAACTCATAGAGTTGTGAATCCAAGATCCAAGTGTCCAAGATCAGCGCGCCCAGAAGAGCGCGCGTTGACCAGCGACGAAAAGCACGCAGCAGACAAAATAAGGGAGCGGACGAGCGGCTTGCATGCTTTCGCATTCACAACTCATAGAGTTGTGAATCCAAGATCCAAGTGTCCAAGATCAGCGCGCCCAGAAGAGCGCGCGTTGACCAGCGACGAAAAGCACGCAGCAGACAAAATAAGGGAGCGGACGAGCGGCTTAGATGCTTTCGCATTCACAACTCATAGAGTTGTGAATCCAAGATCCAAGTGTCCAAGATCAGCGCGCCCAGAAGAGCGCGCGTTGACCAGCGACGAAAAGCACGCAGCAGACAAAATAAGGGAGCGGACGGGCGGCTTGCATGCTTTCGCATTCACAACTCATAGAGTTGTGAATCCAAGATCCAAGTGTCGAAGATCAGCGCGCCCAGAAGAGCGCGCGTTGACCAGCGACGAAAAGCACGCAGCAGACAAAATAAGGGAGCGGACGAGCGGCTTGCATGCTTTCGCATTCACAACTTATAGAGTTGTGAATCCAAGATCCAAGTGTCCAAGATCAGCGCGCCCAGAAGAGCGCGCGTTGACCAGCGACGAAAAGCACGCAGCACACAAAATAAGGGAGCGGACGAGCGGCTTGCATGCTGTCGCATTCACAACTCATAGAGTTGTGAATCCAAGATTCAAGTGTCCAAGATCAGCGCGCCCAGAAGAGCGCGCGTTGACCAGCGACGAAAAGCACGCAGCAGACAAAATAAGGGAGCGGACGAGCGGCTTGCATGCTTTCGCATTCACAACTCATAGAGTTGTGAATCCAAGATCCAAGTGTCCAAGATCAGCGCGCCCAGAAGAGCGCGCGTTGACCAGCGACGAAAAGCACGCAGCACACAAAATAAGGGAGCGGACGAGCGGCTTGCATGCTTTCGCATTCACAACTCATAGAGTTGTGAATCCAAGATCCAATTGTCCAAGATCAGCGCGCCCAGAAGAGCGCGCGTTGACCAGCGACGAAAAGCACGCAGCACACAAAATAAGGGAGCGGACGAGCGGCTTGCATGCTTTCGCATTCACAACTCATAGAGTTGTGAATCCAAGATCCAATTGTCCAAGATCAGCGCGCCCAGAAGAGCGCGCGTTGACCAGCGACGAAAAGCACGCAGCAGACAAAATAAGGGAGCGGACGAGCGGCTTAGATGCTTTCGCATTCACAACTCATAGAGTTGTGAATCCAAGATCCAAGTGTCCAAGATCAGCGCGCCCAGAAGAGCGCGCGTTGGCCAGCGACGAAAAGCACGCAGCAGACAAAATAAGGGAGCGGACGAGCGGCTTGCATGCTTTCGCATTCACAACTCATAGAGTTGTGAATCCAAGATCCAATTGTCCAAGATCAGCGCGCCCAGAAGAGCGCGCGTTGACCAGCGACGAAAAGCACGCAGCAGACAAAATAAGGGAGCGGACGAGCGGCTTAGATGCTTTCGCATTCACAACTCATAGAGTTGTGAATCCAAGATCCAATTGTCCAAGATCAGCGCGCCCAGAAGAGCGCGCGTTGACCAGCGACGAAAAGCACGCAGCAGACAAAATAAGGGAGCGGACGAGCGGCTTGCATGCTTTCGCATTCACAACTCATAGAGTTGTGAATCCAAGATCCAAGTGTCCAAGATCAGCGCGCCCAGAAGAGCGCGCGTTGACCAGCGACGAAAAGCACGCAGCAGACAAAATAAGAGAGCGGACGAGCGGCTTAGATGCTTTCGCATTCACAACTCATAGAGTTGTGAATCCAAGATCCAAGTGTCCAAGATCAGCGCGCCCAGAAGAGCGCGCGTTGACCAGCGACGAAAAGCACGCAGCAGACAAAATAAGGGAGCGGACGAGCGGCTTAGATGCTTTCGCATTCACAACTCATAGAGTTGTGAATCCAAGATCCAAGTGTCCAAGATCAGCGCGCCCAGAAGAGCGCGCGTTGACCGGCGACGAAAAGCACGCAGCAGACAAAATAAGGGAGCGGACGAGCGGCTTGCATGCTTTCGCATTCACAACTCAGAGTTGTGAATCCAAGATCCAAGTGTCCAAGATCAGCGCGCCCAGAAGAGCGCGCGTTGACCAGCGACGAAAAGCACGCAGCAGACAAAATAAGGGAGCGGACGAGCGGCTTAGATGCTTTCGCATTCACAACTCATAGAGTTGTGAATCCAAGATCCAAGTGTCCAAGATCAGCGCGCCCAGAAGAGCGCGCGTTGACCAGCGACGAAAAGCACGCAGCAGACAAAATAAGGGAGCGGACGAGTGGCTTGCATGCTTTCGCATTCACAACTTATAGAGTTGTGAATCCAAGATCCAAGTGTCCAAGATCAGCGCGCCCAGAAGAGCGCGCGTTGACCAGCGACGAAAAGCACGCAGCACACAAAATAAGGGAGCGGACGAGCGGCTTAGATGCTTTCGCATTCACAACTCATAGAGTTGTGAATCCAAGATCCAGGTGTCCAAGATCAGCGCGCCCAGAAGAGCGCGCGTTGACCAGCGACGAAAAGCACGCAGCACACAAAATAAGGGAGCGGACGAGCGGCTTGCATGCTTTCGCATTCACAACTCATGGAGTTGTGAATCCAAGATCCAAGTGTCCAAGATCAGCGCGCCCAGAAGAGCGCGCGTTGACCAGCGAGGAAAAGCACGCAGCAGACAAAATAAGGGAGCGGACGAGCGGCTTAGATGCTTTCGCATTCACAACTCGTAGAGTTGTTTAATCCAAGATCCAAGTGTCCAAGATCAGCGCGCCCAGAAGAGCGCGCGTTGACCAGCGACGAAAAGCACGCAGCAGACAAAATAAGGGAGCGGACGAGCGGCTTGCATGCTTTCGCATTCACAACTCATAGAGTTGTGAATCCAAGATCCAAGTGTCCAAGATCAGCGCGCCCAGAAGAGCGCGCGTTGACCAGCGACGAAAAGCACGCAGCACACAAAATAAGGGAGCGGACGAGCGGCTTGCATGCTTTCGCATTCACAACTCATAGAGTTGTGAATCCAAGATCCAAGTGTCCAAGATCAGCGCGCCCAGAAGAGCGCGCGTTGACCAGCGACGAAAAGCACGCAGCAGACAAAATAAGGGAGCGGACGAGCGGCTTGCATGCTTTCGCATTCACAACTCATAGAGTTGTGAATCCAAGATCCAAGTGTCCAAGATCAGCGCGCCCAGAAGAGCTCGCGTTGACCAGCGACGAAAAGCACGCAGCACACAAAATAAGGGAGCGGACGAGCGGCTTGCATGCTTTCGCATTCACAACTCATAGAGTTGTGAATCCAAGATCCAAGTGTCCAAGATCAGCGCGCCCAGAAGAGCGCGCGTTGACCAGCGACGAAAAGCACGCAGCAGACAAAATAACGGAGCGGACGAGCGGCTTGCATGCTTTCGCATTCACAACTCATAGAGTTGTGAATCCAAGATCCTAGTGTCCAAGATCAGCGCGCCCAGAAGAGCGCGCGTTGACCAGCGACGAAAAGCACGCAGCAGACAAAATAAGGGAGCGGACGAGCGGCTTAGATGCTTTCGCATTCACAACTCATAGAGTTGTGAATCCAAGATCCAAGTGTCCAAGATCAGCGCGCCCAGAAGAGCGCGCGTTGACCAGCGACGAAAAGCACGCAGCACACAAAATAAGGGAGCGGACGAGCGGCTTGCATGCTTTCGCATTCACAACTCATAGAGTTGTGAATCCAAGATCCAAGTGTCCACGATCAGCGCGCCCAGAAGAGCGCGCGTTGACCAGCGACGAAAAGCACGCAGCAGACAAAATAAGGGAGCGGACGAGCGGCTTAGATGCTTTCGCATTCACAACTCATAGAGTTGTGAATCGAAGATCCAAGTGTCCAAGATCAGCGCGCCCAGAAGAGCGCGCGTTGACCAGCGACGAAAAGCACGCAGCAGACAAAATAAGGGAGCGAACGAGCGGCTTGCATGCTTTCGCATTCACAACTCATAGAGTTGTGAATCCAAGATCCAAGTGTCCAAGATCAGCGCGCCCAGAAGAGCGCGCTTGACCAGCGACGAAAAGCACGCAGCAGACAAAATAAGGGAGCGGACGAGCGGCTTGCATGCTTTCGCATTCACAACTCATAGAGTTGTGAATCCAAGATCCAAGTGTCCAAGATCAGCGCGCCCAGAAGAGCTCGCGTTGACCAGCGACGAAAAGCACGCAGCACACAAAATAAGGGAGCGGACGAGCGGCTTGCATGCTTTCGCATTCACAACTCATAGAGTTGTGAATCCAAGATCCAAGTGTCCAAGATCAGCGCGCCCAGAAGAGCGCGCGTTGACCAGCGACGAAAAGCACGCAGCAGACAAAATAAGGGAGCGGACGAGCGGCTTGCATGCTTTCGCATTCACAACTCATAGAGTTGTGAATCCAAGATCAAGTGTCCAAGATCAGCGCGCCCAGAAGAGCTCGCGTTGACCAGCGACGAAAAGCACGCAGCACACAAAATAAGGGAGCGGACGAGCGGCTTGCATGCTTTCGCATTCACAACTCATAGAGTTGTGAATCCAAGATCCAAGTGTCCAAGATCAGCGCGCCCAGAAGAGCGCGCGTTGACCAGCGACGAAAAGCACGCAGCAGACAAAATAAGGGAGCGGACGAGCGGCTTGCATGCTTTCGCATTCACAACTCATAGAGTTGTGAATCCAAGATCCAAGTGTCCAAGATCAGCGCGCCCAGAAGAGCTCGCGTTGACCAGCGACGAAAAGCACGCAGCACACAAAATAAGGGAGTGGACGAGCGGCTTGCATGCTTTCGCATTCACAACTCATAGAGTTGTGAATCCAAGATCCAAGTGTCCAAGATCAGCGCGCCCAGAAGAGCGCGCGTTGACCAGCGACGAAAAGCACGCAGCAGACAAAATAAGGGAGCGGACGAGCGGCTTGCATGCTTTCGCATTCACAACTCATAGAGTTGTGAATCCAAGATCCAAGTGTCCAAGATCAGCGCGCCCAGAAGAGCGCGCGTTGACCAGCGACGAAAAGCACGCAGCAGACAAAATAAGGGAGCGGACGAGCGGCTTGCATGCTTTCGCATTCACAACTCATAGAGTTGTGAATCCAAGATCCAAGTGTCCAAGATCAGCGCGCCCAGAAGAGCGCGCGTTGACCAGCGACGAAAAGCACGCAGCACACAAAATAAGGGAGCGGACGAGCGGCTTGCATGCTTTCGCATTCACAACTCATAGAGTTGTGAATCCAAGATCCAAGTGTCCAAGATCAGCGCGCCCAGAAGAGCGCGCGTTGACCAGCGACGAAAAGCACGCAGCAGACAAAATAAGGGAGCGGACGAGCGGCTTGCATGCTTTCGCATTCACAACTCATAGAGTTGTGAATCCAAGATCCAAGTGTCCAAGATCAGCGCGCCCAGAAGAGCTCGCGTTGACCAGCGACGAAAAGCACGCAGCACACAAAATAAGGGAGCGGACGAGCGGCTTGCATGCTTTCGCATTCACAACTCATAGAGTTGTGAATCCAAGATTCAATTGTCCAAGATCAGCGCGCCCAGAAGAGCGCGCGTTGACCAGCGACGAAAAGCACGCAGCAGACAAAATAAGGGAGCGGACGAGCGGCTTGCATGCTTTCGCATTCACAACTCATAGAGTTGTGAATCCAAGATCCAAGTGTCCAAGATCAGCGCGCCCAGAAGAGCGCGCGTTGACCAGCGACGAAAAGCACACAGCAGACAAAATAAGGGAGCGGACGAGCGGCTTGCATGCTTTCGCATTCACAACTCATAGAGTTGTGAATCCAAGATCCAAGTGTCCAAGATCAGCGCGCCCAGAAGAGCGCGCGTTGACCAGCGACGAAAAGCACGCAGCAGACAAAATAAGGGAGCGGACGAGCGGCTTGCATGCTTTCGCATTTACAACTCATAGAGTTGTGAATCCAAGATCCAAGTGTCCAAGATCAGCGCGCCCAGAAGAGCGCGCGTTGACCAGCGACGAAAAGCACGCAGCAGACAAAATAAGGGAGCGGACGAGCGGCTTAGATGCTTTCGCATTCACAACTCATAGAGTTGTGAATCCAAGATCCAAGTGTCCAAGATAAGCGCGCCCAGAAGAGCGCGCGTTGACCAGCGACGAAAAGCACGCAGCAGACAAAATAAGGGAGCGGACGAGCGGCTTGCATGCTTTCGCATTCACAACACATAGAGTTGTGAATCCAAGATCCAAGTGTCCAAGATCAGCGCGCCCAGAAGAGCTCGCGTTGACCAGCGACGAAAAGCACGCAGCACACAAAATAAGGGAGCGGACGAGCGGCTTGCATGCTTTCGCATTCACAACTCATAGAGTTGTGAATCCAAGATCCAAGTGTCCAAGATCAGCGCGCCCAGAAGAGCGCGCGTTGACCAGCGACGAAAAGCACGCAGCAGACAAAATAAGGGAGCGACGAGCGGCTTGCATGCTTTCGCATTCACAACTCATAGAGTTGTGAATCCAAGATCCAAGTGTCCAATATCAGCGCGCCCAGAAGAGCGCGCGTTGACCAGCGACGAAAAGCACGCAGCAGACAAAATAAGGGAGCGGACGAGCGGCTTGCATGCTTTCGCATTCACAACTCATAGAGTTGTGAATCCAAGATCCAAGTGTCCAAGATCAGCGCGCCCAGAAGAGCGCGCGTTGACCAGCGTCGAAAAGCACGCAGCAGACAAAATAAGGGAGCGGACGAGCGGCTTGCATGCTTTCGCATTCACAACTCATAGAGTTGTGAATCCAAGATCCAAGTGTCCAAGATCAGCGCGCCCAGAAGAGCGCGCGTTGACCAGCGACGAAAAGCACGCAGCACACAAAATAAGGGAGCGGACGAGCGGCTTGCATGCTTTCGCATTCACAACTCATAGAGTTGTGAATCCAAGATCCAATTGTCCAAGATCAGCGCGCCCAGAAGAGCGCGCGTTGACCAGCGACGAAAAGCACGCAGCAGACAAAATAAGGGAGCGGACGAGCGGCTTAGATGCTTTCGCATTCACAACTCATAGAGTTGTGAATCCAAGATCCAAGTGTCCAAGATCAGCGCGCCCAGAAGTGCGCGCGTTGACCAGCGACGAAAAGCACGCAGCAGACAAAATAAGGGAGCGGACGAGCGGCTTGCATGCTTTCGCATTCACAACTCATAGAGTTGTGAATCCAAGATCCAAGTGTCCAAGATCAGCGCGCCCAGAAGAGCGCGCGTTGACCAGCGACGAAAAGCACGCAGCAGACAAAATAAGGGAGCGGACGAGCGGCTTAGATGCTTTCGCATTCACAACTCATAGAGTTGTGAATCCAAGATCCAAGTGTCCAAGATCAGCGCGCCCAGAAGAGCGCGCGTTGACCAGCGACGAAAAGCACGCAGCAGACAAAATAAGGGAGCGGACGAGCGGCTTGCATGCTTTCGCATTCACAACTCATAGAGTTGTGAATCCAAGATCCAAGTGTCCAAGATCAGCGCGCCCAGAAGAGCTCGCGTTGACCAGCGACGAAAAGCACGCAGCACACAAAATAAGGGAGCGGACGAGCGGCTTGCATGCTTTCGCATTCACAACTCATAGAGTTGTGAATCCAAGATCCAAGTGTCCAAGATCAGCGCGCCCAGAAGAGCGCGCGTTGACCAGCGACGAAAAGCACGCAGCAGACAAAATAAGGGAGCGACGAGCGGCTTGCATGCTTTCGCATTCACAACTCATAGAGTTGTGAATCCAAGATCCAAGTGTCCAAGATCAGCGCGCCCAGAAGAGCGCGCGTTGACCAGCGACGAAAAGCACGCAGCAGACAAAATAAGGGAGCGGACGAGCGGCTTGCATGCTTTCGCATTCACAACTCATAGAGTTGTGAATCCAAGATCCAAGTGTCCAAGATCAGCGCGCCCAGAAGAGCGCGCGTTGACCAGCGACGAAAAGCACGCAGCACACAAAATAAGGGAGCGGACGAGCGGCTTGCATGCTTTCGCATTCACAACTCATAGAGTTGTGAATCCAAGATCCAATTGTCCAAGATCAGCGCGCCCAGAAGAGCGCGCGTTGACCAGCGACGAAAAGCACGCAGCAGACAAAATAAGGGAGCGGACGAGCGGCTTAGATGCTTTCGCATTCACAACTCATAGAGTTGTGAATCCAAGATCCAATTGTCCAAGATCAGCGCGCCCAGAAGAGCGCGCGTTGACCAGGGACGAAAAGCACGCAGCAGACAAAATAAGGGAGCGGACGAGCGGCTTGCATGCTTTCGCATTCACAACTCATAGAGTTGTGAATCCAAGATCCAAGTGTCCAAGATCAGCGCGCCCAGAAGAGCGCGCGTTGACCAGGGACGAAAAGCACGCAGCAGACAAAATAAGGGAGCGGACGAGCGGCTTGCATGCTTTCGCATTCACAACTCATAGAGTTGTGAATCCAAGATCCAAGTGTCCAAGATCAGCGCGCCCAGAAGAGCGCGCGTTGACCAGCGACGAAAAGCACGCAGCAGACAAAATAAGGGAGCGGACGAGCGGCTTAGATGCTTTCGCATTCACAACTCATAGAGTTGTGAATCCAAGATCTAAGTGTCCAAGATCAGCGCGCCCAGAAGAGCGCGCGTTGACCAGCGACGAAAAGCACGCAGCACACAAAATAAGGGAGCGGACGAGCGGCTTGCATGCTTTCGCATTCACAACTCATAGAGTTGTGAATCCAAGATCCAATTGTCCAAGATCAGCGCGCCCAGAAGAGCGCGCGTTGACCAGCGACGAAAAGCACGCAGCAGACAAAATAAGGGAGCGGACGAGCGGCTTGCATGCTTTCGCATTCACAACTCATAGAGTTGTGAATCCAAGATCCAAGTGTCCAAGATCAGCGCGCCCAGAAGAGCGCGCGTTGACCAGCGACGAAAAGCACGCAGCAGACAAAATAAGGGAGCGGACGAGCGGCTTGCATGCTTTCGCATTCACAACTCATAGAGTTGTGAATCCAAGATCCAAGTGTCCAAGATCAGCGCGCCCAGAAGAGCGCGCGTTGACCAGCGACGAAAAGCACGCAGCAGACAAAATAAGGGAGCGGACGAGCGGCTTGCATGCTTTCGCATTCACAACTCATAGAGTTGTGAATCCAAGATCCAAGTGTCCAAGATCAGCGCGCCCAGAAGAGCGCGCGTTGACCAGCGACGAAAAGCACGCAGCACACAAAATAAGGGAGCGGACGAGCGGCTTGCATGCTTTCGCATTCACAACTCATAGAGTTGTGAATCCAAGATCCAATTGTCCAAGATCAGCGCGCCCAGAAGAGCGCGCGTTGACCAGCGACGAAAAGCACGCAGCAGACAAAATAAGGGAGCGGACGAGCGGCTTGCATGCTTTCGCATTCACAACTCATAGAGTTGTGAATCCAAGATCCAAGTGTCCAAGATCAGCGCGCCCAGAAGAGCGCGCGTTGACCAGCGACGAAAGGCACGCAGCACACAAAATAAGGGAGCGGACGAGCGGCTTGCATGCTTTCGCATTCACAACTCATAGAGTTGTGAATCCAAGATCCAATTGTCCAAGATCAGCGCGCCCAGAAGAGCGCGCGTTGACCAGCGACGAAAAGCACGCAGCACACAAAATAAGGGAGCGGACGAGCGGCTTGCATGCTTTCGCATTCACAACTCATAGAGTTGTGAATCCAAGATCCAATTGTCCAAGATCAGCGCGCCCAGAAGAGCGCGCGTTGACCAGCGACTAAAAGCACGCAGCAGACAAAATAAGGGAGCGGACGAGCGGCTTAGATGCTTTCGCATTCACAACTCATAGAGTTGTGAATCCAAGATCCAAGTGTCCAAGATCAGCGCGCCCAGAAGAGCGCGCGTTGACCAGCGACGAAAAGCACGCAGCAGACAAAATAAGGGAGCGGACGAGCGGCTTGCATGCTTTCGCATTCACAACTCATAGAGTTGTGAATCCAAGATCCAATTGTCCAAGATCAGCGCGCCCAGAAGAGCGCGCGTTGACCAGCGACGAAAAGCACGCAGCAGACAAAATAAGGGAGCGGACGAGCGGCTTAGATGCTTTCGCATTCACAACTCATAGAGTTGTGAATCCAAGATCTAAGTGTCCAAGATCAGCGCGCCCAGAAGAGCGCGCGTTGACCAGCGACGAAAAGCACGCAGCAGACAAAATAAGGGAGCGGACGAGCGGCTTGCATGCTTTCGCATTCACAACTCATAGAGTTGTGAATCCAAGATCCTAGTGTCCAAGATCAGGGCGCCCAGAAGAGCGCGCGTTGACCAGCGACGAAAAGCACGCAGCAGACAAAATAAGGGAGCGGACGAGCGGCTTAGATGCTTTCGCATTCACAACTCATAGAGTTGTGAATCCAAGATCCAAGTGTCCAAGATCAGCGCGCCCAGAAGAGCGCGCGTTGACCAGCGACGAAAAGCACGCAGCAGACAAAATAAGGGAGCGGACGAGCGGCTTAGATGCTTTCGCATTCACAACTCATAGAGTTGTAAATCCAAGATCCAAGTGTAAAGATCAGCGCGCCCAGAAGAGCGCGCGTTGACCAGCGATGAAAAGCACGCAGCAGACAAAATAAGGGAGCGGACGAGCGGCTTGCATGCTTTTGCATTCACAACTCATAGAGTTGTGAATCCAAGATACAAGTGTCCAAGATCAGCGCGCCCAGAAGAGCGCGCGTTGACCAGCGACGAAAAGCACGCAGCAGACAAAATAAGGGAGCGGACGAGCGGCTTAGATGCTTTCGCATTCACAACTCATAGAGTTGTGAATCCAAGATCCAAGTGTCCAAGATCAGCGCGCCCAGAAGAGCGCGCGTTGACCAGCGACGAAAAGCACGCAGCAGACAAAATAAGGGAGCGGACGAGCGGCTTAGATGCTTTCGCATTCACAACTCATAGAGTTGTGAATCCAAGATCCAAGTGTCCAAGATCAGCGCGCCCAGAAGAGCGCGCGTTGACCAGCGACGAAAAGCACGCAGCAGACAAAATAAGGGAGCGGACGAGCGGCTTGCATGCTTTCGCATTCACAACTCATAGAGTTGTGAATCCAAGATCCAATTGTCCAAGATCAGCGCGCCCAGAAGAGCGCGCGTTGACCAGCGACGAAAAGCACGCAGCAGACAAAATAAGGGAGCGGACGAGCGGCTTAGATGCTTTCGCATTCACAACTCATAGAGTTGTTAATCCAAGATCCAATTGTCCAAGATCAGCGCGCCCAGAAGAGCGCGCGTTGACCAGCGACGAAAAGCACGCAGCAGACAAAATAAGGGAGCGGACGAGCGGCTTAGATGCTTTCGCATTCACAACTCATAGAGTTGTGAATCCAAGATCCAAGTGTCCAAGATCAGCGCGCCCAGAAGAGCGCGCGTTGACCATCGACGAAAAGCACGCAGCAGACAAAATAAGGGAGCGGACGAGCGGCTTGCATGCTTTCGCATTCACAACTCATAGAGTTGTGAATCCAAGATCCAAGTGTCCAAGATCAGCGCGCCCAGAAGAGCGCGCGTTGACCAGCGACGAAAAGCACGCAGCAGACAAAATAAGGGAGCGGACGAGCGGCTTAGATGCTTTCGCATTCACAACTCATAGAGTTGTGAATCCAAGATCCAAGTGTCCAAGATCAGCGCGCCCAGAAGAGCGCGCGTTGACCAGCGACGAAAAGCACGCAGCAGACAAAATAAGGGAGCGACGAGCGGCTTGCATGCTTTCGCATTCACAACTCATAGAGTTGTGAATCCAAGATCCAAGTGTCCAAGATCAGCGCGCCCAGAAGAGCGCGCGTTGACCAGCGACGAAAAGCACGCAGCAGACAAAATAAGGGAGCGGACGAGCGGCTTGCATGCTTTCGCATTCACAACTCATAGAGTTGTGAATCCAAGATCCAAGTGTCCAAGATCAGCGCGCCCAGAAGAGCGCGCGTTGACCAGCGACGAAAAGCACGCAGCACACAAAATAAGGGAGCGGACGAGCGGCTTGCATGCTTTCGCATTCACAACTCATAGAGTTGTGAATCCAAGATCCAATTGTCCAAGATCAGCGCGCCCAGAAGAGCGCGCGTTGACCAGCGACGAAAAGCACGCAGCAGACAAAATAAGGGAGCGGACGAGCGGCTTAGATGCTTTCGCATTCACAACTCATAGAGTTGTGAATCCAAGATCCAAGTGTCCAAGATCAGCGCGCCCAGAAGAGCGCGCGTTGACCAGGGACGAAAAGCACGCAGCAGACAAAATAAGGGAGCGGACGAGCGGCTTGCATGCTTTCGCATTCACAACTCATAGAGTTGTGAATCCAAGATCCAAGTGTCCAAGATCAGCGCGCCCAGAAGAGCTCGCGTTGACCAGCGACGAAAAGCACGCAGCACACAAAATAAGGGAGCGGACGAGCGGCTTGCATGCTTTCGCATTCACAACTCATAGAGTTGTGAATCCAAGATCCAAGTGTCCAAGATCAGCGCGCCCAGAAGAGCGCGCGTTGACCAGCGACGAAAAGCACGCAGCAGACAAAATAAGGGAGCGGACGAGCGGCTTGCATGCTTTCGCATTCACAACTCATAGAGTTGTGAATCCAAGATCCAAGTGTCCAAGATCAGCGCGCCCAGAAGAGCGCGCGTTGACCAGCGACGAAAAGCACGCAGCAGACAAAATAAGGGAGCGGACGAGCGGCTTGCATGCTTTCGCATTCACAACTCATAGAGTTGTGAATCCAAGATCCAAGTGTCCAAGATCAGCGCGCCCAGAAGAGCGCGCGTTGACCAGCGACGAAAAGCACGCAGCAGACAAAATAAGGGAGCGGACGAGCGGCTTGCATGCTTTCGCATTCACAACTCATAGAGTTGTGAATCCAAGAACCAAGTGTCCAAGATCAGCGCGCCCAGAAGAGCGCGCGTTGACCAGCGACGAAAAGCACGCAGCAGACAAAATAAGGGAGCGGACGAGCGGCTTGCATGCTTTCGCATTCACAACTCATAGAGTTGTGAATCCAAGATCCAAGTGTCCAAGATCAGCGCGCCCAGAAGAGCGCGCGTTGACCAGCAACGAAAAGCACGCAGCAGACAAAATAAGGGAGCGGACGAGCGGCTTGCATGCTTTCGCATTCACAACTCATAGAGTTGTGAATCCAAGATCCAAGTGTCCAAGATCAGCGCGCCCAGAAGAGCGCGCGTTGACCAGCGACGAAAAGCACGCAGCAGACAAAATAAGGGAGCGGACGAGCGGCTTGCATGCTTTCGCATTCACAACTCATAGAGTTGTGAATCCAAGAACCAAGTGTCCAAGATCAGCGCGCCCAGAAGAGCGCGCGTTGACCATCGACGAAAAGCACGCAGCAGACAAAATAAGGGAGCGGACGAGCGGCTTGCATGCTTTCGCATTCACAACTCATAGAGTTGTGAATCCAAGATCCAAGTGTCCAAGATCAGCGCGCCCAGAAGAGCGCGCGTTGACCAGCGACGAAAAGCACGCAGCACACAAAATAAGGGAGCGGACGAGCGGCTTGCATGCTTTCGCATTCACAACTCATAGAGTTGTGAATCCAAGATCCAATTGTCCAAGATCAGCGCGCCCAGAAGAGCGCGCGTTGACCAGCGACGAAAAGCACGCAGCAGACAAAATAAGGGAGCGGACGAGCGGCTTAGATGCTTTCGCATTCACAACTCATAGAGTTGTGAATCCAAGATCCAAGTGTCCAAGATCAGCGCGCCCAGAAGAGCGCGCGTTGACCAGCGACGAAAAGCACGCAGCAGACAAAATAAGGGAGCGGACGAGCGGCTTGCATGCTTTCGCATTCACAACTCATAGAGTTGTGAATCCAAGATCCAAGTGTCCAAGATCAGCGCGCCCAGAAGAGCTCGCGTTGACCAGCGACGAAAAGCACGCAGCACACAAAATAAGGGAGCGGACGAGCGGCTTGCATGCTTTCGCATTCACAACTCATAGAGTTGTGAATCCAAGATCCAAGTGTCCAAGATCAGCGCGCCCAGAAGAGCGCGCGTTGACCAGCGACGAAAAGCACGCAGCAGACAAAATAAGGGAGCGGACGAGCGGCTTGCATGCTTTCGCATTCACAACTCATAGAGCTGTGAATCCAAGATCCAAGTGTCCAAGATCAGCGCGCCCAGAAGAGCGCGCGTTGACCAGCGACGAAAAGCACGCAGCAGACAAAATAAGGGAGCGGACGAGCGGCTTGCATGCTTTCGCATTCACAACTCATAGAGTTGTGAATCCAAGATCCAAGTGTCCAAGATCAGCGCGCCCAGAAGAGCGCGCGTTGACCAGCGACGAAAAGCACGCAGCAGACAAAATAAGGGAGCGGACGAGCGGCTTGCATGCTTTCGCATTCACAACTCATAGAGTTGTGAATCCAAGAACCAAGTGTCCAAGATCAGCGCGCCCAGAAGAGCGCGCGTTGACCAGCGACGAAAAGCACGCAGCAGACAAAATAAGGGAGCGGACGAGCGGCTTGCATGCTTTCGCATTCACAACTCATAGAGTTGTGAATCCAAGATCCAAGTGTCCAAGATCAGCGCGCCCAGAAGAGCGCGCGTTGACCAGCGACGAAAAGCACGCAGCACACAAAATAAGGGAGCGGACGAGCGGCTTGCATGCTTTCGCATTCACAACTCATAGAGTTGTGAATCCAAGATCCAAGTGTCCAAGATCAGCGCGCCCAGAAGAGCGCGCGTTGACCAGCGACGAAAAGCACGCAGCAGACAAAATAAGGGAGCGGACGAGCGGCTTAGATGCTTTCGCATTCACAACTCATAGAGTTGTGAATCGAAGATCCAAGTGTCCAAGATCAGCGCGCCCAGAAGAGCGCGCGTTGACCAGCGACGAAAAGCACGCAGCAGACAAAATAAGGGAGCGGACGAGCGGCTTGCATGCTTTCGCATTCACAACTCATAGAGTTGTGAATCCAAGATCCAAGTGTCCAAGATCAGCGCGCCCAGAAGAGCGCGCGTTGACCAGCGACGAGAAGCACGCAGCAGACAAAATAAGGGAGCGGACGAGCGGCTTGCATGCTTTCGCATTCACAACTCATAGAGTTGTGAATCCAAGATCCAAGTGTCCAAGATCAGCGCGCCCAGAAGAGCGCGCGTTGACCAGCGACCAAAAGCACGCAGCACACAAAATAAGGGAGCGGACGAGCGGCTTGCATGCTTTCGCATTCACAACTCATAGAGTTGTGAATCCAAGATCCAAGTGTCCAAAATCAGCGCGCCCAGAAGAGCGCGCGTTGACCAGCGACGAAAAGCACGCAGCAGCCAAAATAAGGGAGCGGACGAGCGGCTTAGATGCTTTCGCATTCACAACTCATAGAGTTGTGAATCCAAGATCCAAGTGTCCAAGATCAGCGCGCCCAGAAGAGCGCGCGTTGACCAGCGACGAAAAGCACGCAGCAGACAAAATAAGGGAGCGGACGAGCGGCTTGCATGCTTTCGCATTCACAACTCATAGAGTTGTGAATCCAAGATCCAAGTGTCCAAGATCAGCGCGCCCAGAAGAGCGCGCGTTGACCAGCGACGAAAAGCACGCAGCAGACAAAATAAGGGAGCGGACGAGCGGCTTGCATGCTTTCGCATTCACAACTCATAGAGTTGTGAATCCAAGAACCAAGTGTCCAAGATCAGCGCGCCCAGAAGAGCGCGCGTTGACCAGCGACGAAAAGCACGCAGCAGACAAAATAAGGGAGCGGACGAGCGGCTTGCATGCTTTCGCATTCACAACTCATAGAGTTGTGAATCCAAGATCCAAGTGTCCAAGATCAGCGCGCCCAGAAGAGCGCGTTGACCAGCAACGAAAAGCACGCAGCAGACAAAATAAGGGAGCGGACGAGCGGCTTGCATGCTTTCGCATTCACAACTCATAGAGTTGTGAATCCAAGATCCAAGTGTCCAAGATCAGCGCGCCCAGAAAAGCGCGCGTTGACCAGCGACGAAAAGCACGCAGCAGACAAAATAAGGGAGCGGACGAGCGGCTTGCATGCTTTCGCATTCACAACTCATAGAGTTGTGAATCCAAGAACCAAGTGTCCAAGATCAGCGCGCCCAGAAGAGCGCGCGTTGACCATCGACGAAAAGCACGCAGCAGACAAAATAAGGGAGCGGACGAGCGGCTTGCATGCTTTCGCATTCACAACTCATAGAGTTGTGAATCCAAGATCCAAGTGTCCAAGATCAGCGCGCCCAGAAGAGCGCGCGTTGACCAGCGACGAAAAGCACGCAGCACACAAAATAAGGGAGCGGACGAGCGGCTTGCATGCTTTCGCATTCACAACTCATAGAGTTGTGAATCCATGATCCAATTGTCCAAGATCAGCGCGCCCAGAAGAGCGCGCGTTGACCAGCGACGAAAAGCACGCAGCAGACAAAATAAGGGAGCGGACGAGCGGCTTAGATGCTTTCGCATTCACAACTCATAGAGTTGTGAATCCAAGATCCAAGTGTCCAAGATCAGCGCGCCCAGAAGAGCGCGCGTTGACCAGCGACGAAAAGCACGCAGCAGACAAAATAAGGGAGCGGACGAGCGGCTTGCATGCTTTCGCATTCACAACTCATAGAGTTGTGAATCCAAGATCCAAGTGTCCAAGATCAGCGCGCCCAGAAGAGCTCGCGTTGACCAGCGACGAAAAGCACGCAGCACACAAAATAAGGGAGCGGACGAGCGGCTTGCATGCTTTCGCATTCACAACTCATAGAGTTGTGAATCCAAGATCCAAGTGTCCAAGATCAGCGCGCCCAGAAGAGTGCGCGTTGACCAGCGACGAAAAGCACGCAGCAGACAAAATAAGGGAGCGGACGAGCGGCTTGCATGCTTTCGCATTCACAACTCATAGAGCTGTGAATCCAAGATCCAAGTGTCCAAGATCAGCGCGCCCAGAAGAGCGCGCGTTGACCAGCGACGAAAAGCACGCAGCAGACAAAATAAGGGAGCGGACGAGCGGCTTGCATGCTGTCGCATTCACAACTCATAGAGTTGTGAATCCAAGATCCAAGTGTCCAAGATCAGCGCGCCCAGAAGAGCGCGCGTTGACCAGCGACGAAAAGCACGCAGCAGACAAAATAAGGGAGCGGACGAGCGGCTTGCATGCTTTCGCATTCACAACTCATAGAGTTGTGAATCCAAGAACCAAGTGTCCAAGATCAGCGCGCCCAGAAGAGCGCGCGTTGACCAGCGACGAAAAGCACGCAGCAGACAAAATAAGGGAGCGGACGAGCGGCTTGCATGCTTTCGCATTCACAACTCATAGAGTTGTGAATCCAAGATCCAAGTGTCCAAGATCAGCGCGCCCAGAAGAGCGCGCGTTGACCAGCGACGAAAAGCACGCAGCACACAAAATAAGGGAGCGGACGAGCGGCTTGCATGCTTTCGCATTCACAACTCATAGAGTTGTGAATCCAAGATCCAAGTGTCCAAGATCAGCGCGCCCAGAAGAGCGCGCGTTGACCAGCGACGAAAAGCACGCAGCAGACAAAATAAGGGAGCGGACGAGCGGCTTAGATGCTTTCGCATTCACAACTCATAGAGTTGTGAATCGAAGATCCAAGTGTCCAAGATCAGCGCGCCCAGAAGAGCGCGCGTTGACCCGCGACGAAAAGCACGCAGCAGACAAAATAAGGGAGCGGACGAGCGGCTTGCATGCTTTCGCATTCACAACTCATAGAGTTGTGAATCCAAGATCCAAGTGTCCAAGATCAGCGCGCCCAGAAGAGCGCGCGTTGACCAGCGACGAGAAGCACGCAGCAGACAAAATAAGGGAGCGGACGAGCGGCTTGCATGCTTTCGCATTCACAACTCATAGAGTTGTGAATCCAAGATCCAAGTGTCCAAGATCAGCGCGCCCAGAAGAGCGCGCGTTGACCAGCGACCAAAAGCACGCAGCACACAAAATAAGGGAGCGGACGAGCGGCTTGCATGCTTTCGCATTCACAACTCATAGAGTTGTGAATCCAAGATCCAAGTGTCCAAAATCAGCGCGCCCAGAAGAGCGCGCGTTGACCAGCGACGAAAAGCACGCAGCAGCCAAAATAAGGGAGCGGACGAGCGGCTTAGATGCTTTCGCATTCACAACTCATAGAGTTGTGAATCCAAGATCCAAGTGTCCAAGATCAGCGCGCCCAGAAGAGCGCGCGTTGACCAGCGACGAAAAGCACGCAGCAGACAAAATAAGGGAGCGGACGAGCGGCTTGCATGCTTTCGCATTCACAACTCATAGAGTTGTGAATCCAAGATACAAGTGTCCAAGATCAGCGCGCCCAGAAGAGCGCGCGTTGACCAGCGACGAAAAGCACGCAGCAGACAAAATAAGGGAGCGGACGAGCGGCTTGCATGCTTTCGCATTCACAACTCATAGAGTTGTGAATCCAAGAACCAAGTGTCCAAGATCAGCGCGCCCAGAAGAGCGCGCGTTGACCAGCGACGAAAAGCACGCAGCAGACAAAATAAGGGAGCGGACGAGCGGCTTGCATGCTTTCGCATTCACAACTCATAGAGTTGTGAATCCAAGATCCAAGTGTCCAAGATCAGCGCGCCCAGAAGAGCGCGTTGACCAGCAACGAAAAGCACGCAGCAGACAAAATAAGGGAGCGGACGAGCGGCTTGCATGCTTTCGCATTCACAACTCATAGAGTTGTGAATCCAAGATCCAAGTGTCCAAGATCAGCGCGCCCAGAAGAGCGCGCGTTGACCAGCGACGAAAAGCACGCAGCAGACAAAATAAGGGAGCGGACGAGCGGCTTGCATGCTTTCGCATTCACAACTCATAGAGTTGTGAATCCAAGAACCAAGTGTCCAAGATCAGCGCGCCCAGAAGAGCGCGCGTTGACCAGCGACGAAAAGCACGCAGCAGACAAAATAAGGGAGCGGACGAGCGGCTTGCATGCTTTCGCATTCACAACTCATAGAGTTGTGAATCCAAGATCCAAGTGTCCAAGATCAGCGCGCCCAGAAGAGCTCGCGTTGACCAGCGACGAAAAGCACGCAGCACACAAAATAAGGGAGCGGACGAGCGGCTTGCATGCTTTCGCATTCACAACTCATAGAGTTGTGAATCCAAGATCCAAGTGTCCAAGATCAGCGCGCCCAGAAGAGCGCGCGTTGACCAGCGACGAAAAGCACGCAGCAGACAAAATAAGGGAGCGACGAGCGGCTTGCATGCTTTCGCATTCACAACTCATAGAGTTGTGAATCCAAGATCCAAGTGTCCAAGATCAGCGCGCCCAGAAGAGCGCGCGTTGACCAGCGACGAAAAGCACGCAGCAGACAAAATAAGGGAGCGGACGAGCGGCTTGCATGCTTTCGCATTCACAACTCATAGAGTTGTGAATCCAAGATCCAAGTGTCCAAGATCAGCGCGCCCAGAAGAGCGCGCGTTGACCAGCGACGAAAAGCACGCAGCAGACAAAATAAGGGAGCGGACGAGCGGCTTGCATGCTTTCGCATTCACAACTCATAGAGTTGTGAATCCAAGATCCAAGTGTCCAAGATCAGCGCGCCCAGAAGAGCGCGCGTTGACCAGCGACGAAAAGCACGCAGCACACAAAATAAGGGAGCGGACGAGCGGCTTGCATGCTTTCGCATTCACAACTCATAGAGTTGTGAATCCAAGATCCAATTGTCCAAGATCAGCGCGCCCAGAAGAGCGCGCGTTGACCAGCGACGAAAAGCACGCAGCAGACAAAATAAGGGAGCGGACGAGCGGCTTGCATGCTTTCGCATTCACAACTCATAGAGTTGTGAATCCAAGATCCAAGTGTCCAAGATCAGCGCGCCCAGAAGAGCGCGCGTTGACCAGCGACGAAAAGCACGCAGCAGACAAAATAAGGGAGCGGACGAGCGGCTTGCATGCTTTCGCATTCACAACTCATAGATTTGTGAATCCAAGATCCAAGTGTCCAAGATCAGCGCGCCCAGAAGAGCGCGCGTTGACCAGCGACGAAAAGCACGCAGCAGACAAAATAAGGGAGCGGACGAGCGGCTTGCATGCTTTCGCATTCACAACTCATAGAGTTGTGAATCCAAGAACCAAGTGTCCAAGATCAGCGCGCCCAGAAGAGCGCGCGTTGACCAGCGACGAAAAGCACGCAGCAGACAAAATAAGGGAGCGGACGAGCGGCTTGCATGCTTTCGCATTCACAACTCATAGAGTTGTGAATCCAAGATCCAAGTGTCCAAGATCAGCGCGCCCAGAAGAGCGCGTTGACCAGCAACGAAAAGCACGCAGCAGACAAAATAAGGGAGCGGACGAGCGGCTTGCATGCTTTCGCATTCACAACTCATAGAGTTGTGAATCCAAGATCCAAGTGTCCAAGATCAGCGCGCCCAGAAGAGCGCGCGTTGACCAGCGACGAAAAGCACGCAGCAGACAAAATAAGGGAGCGGACGAGCGGCTTGCATGCTTTCGCATTCACAACTCATAGAGTTGTGAATCCAAGAACCATGTGTCCAAGATCAGCGCGCCCAGAAGAGCGCGCGTTGACCAGCGACGAAAAGCACGCAGCAGACAAAAAAAGGGAGCGGACGAGCGGCTTGCATGCTTTCGCATTCACAACTCATAGAGTTGTGAATCAAAGATCCAAGTGTCCAAGATCAGCGCGCCCAGAAGAGCTCGCGTTGACCAGCGACGAAAAGCACGCAGCACACAAAATAAGGGAGCGGACGAGCGGCTTGCATGCTTTCGCATTCACAACTCATAGAGTTGTGAATCCAAGATCCAAGTGTCCAAGATCAGCGCGCCCAGAAGAGCGCGCGTTGACCAGCGACGAAAAGCACGCAGCAGACAAAATAAGGGAGCGACGAGCGGCTTGCATGCTTTCGCATTCACAACTCATAGAGTTGTGAATCCAAGATCCAAGTGTCCAAGATCAGCGCGCCCAGAAGAGCGCGCGTTGACCAGCGACGAAAAGCACGCAGCAGACAAAATAAGGGAGCGGACGAGCGGCTTGCATGCTTTCGCATTCACAACTCATAGAGTTGTGAATCCAAGATCCAAGTGTCCAAGATCAGCGCGCCCAGAAGAGCGCGCGTTGACCAGCGACGAAAAGCACGCAGCAGACAAAATAAGGGAGCGGACGAGCGGCTTGCATGCTTTCGCATTCACAACTCATAGAGTTGTGAATCCAAGATCCAAGTGTCCAAGATCAGCGCGCCCAGAAGAGCGCGCGTTGACCAGCGACGAAAAGCACGCAGCACACAAAATAAGGGAGCGGACGAGCGGCTTGCATGCTTTCGCATTCACAACTCATAGAGTTGTGAATCCAAGATCCAATTGTCCAAGATCAGCGCGCCCAGAAGAGCGCGCGTTGACCAGCGACGAAAAGCACGCAGCAGACAAAATAAGGGAGTGGACGAGCGGCTTAGATGCTTTCGCATTCACAACTCATAGAGTTGTGAATCCAAGATCCAAGTGTCCAAGATCAGCGCGCCCAGAAGAGCTCGCGTTGACCAGCGACGAAAAGCACGCAGCACACAAAATAAGGGAGCGGACGAGCGGCTTGCATGCTTTCGCATTCACAACTCATAGAGTTGTGAATCCAAGATCCAAGTGTCCAAGATCAGCGCGCCCAGAAGAGCGCGCGTTGACCAGCGACGAAAAGCACGCAGCAGACAAAATAAGGGAGCGGACGAGCGGCTTGCATGCTTTCGCATTCACAACTCATAGAGTTGTGAATCCAAGAACCAAGTGTCCAAGATCAGCGCGCCCAGAAGAGCGCGCGTTGACCATCGACGAAAAGCACGCAGCAGACAAAATAAGGGAGCGGACGAGCGGCTTGCATGCTTTCGCATTCACAACTCATCGCGCGTTGACCAGCGACGAAAAGCACGCAGCACACAAAATAAGGGAGCGGACGAGCGGCTTGCATGCTTTCGCATTCACAACTCATAGAGTTGTGAATCCAAGATCCAATTGTCCAAGATCAGCGCGCCCAGAAGAGCGCGCGTTGACCAGCGACGAAAAGCACGCAGCAGACAAAATAAGGGAGCGGACGAGCGGCTTAGATGCTTTCGCATTCACAACTCATAGAGTTGTGAATCCAAGATCCAAGTGTCCAAGATCAGCGCGCCCAGAAGAGCGCGCGTTGACCAGCGACGAAAAGCACGCAGCAGACAAAATAAGGGAGCGGACGAGCGGCTTGCATGCTTTCGCATTCACAACTCATAGAGTTGTGAATCCAAGATCCAAGTGTCCAAGATCAGCGCGCCCAGAAGAGCTCGCGTTGACCAGCGACGAAAAGCACGCAGCACACAAAATAAGGGAGCGGACGAGCGGCTTGCATACTTTCGCATTCACAACTCATAGAGTTGTGAATCCAAGATCCAAGTGTCCAAGATCAGCGCGCCCAGAAGAGCGCGCGTTGACCAGCGACGAAAAGCACGCAGCAGACAAAATAAGGGAGCGGACGAGCGGCTTGCATGCTTTCGCATTCACAACTCATAGAGCTGTGAATCCAAGATCCAAGTGTCCAAGATCAGCGCGCCCAGAAGAGCGCGCGTTGACCAGCGACGAAAAGCACGCAGCAGACAAAATAAGGGAGCGGACGAGCGGCTTGCATGCTTTCGCATTCACAACTCATAGAGTTGTGAATCCAAGATCCAAGTGTCCAAGATCAGCGCGCCCAGAAGAGCGCGCGTTGACCAGCGACGAAAAGCACGCAGCAGACAAAATAAGGGAGCGGACGAGCGGCTTGCATGCTTTCGCATTCACAACTGATAGAGTTGTGAATCCAAGATCCAAGTGTCCAAGATCAGCGCGCCCAGAAGAGCGCGCGTTGACCAGCGACGAAAAGCACGCAGCACACAAAATAAGGGAGCGGACGAGCGGCTTGCATGCTTTCGCATTCACAACTCATAGAGTTGTGAATCCAAGATCCAAGTGTCCAAGATCAGCGCGCCCAGAAGAGCGCGCGTTGACCAGCGACGAAAAGCACGCAGCAGACAAAATAAGGGAGCGGACGAGCGGCTTAGATGCTTTCGCATTCACAACTCATAGAGTTGTGAATCGAAGATCCAAGTGTCCAAGATCAGCGCGCCCAGAAGAGCGCGCGTTGACCAGCGACGAAAAGCACGCAGCAGACAAAATAAGGGAGCGGACGAGCGGCTTGCATGCTTTCGCATTCACAACTCATAGAGTTGTGAATCCAAGATCCAAGTGTCCAAGATCAGCGCGCCCAGAAGAGCGCGCGTTGACCAGCGACGAGAAGCACGCAGCAGACAAAATAAGGGAGCGGACGAGCGGCTTGCATGCTTTCGCATTCACAACTCATAGAGTTGTGAATCCAAGATCCAAGTGTCCAAGATCAGCGCGCCCAGAAGAGCGCGCGTTGACCAGCGACCAAAAGCACGCAGCACACAAGATAAGGGAGCGGACGAGCGGCTTGCATGCTTTCGCATTCACAACTCATAGAGTTGTGAATCCAAGATCCAAGTGTCCAAAATCAGCGCGCCCAGAAGAGCGCGCGTTGACCAGCGACGAAAAGCACGCAGCAGCCAAAATAAGGGAGCGGACGAGCGGCTTAGATGCTTTCGCATTCACAACTCATAGAGTTGTGAATCCAAGATCCAAGTGTCCAAGATCAGCGCGCCCAGAAGAGCGCGCGTTGACCAGCGACGAAAAGCACGCAGCAGACAAAATAAGGGAGCGGACGAGCGGCTTGCATGCTTTCGCATTCACAACTCATAGAGTTGTGAATCCAAGATCCAAGTGTCCAAGATCAGCGCGCCCAGAAGAGCGCGCGTTGACCAGCGACGAAAAGCACGCAGCAGACAAAATAAGGGAGCGGACGAGCGGCTTGCATGCTTTCGCATTCACAACTCATAGAGTTGTGAATCCAAGAACCAAGTGTCCAAGATCAGCGCGCCCAGAAGAGCGCGCGTTGACCAGCGACGAAAAGCACGCAGCAGACAAAATAAGGGAGCGGACGAGCGGCTTGCATGCTTTCGCATTCACAACTCATAGAGTTGTGAATCCAAGATCCAAGTGTCCAAGATCAGCGCGCCCAGAAGAGCGCGTTGACCAGCAACGAAAAGCACGCAGCAGACAAAATAAGGGAGCGGACGAGCGGCTTGCATGCTTTCGCATTCACAACTCATAGAGTTGTGAATCCAAGATCCAAGTGTCCAAGATCAGCGCGCCCAGAAGAGCGCGCGTTGACCAGCGACGAAAATCACGCAGCAGACAAAATAAGGGAGCGGACGAGCGGCTTGCATGCTTTCGCATTCACAACTCATAGAGTTGTGAATCCAAGAACCAAGTGTCCAAGATCAGCGCGCCCAGAAGAGCGCGCGTTGACCAGCGACGAAAAGCACGCAGCAGACAAAATAAGGGAGCGGACGAGCGGCTTGCATGCTTTCGCATTCACAACTCATAGAGTTGTGAATCCAAGATCCAAGTGTCCAAGATCAGCGCGCCCAGAAGAGCTCGCGTTGACCAGCGACGAAAAGCACGCAGCACACAAAATAAGGGAGCGGACGAGCGGCTTGCATGCTTTCGCATTCACAACTCATAGAGTTGTGAATCCAAGATCCAAGTGTCCAAGATCAGCGCGCCCAGAAGAGCGCGCGTTGACCAGCGACGAAAAGCACGCAGCAGACAAAATAAGGGAGCGACGAGCGGCTTGCATGCTTTCGCATTCACAACTCATAGAGTTGTGAATCCAAGATCCAAGTGTCCAAGATCAGCGCGCCCAGAAGAGCGCGCGTTGACCAGCGACGAAAAGCACGCAGCAGACAAAATAAGGGAGCGGACGAGCGGCTTGCATGCTTTCGCATTCACAACTCATAGAGTTGTGAATCCAAGATCCAATTGTCCAAGATCAGCGCGCCCAGAAGAGCGCGCGTTGACCAGCGACGAAAAGCACGCAGCAGACAAAATAAGGGAGCGGACGAGCGGCTTAGATGCTTTCGCATTCACAACTCATAGAGTTATGAATCCAAGATCCAAGTGTCCTAGATCAGCGCGCCCAGAAGAGCGCGCGTTGACCAGCGACGAAAAGCACGCAGCAGACAAAATAAGGGAGCGGACGAGCGGCTTGCATGCTTTCGCATTCACAACTCATAGAGTTGTGAATCCAAGATCCAAGTGTCCAAGATCAGCGCGCCCAGAAGAGCTCGCGTTGACCAGCGACGAAAAGCACGCAGCACACAAAATAAGGGAGCGGACGAGCGGCTTGCATGCTTTCGCATTCACAACTCATAGAGTTGTGAATCCAAGATCCAAGTGTCCAAGATCAGCGCGCCCAGAAGAGCGCGCGTTGACCAGCGACGAAAAGCACGCAGCAGACAAAATAAGGGAGCGGACGAGCGGCTTGCATGCTTTCGCATTCACAACTCATAGAGCTGTGAATCCAAGATCCAAGTGTCCAAGATCAGCGCGCCCAGAAGAGCGCGCGTTGACCAGCGACGAAAAGCACGCAGCAGACAAAATAAGGGAGCGGACGAGCGGCTTGCATGCTTTCGCATTCACAACTCATAGAGTTGTGAATCCAAGATCCAAGTGTCCAAGATCAGCGCGCCCAGAAGAGCGCGCGTTGACCAGCGACGAAAAGCACGCAGCAGACAAAATAAGGGAGCGGACGAGCGGCTTGCATGCTTTCGCATTCACAACTCATAGAGTTGTGAATCCAAGAACCAAGTGTCCAAGATCAGCGCGCCCAGAAGAGCGCGCGTTGACCAGCGACGAAAAGCACGCAGCAGACAAAATAAGGGAGCGGACGAGCGGCTTGCGTGCTTTCGCATTCACAACTCATAGAGTTGTGAATCCAAGATCCAAGTGTCCAAGATCAGCGCGCCCAGAAGAGCGCGCGTTGACCAGCGACGAAAAGCACGCAGCACACAAAATAAGGGAGCGGACGAGCGGCTTGCATGCTTTCGCATTCACAACTCATAGAGTTGTGAATCCAAGATCCAAGTGTCCAAGATCAGCGCGCCCAGAAGAGCGCGCGTTGACCAGCGACGAAAAGCACGCAGCAGACAAAATAAGGGAGCGGACGAGCGGCTTAGATGCTTTCGCATTCACAACTCATAGAGTTGTGAATCGAAGATCCAAGTGTCCAAGATCAGCGCGCCCAGAAGAGCGCGCGTTGACCAGCGACGAAAAGCACGCAGCAGACAAAATAAGGGAGCGGACGAGCGGCTTGCATGCTTTCGCATTCACAACTCATAGAGTTGTGAATCCAAGATCCAAGTGTCCAAGATCAGCGCGCCCAGAAGAGCGCGCGTTGACCAGCGACGAGAAGCACGCAGCAGACAAAATAAGGGAGCGGACGAGCGGCTTGCATGCTTTCGCATTCACAACTCATAGAGTTGTGAATCAAAGATCCAAGTGTCCAAGATCAGCGCGCCCAGAAGAGCGCGCGTTGACCAGCGACCAAAAGCACGCAGCACACAAAATAAGGGAGCGGACGAGCGGCTTGCATGCTTTCGCATTCACAACTCATAGAGTTGTGAATCCAAGATCCAAGTGTCCAAAATCAGCGCGCCCAGAAGAGCGCGCGTTGACCAGCGACGAAAAGCACGCAGCAGCCAAAATAAGGGAGCGGACGAGCGGCTTAGATGCTTTCGCATTCACAACTCATAGAGTTGTGAATCCAAGATCCAAGTGTCCAAGATCAGCGCGCCCAGAAGAGCGCGCGTTGACCAGCGACGAAAAGCACGCAGCAGACAAAATAAGGGAGCGGACGAGCGGCTTGCATGCTTTCGCATTCACAACTCATAGAGTTGTGAATCCAAGATCCAAGTGTCCAAGATCAGCGCGCCCAGAAGAGCGCGCGTTGACCAGCGACGAAAAGCACGCAGCAGACAAAATAAGGGAGCGGGCGAGCGGCTTGCATGCTTTCGCATTCACAACTCATAGAGTTGTGAATCCAAGAACCAAGTGTCCAAGATCAGCGCGCCCAGAAGAGCGCGCGTTGACCAGCGACGAAAAGCACGCAGCAGACAAAATAAGGGAGCGGACGAGCGGCTTGCATGCTTTCGCATTCACAACTCATAGAGTTGTGAATCCAAGATCCAAGTGTCCAAGATCAGCGCGCCCAGAAGAGCGCGTTGACCAGCAACGAAAAGCACGCAGCAGACAAAATAAGGGAGCGGACGAGCGGCTTGCATGCTTTCGCATTCACAACTCATAGAGTTGTGAATCCAAGATCCAAGTGTCCAAGATCAGCGCGCCCAGAAGAGCGCGCGTTGACCAGCGACGAAAAGCACGCAGCAGACAAAATAAGGGAGCGGACGAGCGGCTTGCATGCTTTCGCATTCACAACTCATAGAGTTGTGAATCCAAGAACCAAGTGTCCAAGATCAGCGCGCCCAGAAGAGCGCGCGTTGACCAGCGACGAAAAGCACGCAGCAGACAAAATAAGGGAGCGGACGAGCGGCTTGCATGCTTTCGCATTCACAACTCATAGAGTTGTGAATCCAAGATCCAAGTGTCCAAGATCAGCGCGCCCAGAAGAGCTCGCGTTGACCAGCGACGAAAAGCACGCAGCACACAAAATAAGGGAGCGGACGAGCGGCTTGCATGCTTTCGCATTCACAACTCATAGAGTTGTGAATCCAAGATCCAAGTGTCCAAGATCAGCGCGCCCAGAAGAGCGCGCGTTGACCAGCGACGAAAAGCACGCAGCAGACAAAATAAGGGAGCGACGAGCGGCTTGCATGCTTTCGCATTCACAACTCATAGAGTTGTGAATCCAAGATCCAAGTGTCCAAGATCAGCGCGCCCAGAAGAGCGCGCGTTGACCAGCGACGAAAAGCACGCAGCAGACAAAATAAGGGAGCGGACGAGCGGCTTGCATGCTTTCGCATTCACAACTCATAGAGTTGTGAATCCAAGATCCAAGTGTCCAAGATCAGCGCGCCCAGAAGAGCGCGCGTTGACCAGCGACGAAAAGCACGCAGCAGACAAAATAAGGGAGCGGACGAGCGGCTTGCATGCTTTCGCATTCACAACTCATAGAGTTGTGAATCCAAGATCCAAGTGTCCAAGATCAGCGCGCCCAGAAGAGCGCGCGTTGACCAGCGACGAAAAGCACGCAGCACACAAAATAAGGGAGCGGACGAGCGGCTTGCATGCTTTCGCATTCACAACTCATAGAGTTGTGAATCCAAGATCCAATTGTCCAAGATCAGCGCGCCCAGAAGAGCGCGCGTTGACCAGCGACGAAAAGCACGCAGCAGACAAAATAAGGGAGCGGACGAGCGGCTTAGATGCTTTCGCATTCACAACTCATAGAGTTGTGAATCCAAGATCCAAGTGTCCAAGATCAGCGCGCCCAGAAGAGCGCGCGTTGACCAGCGACGAAAAGCACGCAGCAGACAAAATAAGGGAGCGGACGAGCGGCTTGCATGCTCTTGCATTCACAACTCATAGAGTTGTGAATCCAAGATCCAAGTGTCCAAGATCAGCGCGCCCAGAAGAGCTCGCGTTGACCAGCGACGCAAAGCACGCAGCACACAAAATAAGGGAGCGGACGAGCGGCTTGCATGCTTTCGCATTCACAACTCATAGAGTTGTGAATCCAAGATCCAAGTGTCCAAGATCAGCGCGCCCAGAAGAGCGCGCGTTGACCAGCGACGAAAAGCACGCAGCAGACAAAATAAGGGAGCGGACGAGCGGCTTGCATGCTTTCGCATTCACAACTCATAGAGTTGTGAATCCAAGATCCAAGTGTCCAAGATCAGCGCGCCCAGAAGAGCGCGCGTTGACCAGCGACGAAAAGCACGCAGCAGACAAAATAAAGGAGCGGACGAGCGGCTTGCATGCTTTCGCATTCACAACTCATAGAGTTGTGAATCCAAGATCCAAGTGTCCAAGATCAGCGCGCCCAGAAGAGCGCGCGTTGACCAGCGACGAAAAGCACGCAGCAGACAAAATAAGGGAGCGGACGAGCGGCTTGCATGCTTTCGCATTCGCAACTCATAGAGTTGTGAATCCAAGATCCAAGTGTCCAAGATCAGCGCGCCCAGAAGAGCGCGCGTTGACCAGCGACGAAAAGCACGCAGCACACAAAATAAGGGAGCGGACGAGCGGCTTGCATGCTTTCGCATTCACAACTCATAGAGTTGTGAATCCAAGATCCAAGTGTCCAAAATCAGCGCGCCCAGAAGAGCGCGCGTTGACCAGCGACGAAAAGCACGCAGCAGCCAAAATAAGGGAGCGGACGAGCGGCTTAGATGCTTTCGCATTCACAACTCATAGAGTTGTGAATCCAAGATCCAAGTGTCCAAGATCAGCGCGCCCAGAAGAGCGCGCGTTGACCAGCGACGAAAAGCACGCAGCACACAAAATAAGGGAGCGGACGAGCGGCTTGCATGCTTTCGCATTCACAACTCATAGAGTTGTGAATCCAAGATCCAAGTGTCCAAGATCAGCGCGCCCAGAAGAGCGCGTGTTGACCAGCGACGAAAAGCACGCAGCAGACAAAATAAGGGAGCGGAGGAGCGGCTTGCATGCTTTCGCATTCACAACTCATAGAGTTGTGAATCCAAGATCCAAGTGTCCAAGATCAGCGCGCCCAGAAGAGCGCGCGTTGACCAGTGACGAAAAGCACGCAGCACACAAAATAAGGGAGCGGACGAGCGGCTTGCATGCTTTCGCATTCACAACTCATAGAGTTGTGAATCCAAGATCCAAGTGTCCAAGATCAGCGCGCCCAGAAGAGCGCGCGTTGACCAGCGACGAAAAGCACGCAGCAGACAAAATAAGGGAGTGGACGAGTGGCTTGCATGCTTTCGCATTCACAACTCATAGAGTTGTGAATCCAAGATCCAAGTGTCCAAGATCAGCGCGCCCAGAAGAGCGCGCGTTGACCAGCGACGAAAAGCACGCAGCACACAAAATAAGGGAGCGGACGAGCGGCTTGCATGCTTTCGCATTCACAACTCATAGAGTTGTGAATCCAAGATCCAAGTGTCCAAGATCAGCGCGCCCAGAAGAGCGCGCGTTGACCAGCGACGAAAAGCACGCAGCAGACAAAATAAGGGAGCGGACGAGCGGCTTGCATGTTTTCGCATTCACAACTCATAGAGTTGTGAATCCAAGATCCAAGTGTCCAAGATCTGCGCGCCCAGAAGAGCGCGCGTTGACCAGCGACGAAAAGCACGCAGCAGACAAAATAAGGGAACGGACGACCGGCTTGCATGCTTTCGCATTCACAACTCATAGAGTTGTGAATCCAAGATCCAAGTGTCCAAGATCAGCGCGCCCAGAAGAGCGCGCGTTGACCAGCGACGAAAAGCACGCAGCAGACAAAATAAGGGAGCGGACGAGCGGCTTAGATGCTTTCGCATTCACAACTCATAGAGTTGTGAATCCAAGATCCAAGTGTCCAAGATCAGCGCGCCCAGAAGAGCGCGCGTTGACCAGCGACGAAAAGCACGCAGCAGACAAAATAAAGGAGCGGACGAGCGGCTTGCATGCTTTCGCATTCACAACTCATAGAGTTGTGAATCCAAGATCCAAGTGTCCAAGATCAGCGCGCCCAGAAGAGCGCGCGTTGACCAGCGACGAAAAGCACGCAGCAGACAAAATAAGGGAGCGGACGAGCGGCTTAGATGCTTTCGCATTCACAACTCATAGAGTTGTGAATCCAAGATCCAAGTGTCCAAGATCAGCGCGCCCAGAAGAGCGCGCGTTGACCAGCGACGAAAAGCACGCAGCAGACAAAATAAGGGAGCGGACGAGCGGCTTGCATGCTTTCGCATTCACAACTCATAGAGTTGTGAATCCAAGATCCAAGTGTCCAAAATCAGCGCGCCCAGAAGAGCGGGCGTTGACCAGCGACGAAAAGCACGCAGCAGACAAAATAAGGAAGCGGACGAGCGGCTTAGATGCTTTCGCATTCACAACTCATAGAGTTGTGAATCCAAGATCCAAGTGTCCAAGATCAGCGCGCCCAGAAGAGCGCGCGTTGACCAGCGACGAAAAGCACGCAGCAGACAAAATAAAGGAGCGGACGAGCGGCTTGCATGCTTTCGCATTCACAACTCATAGAGTTGTGAATCCAAGATCCAAGTGTCCAAGATCAGCGCGCCCAGAAGAGCGCGCGTTGACCAGCGACGAAAAGCACGCAGCAGACAAAATAAGGGAGCGGACGAGCGGCTTGCATGCTTTCGCATTCGCAACTCATAGAGTTGTGAATCCAAGATCCAAGTGTCCAAGATCAGCGCGCCCAGAAGAGCGCGCGTTGACCAGCGACGAAAAGCACGCAGCACACAAAATAAGGGAGCGGACGAGCGGCTTGCATGCTTTCGCATTCACAACTCATAGAGTTGTGAATCCAAGATCCAAGTGTCCAAGATCAGCGCGCCCAGAAGAGCGCGCGTTGACCAGCGACGAAAAGCACGCAGCACACAAAATAAGGGAGCGGACGAGCGGCTTGCATGCTTTCGCATTCACAACTCATAGAGTTGTGAATCCAAGATCCAAGTGTCCAAGATTAGCGCGCCCAGAAGAGCGCGTGTTGACCAGCGACGAAAAGCACGCAGCAGACAAAATAAGGGAGCGGAGGAGCGGCTTGCATGCTTTCGCATTCACAACTCATAGAGTTGTGAATCCAAGATCCAAGTGTCCAAGATCAGCGCGCCCAGAAGAGCGCGCGTTGACCAGTGACGAAAAGCACGCAGCACACAAAATAAGGGAGCGGACGAGCGGCTTGCATGCTTTCGCATTCACAACTCATAGAGTTGTGAATCCAAGATCCAAGTGTCCAAGATCAGCGCGCCCAGAAGAGCGCGCGTTGACCAGCGACGAAAAGCACGCAGCAGACAAAATAAGGGAGCGGACGAGCGGCTTGCATGCTTTCGCATTCACAACTCATAGAGTTGTGAATCCAAGATCCAAGTGTCCAAGATCAGCGCGCCCAGAAGAGCGCGCGTTGACCAGCGACGAAAAGCACGCAGCACACAAAATAAGGGAGCGGACGAGCGGCTTGCATGCTTTCGCATTCACAACTCATAGAGTTGTGAATCCAAGATCCAAGTGTCCAAGATCAGCGCGCCCGGAAGAGCGCGCGTTGACCAGCGACGAAAAGCACGCAGCAGACAAAATAAGGGAGCGGACGAGCGGCTTGCATGTTTTCGCATTCACAACTCATAGAGTTGTGAATCCAAGATCCAAGTGTCCAAGATCAGCGCGCCCAGAAGAGCGCGCGTTGACCAGCGACGAAAAGCACGCAGCAGACAAAATAAGGGAACGGACGAGCGGCTTGCATGCTTTCGCATTCACAACTCATAGAGTTGTGAATCCAAGATCCAAGTGTCCAAGATCAGCGCGCCCAGAAGAGCGCGCGTTGACCAGCGACGAAAAGCACGCAGCAGACAAAATAAGGGAGCGGACGAGCGGCTTGCATGCTTTCGCATTCACAACTCATAGAGTTGTGAATCAAAGATCCAAGTGTCCAAGATCAGCGCGCCCAGAAGAGCGCGCGTTGACCAGCGACCAAAAGCACGCAGCACACAAAATAAGGGAGCGGACGAGCGGCTTGCATGCTTTCGCATTCACAACTCATAGAGTTGTGAATCCAAGATCCAAGTGTCCAAAATCAGCGCGCCCAGAAGAGCGCGCGTTGACCAGCGACGAAAAGCACGCAGCAGCCAAAATAAGGGAGCGGACGAGCGGCTTAGATGCTTTCGCATTCACAACTCATAGAGTTGTGAATCCAAGATCCAAGTGTCCAAGATCAGCGCGCCCAGAAGAGCGCGCGTTGACCAGCGACGAAAAGCACGCAGCAGACAAAATAAGGGAGCGGACGAGCGGCTTGCATGCTTTCGCATTCACAACTCATAGAGTTGTGAATCCAAGATCCAAGTGTCCAAGATCAGCGCGCCCAGAAGAGCGCGCGTTGACCAGCGACGAAAAGCACGCAGCAGACAAAATAAGGGAGCGGGCGAGCGGCTTGCATGCTTTCGCATTCACAACTCATAGAGTTGTGAATCCAAGAACCAAGTGTCCAAGATCAGCGCGCCCAGAAGAGCGCGCGTTGACCAGCGACGAAAAGCACGCAGCAGACAAAATAAGGGAGCGGACGAGCGGCTTGCATGCTTTCGCATTCACAACTCATAGAGTTGTGAATCCAAGATCCAAGTGTCCAAGATCAGCGCGCCCAGAAGAGCGCGTTGACCAGCAACGAAAAGCACGCAGCAGACAAAATAAGGGAGCGGACGAGCGGCTTGCATGCTTTCGCATTCACAACTCATAGAGTTGTGAATCCAAGATCCAAGTGTCCAAGATCAGCGCGCCCAGAAGAGCGCGCGTTGACCAGCGACGAAAAGCACGCAGCACACAAAATAAGGGAGCGGACGAGCGGCTTGCATGCTTTCGCATTCACAACTCATAGAGTTGTGAATCCAAGATCCAAGTGTCCAAGATCAGCGCGCCCGGAAGAGCGCGCGTTGACCAGCGACGAAAAGCACGCAGCAGACAAAATAAGGGAGCGGACGAGCGGCTTGCATGTTTTCGCATTCACAACTCATAGAGTTGTGAATCCAAGATCCAAGTGTCCAAGATCAGCGCGCCCAGAAGAGCGCGCGTTGACCAGCGACGAAAAGCACGCAGCAGACAAAATAAGGGAACGGACGAGCGGCTTGCATGCTTTCGCATTCACAACTCATAGAGTTGTGAATCCAAGATCCAAGTGTCCAAGATCAGCGCGCCCAGAAGAGCGCGCGTTGACCAGCGACGAAAAGCACGCAGCAGACAAAATAAGGGAGCGGACGAGCGGCTTGCATGCTTTCGCATTCACAACTCATAGAGTTGTGAATCCAGGATCCAAGTGTCCAAGATCAGCGCGCCCAGAAGAGCGCGCGTTGACCAGCGACGAAAAGCACGCAGCAGACAAAATAAGGGAGCGGACGAGCGGCTTGCATGCTTTCGCATTCACAACTCATAGAGTTGTGAATCGAAGATCCAAGTGTCCAAGATCAGCGCGCCCAGAAGAGCGCGCGTTGACCAGCGACGAAAAGCACGCAGCAGACAAAATAAGGGAGCGGACGAGCGGCTTGCATGCTTTCGCATTCACAACTCATAGAGTTGTGAATCCAAGATCCAAGTGTCCAAGATCAGCGCGCCCAGAAGAGCGCGCGTTGACCAGCGACGAAAAGCACGCAGCAGACAAAATAAAGGAGCGGACGAGCGGCTTGCATGCTTTCGCATTCACAACTCATAGAGTTGTGAATCCAAGATCCAAGTGTCCAAGATCAGCGCGCCCAGAAGAGCGCGCGTTGACCAGCGACGAAAAGCACGCAGCAGACAAAATAAGGGAGCGGACGAGCGGCTTGCATGCTTTCGCATTCGCAACTCATAGAGTTGTGAATCCAAGATCCAAGTGTCCAAGATCAGCGCGCCCAGAAGAGCGCGCGTTGACCAGCGACGAAAAGCACGCAGCACACAAAATAAGGGAGCGGACGAGCGGCTTGCATGCTTTCGCATTCACAACTCATAGAGTTGTGAATCCAAGATCCAAGTGTCCAAAATCAGCGCGCCCAGAAGAGCGCGCGTTGACCAGCGACGAAAAGCACGCAGCAGCCAAAATAAGGGAGCGGACGAGCGGCTTAGATGCTTTCGCATTCACAACTCATAGAGTTGTGAATCCAAGATCCAAGTGTCCAAGATCAGCGCGCCCAGAAGAGCGCGCGTTGACCAGCGACGAAAAGCACGCAGCACACAAAATAAGGGAGCGGACGAGCGGCTTGCATGCTTTCGCATTCACAACTCATAGAGTTGTGAATCCAAGATCCAAGTGTCCAAGATCAGCGCGCCCAGAAGAGCGCGTGTTGACCAGCGACGAAAAGCACGCAGCAGACAAAATAAGGGAGCGGAGGAGCGGCTTGCATGCTTTCGCATTCACAACTCATAGAGTTGTGAATCCAAACTCCAAGTGTCCAAGATCAGCGCGCCCAGAAGAGCGCGCGTTGACCAGCGACGAAAAGCACGCAGCAGACAAAATAAGGGAGTGGACGAGCGGCTTGCATGCTTTCGCATTCACAACTCATAGAGTTGTGAATCCAAGATCCAAGTGTCCAAGATCAGCGCGCCCAGAAGAGCGCTCGTTGACCAGCGACGAAAAGCACGCAGCACACAAAATAAGGGAGCGGACGAGCGGCTTGCATGCTTTCGCATTCACAACTCATAGAGTTGTGAATCCAAGATCCAAGTGTCCAAGATCAGCGCGCCCAGAAGAGCGCGCGTTGACCAGCGACGAAAAGCACGCAGCAGACAAAATAAGGGAGCGGACGAGCGGCTTGCATGTTTTCGCATTCACAACTCATAGAGTTGTGAATCCAAGATCCAAGTGTCCAAGATCTGCGCGCCCAGAAGAGCGCGTGTTGACCAGCGACGAAAAGCACGCAGCAGACAAAATAAGGGAGCGGAGGAGCGGCTTGCATGCTTTCGCATTCACAACTCATAGAGTTGTGAATCCAAGATCCAAGTGTCCAAGATCAGCGCGCCCAGAAGAGCGCGCGTTGACCAGTGACGAAAAGCACGCAGCACACAAAATAAGGGAGCGGACGAGCGGCTTGCATGCTTTCGCATTCACAACTCATAGAGTTGTGAATCCAAGATCCAAGTGTCCAAGATCAGCGCGCCCAGAAGAGCGCGCGTTGACCAGCGACGAAAAGCACGCAGCAGACAAAATAAGGGAGCGGACGAGCGGCTTGCATGCTTTCGCATTCACAACTCATAGAGTTGTGAATCCAAGATCCAAGTGTCCAAGATCAGCGCGCCCAGAAGAGCGCGCGTTGACCAGCGACGAAAAGCACGCAGCAGACAAAATAAGGGAGCGGACGAGCGGCTTAGATGCTTTCGCATTCACAACTCATAGAGTTGTGAATCCAAGATCCAAGTGTCCAAGATCAGCGCGCCCAGAAGAGCGCGCGTTGACCAGCGACGAAAAGCACGCAGCAGACAAAATAAAGGAGCGGACGAGCGGCTTGCATGCTTTCGCATTCACAACTCATAGAGTTGTGAATCCAAGATCCAAGTGTCCAAGATCAGCGCGCCCAGAAGAGCGCGCGTTGACCAGCGACGAAAAGCACGCAGCAGACAAAATAAGGGAGCGGACGAGCGGCTTAGATGCTTTCGCATTCACAACTCATAGAGTTGTGAATCCAAGATCCAAGTGTCCAAGATCAGCGCGCCCAGAAGAGCGCGCGTTGACCAGCGACGAAAAGCACGCAGCAGACAAAATAAGGGAGCGGACGAGCGGCTTGCATGCTTTCGCATTCACAACTCATAGAGTTGTGAATCCAAGATCCAAGTGTCCAAAATCAGCGCGCCCAGAAGAGCGGGCGTTGACCAGCGACGAAAAGCACGCAGCAGACAAAATAAGGGAGCGGACGAGCGGCTTAGATGCTTTCGCATTCACAACTCATAGAGTTGTGAATCCAAGATCCAAGTGTCCAAGATCAGCGCGCCCAGAAGAGCGCGCGTTGACCAGCGACGAAAAGCACGCAGCAGACAAAATAAAGGAGCGGACGAGCGGCTTGCATGCTTTCGCATTCACAACTCATAGAGTTGTGAATCCAAGATCCAAGTGTCCAAGATCAGCGCGCCCAGAAGAGCGCGCGTTGACCAGCGACGAAAAGCACGCAGCAGACAAAATAAGGGAGCGGACGAGCGGCTTGCATGCTTTCGCATTCGCAACTCATAGAGTTGTGAATCCAAGATCCAAGTGTCCAAGATCAGCGCGCCCAGAAGAGCGCGCGTTGACCAGCGACGAAAAGCACGCAGCACACAAAATAAGGGAGCGGACGAGCGGCTTGCATGCTTTCGCATTCACAACTCATAGAGTTGTGAATCCAAGATCCAAGTGTCCAAAATCAGCGCGCCCAGAAGAGCGCGCGTTGACCAGCGACGAAAAGCACGCAGCAGCCAAAATAAGGGAGCGGACGAGCGGCTTAGATGCTTTCGCATTCACAACTCATAGAGTTGTGAATCCAAGATCCAAGTGTCCAAGATCAGCGCGCCCAGAAGAGCGCGCGTTGACCAGCGACGAAAAGCACGCAGCACACAAAATAAGGGAGCGGACGAGCGGCTTGCATGCTTTCGCATTCACAACTCATAGAGTTGTGAATCCAAGATCCAAGTGTCCAAGATCAGCGCGCCCAGAAGAGCGCGTGTTGACCAGCGACGAAAAGCACGCAGCAGACAAAATAAGGGAGCGGAGGAGCGGCTTGCATGCTTTCGCATTCACAACTCATAGAGTTGTGAATCCAAAATCCAAGTGTCCAAGATCAGCGCGCCCAGAAGAGCGCGCGTTGACCAGCGACGAAAAGCACGCAGCAGACAAAATAAGGGAGTGGACGAGCGGCTTGCATGCTTTCGCATTCACAACTCATAGAGTTGTGAATCCAAGATCCAAGTGTCCAAGATCAGCGCGCCCAGAAGAGCGCGCGTTGACCAGCGACGAAAAGCACGCAGCACACAAAATAAGGGAGCGGACGAGCGGCTTGCATGCTTTCGCATTCACAACTCATAGAGTTGTGAATCCAAGATCCAAGTGTCCAAGATCAGCGCGCCCAGAAGAGCGCGCGTTGACCAGCGACGAAAAGCACGCAGCAGACAAAATAAGGGAGCGGACGAGCGGCTTGCATGTTTTCGCATTCACAACTCATAGAGTTGTGAATCCAAGATCCAAGTGTCCAAGATCTGCGCGCCCAGAAGAGCGCGTGTTGACCAGCGACGAAAAGCACGCAGCAGACAAAATAAGGGAGCGGAGGAGCGGCTTGCATGCTTTCGCATTCACAACTCATAGAGTTGTGAATCCAAGATCCAAGTGTCCAAGATCAGCGCGCCCAGAAGAGCGCGCGTTGACCAGTGACGAAAAGCACGCAGCACACAAAATAAGGGAGCGGACGAGCGGCTTGCATGCTTTCGCATTCACAACTCATAGAGTTGTGAATCCAAGATCCAAGTGTCCAAGATCAGCGCGCCCAGAAGAGCGCGCGTTGACCAGCGACGAAAAGCACGCAGCAGACAAAATAAGGGAGCGGACGAGCGGCTTGCATGCTTTCGCATTCACAACTCATAGAGTTGTGAATCCAAGATCCAAGTGTCCAAGATCAGCGCGCCCAGAAGAGCGCGCGTTGACCAGCGACGAAAAGCACGCAGCAGACAAAATAAGGGAGCGGACGAGCGGCTTAGATGCTTTCGCATTCACAACTCATAGAGTTGTGAATCCAAGATCCAAGTGTCCAAGATCAGCGCGCCCAGAAGAGCGCGCGTTGACCAGCGACGAAAAGCACGCAGCAGACAAAATAAAGGAGCGGACGAGCGGCTTGCATGCTTTCGCATTCACAACTCATAGAGTTGTGAATCCAAGATCCAAGTGTCCAAGATCAGCGCGCCCAGAAGAGCGCGCGTTGACCAGCGACGAAAAGCACGCAGCAGACAAAATAAGGGAGCGGACGAGCGGCTTAGATGCTTTCGCATTCACAACTCATAGAGTTGTGAATCCAAGATCCAAGTGTCCAAGATCAGCGCGCCCAGAAGAGCGCGCGTTGACCAGCGACGAAAAGCACGCAGCAGACAAAATAAGGGAGCGGACGAGCGGCTTGCATGCTTTCGCATTCACAACTCATAGAGTTGTGAATCCAAGATCCAAGTGTCCAAAATCAGCGCGCCCAGAAGAGCGGGCGTTGACCAGCGACGAAAAGCACGCAGCAGACAAAATAAGGGAGCGGACGAGCGGCTTAGATGCTTTCGCATTCACAACTCATAGAGTTGTGAATCCAAGATCCAAGTGTCCAAGATCAGCGCGCCCAGAAGAGCGCGCGTTGACCAGCGACGAAAAGCACGCAGCAGACAAAATAAAGGAGCGGACGAGCGGCTTGCATGCTTTCGCATTCACAACTCATAGAGTTGTGAATCCAAGATCCAAGTGTCCAAGATCAGCGCGCCCAGAAGAGCGCGCGTTGACCAGCGACGAAAAGCACGCAGCAGACAAAATAAGGGAGCGGACGAGCGGCTTGCATGCTTTCGCATTCGCAACTCATAGAGTTGTGAATCCAAGATCCAAGTGTCCAAGATCAGCGCGCCCAGAAGAGCGCGCGTTGACCAGCGACGAAAAGCACGCAGCACACAAAATAAGGGAGCGGACGAGCGGCTTGCATGCTTTCGCATTCACAACTCATAGAGTTGTGAATCCAAGATCCAAGTGTCCAAAATCAGCGCGCCCAGAAGAGCGCGCGTTGACCAGCGACGAAAAGCACGCAGCAGCCAAAATAAGGGAGCGGACGAGCGGCTTAGATGCTTTCGCATTCACAACTCATAGAGTTGTGAATCCAAGATCCAAGTGTCCAAGATCAGCGCGCCCAGAAGAGCGCGCGTTGACCAGCGACGAAAAGCACGCAGCACACAAAATAAGGGAGCGGACGAGCGGCTTGCATGCTTTCGCATTCACAACTCATAGAGTTGTGAATCCAAGATCCAAGTGTCCAAGATCAGCGCGCCCAGAAGAGCGCGTGTTGACCAGCGACGAAAAGCACGCAGCAGACAAAATAAGGGAGCGGAGGAGCGGCTTGCATGCTTTCGCATTCACAACTCATAGAGTTGTGAATCCAAGATCCAAGTGTCCAAGATCAGCGCGCCCAGAAGAGCGCGCGTTGACCAGTGACGAAAAGCACGCAGCACACAAAATAAGGGAGCGGACGAGCGGCTTGCATGCTTTCGCATTCACAACTCATAGAGTTGTGAATCCAAGATCCAAGTGTCCAAGATCAGCGCGCCCAGAAGAGCGCGCGTTGACCAGCGACGAAAAGCACGCAGCACACAAAATAAGGGAGCGGACGAGCGGCTTGCATGCTTTCGCATTCACAACTCATAGAGTTGTGAATCCAAGATCCAAGTGTCCAAGATCAGCGCGCCCAGAAGAGCGCGCGTTGACCAGCGACGAAAAGCACGCAGCAGACAAAATAAGGGAGCGGACGAGCGGCTTGCATGTTTTCGCATTCACAACTCATAGAGTTGTGAATCCAAGATCCAAGTGTCCAAGATCTGCGCGCCCAGAAGAGCGCGCGTTGACCAGCGACGAAAAGCACGCAGCAGACAAAATAAGGGAACGGACGACCGGCTTGCATGCTTTCGCATTCACAACTCATAGAGTTGTGAATCCAAGATCCAAGTGTCCAAGATCAGCGCGCCCAGAAGAGCGCGCGTTGACCAGCGACGAAAAGCACGCAGCAGACAAAATAAGGGAGCGGACGAGCGGCTTAGATGCTTTCGCATTCACAACTCATAGAGTTGTGAATCCAAGATCCAAGTGTCCAAGATCAGCGCGCCCAGAAGAGCGCGCGTTGACCAGCGACGAAAAGCACGCAGCAGACAAAATAAAGGAGCGGACGAGCGGCTTGCATGCTTTCGCATTCACAACTCATAGAGTTGTGAATCCAAGATCCAAGTGTCCAAGATCAGCGCGCCCAGAAGAGCGCGCGTTGACCAGCGACGAAAAGCACGCAGCAGACAAAATAAGGGAGCGGACGAGCGGCTTAGATGCTTTCGCATTCACAACTCATAGAGTTGTGAATCCAAGATCCAAGTGTCCAAGATCAGCGCGCCCAGAAGAGCGCGTGTTGACCAGCGACGAAAAGCACGCAGCAGCCAAAATAAGGGAGCGGACGAGCGGCTTAGATGCTTTCGCATTCACAACTCATAGAGTTGTGAATCCAAGATCCAAGTGTCCAAGATCAGCGCGCCCAGAAGAGCGCGCGTTGACCAGCGACGAAAAGCACGCAGCACACAAAATAAGGGAGCGGACGAGCGGCTTGCATGCTTTCGCATTCACAACTCATAGAGTTGTGAATCCAAGATCCAAGTGTCCAAGATCAGCGCGCCCAGAAGAGCGCGTGTTGACCAGCGACGAAAAGCACGCAGCAGACAAAATAAGGGAGCGGAGGAGCGGCTTGCATGCTTTCGCATTCACAACTCATAGAGTTGTGAATCCAAGATCCAAGTGTCCAAGATCAGCGCGCCCAGAAGAGCGCGCGTTGACCAGTGACGAAAAGCACGCAGCACACCAAATAAGGGAGCGGACGAGCGGCTTGCATGCTTTCGCATTCACAACTCATAGAGTTGTGAATCCAAGATCCAAGTGTCCAAGATCAGCGCGCCCAGAAGAGCGCGCGTTGACCAGCGACGAAAAGCACGCAGCACACAAAATAAGGGAGCGGACGAGCGGCTTGCATGCTTTCGCATTCACAACTCATAGAGTTGTGAATCCAAGATCCAAGTGTCCAAGATCAGCGCGCCCAGAAGAGCGCGCGTTGACCAGCGACGAAAAGCACGCAGCAGACAAAATAAGGGAGCGGACGAGCGGCTTGCATGTTTTCGCATTCACAACTCATAGAGTTGTGAATCCAAGATCCAAGTGTCCAAGATCTGCGCGCCCAGAAGAGCGCGCGTTGACCAGCGACGAAAAGCACGCAGCAGACAAAATAAGGGAACGGACGACCGGCTTGCATGCTTTCGCATTCACAACTCATAGAGTTGTGAATCCAAGATCCAAGTGTCCAAGATCAGCGCGCCCAGAAGAGCGCGCGTTGACCAGCGACGAAAAGCACGCAGCAGACAAAATAAGGGAGCGGACGAGCGGCTTAGATGCTTTCGCATTCACAACTCATAGAGTTGTGAATCCAAGATCCAAGTGTCCAAGATCAGCGCGCCCAGAAGAGCGCGCGTTGACCAGCGACGAAAAGCACGCAGCAGACAAAATAAAGGAGCGGACGAGCGGCTTGCATGCTTTCGCATTCACAACTCATAGAGTTGTGAATCCAAGATCCAAGTGTCCAAGATCAGCGCGCCCAGAAGAGCGCGCGTTGACCAGCGACGAAAAGCACGCAGCAGACAAAATAAGGGAGCGGACGAGCGGCTTAGATGCTTTCGCATTCACAACTCATAGAGTTGTGAATCCAAGATCCAAGTGTCCAAGATCAGCGCGCCCAGAAGAGCGCGCGTTGACCAGCGACGAAAAGCACGCAGCAGACAAAATAAGGGAGCAGACGAGCGGCTTGCATGCTTTCGCATTCACAACTCATAGAGTTGTGAATCCAAGATCCAAGTGTCCAAAATCAGCGCGCCCAGAAGAGCGGGCGTTGACCAGCGACGAAAAGCACGCAGCAGACAAAATAAGGGAGCGGACGAGCGGCTTAGATGCTTTCGCATTCACAACTCATAGAGTTGTGAATCCAAGATCCAAGTGTCCAAGATCAGCGCGCCCAGAAGAGCGCGCGTTGACCAGCGACGAAAAACACGCAGCAGACAAAATAAAGGAGCGGACGAGCGGCTTGCATGCTTTCGCATTCACAACTCATAGAGTTGTGAATCCAAGATCCAAGTGTCCAAGATCAGCGCGCCCAGAAGAGCGCGCGTTGACCAGCGACGAAAAGCACGCAGCAGACAAAATAAGGGAGCGGACGAGCGGCTTGCATGCTTTCGCATTCGCAACTCATAGAGTTGTGAATCCAAGATCCAAGTGTCCAAGATCAGCGCGCCCAGAAGAGCGCGCGTTGACCAGCGACGAAAAGCACGCAGCACACAAAATAAGGGAGCGGACGAGCGGCTTGCATGCTTTCGCATTCACAACTCATAGAGTTGTGAATCCAAGATCCAGGTGTCCAAGATCAGCGCGCCCAGAAGAGCGCGCGTTGACCAGCGACGAAAAGCACGCAGCACACAAAATAAGGGAGCGGACGAGCGGCTTGCATGCTTTCGCATTCACAACTCATAGAGTTGTGAATCCAAGATCCAAGTGTCCAAGATCAGCGCGCCCAGAAGAGCGCGTGTTGACCAGCGACGAAAAGCACGCAGCTGACAAAATAAGGGAGCGGAGGAGCGGCTTGCATGCTTTCGCATTCACAACTCATAGAGTTGTGAATCCAAGATCCAAGTGTCCAAGATCAGCGCGCCCAGAAGAGCGCGCGTTGACCAGTGACGAAAAGCACGCAGCACACAAAATAAGGGAGCGGACGAGCGGCTTGCATGCTTTCGCATTCACAACTCATAGAGTTGTGAATCCAAGATCCAAGTGTCCAAGATCAGCGCGCCCAGAAGAGCGCGCGTTGACCAGCGACGAAAAGCACGCAGCAGACAAAATAAGGGAGCGGACGAGCGGCTTGCATGCTTTCGCATTCACAACTCATAGAGTTGTGAATCCAAGATCCAAGTGTCCAAGATCAGCGCGCCCAGAAGAGCGCGCGTTGACCAGCGACGAAAAGCACGCAGCACACAAAATAAGGGAGCGGACGAGCGGCTTGCATGCTTTCGCATTCACAACTCATAGAGTTGTGAATCCAAGATCCAAGTGTCCAAGATCAGCGCGCCCAGAAGAGCGCGCGTTGACCAGCGACGAAAAGCACGCAGCAGACAAAATAAGGGAGCGGACGAGCGGCTTGCATGTTTTCGCATTCACAACTCATAGAGTTGTGAATCCAAGATCCAAGTGTCCAAGATCAGCGCGCCCAGAAGAGCGCGCGTTGACCAGCGACGAAAAGCACGCAGCAGACAAAATAAGGGAACGGACGAGCGGCTTGCATGCTTTCGCATTCACAACTCATAGAGTTGTGAATCCAAGATCCAAGTGTCCAAGATCAGCGCGCCCAGAAGAGCGCGCGTTGACCAGCGACGAAAAGCACGCAGCAGACAAAATAAGGGAGCGGACGAGCGGCTTGCATGCTTTCGCATTCACAACTCATAGAGTTGTGAATCCAGGATCCAAGTGTCCAAGATCAGCGCGCCCAGAAGAGCGCGCGTTGACCAGCGACGAAAAGCACGCAGCAGACAAAATAAGGGAGCGGACGAGCGGCTTGCATGCTTTCGCATTCACAACTCATAGAGTTGTGAATCGAAGATCCAAGTGTCCAAGATCAGCGCGCCCAGAAGAGCGCGCGTTGACCAGCGACGAAAAGCACGCAGCAGACAAAATAAGGGAGTGGACGAGCGGCTTGCATGCTTTCGCATTCACAACTCATAGAGTTGTGAATCCAAGATCCAAGTGTCCAAGATCAGCGCGCCCAGAAGAGCGCGCGTTGACCAGCGACGAAAAGCACGCAGCAGACAAAATAAGGGAGCGGACGAGCGGCTTAGATGCTTTCGCATTCACAACTCATAGAGTTGTGAATCCAAGATCCAAGTGTCCAAGATCAGCGCGCCCAGAAGAGCGCGCGTTGACCAGCGACGAAAAGCACGCAGCAGACAAAATAAAGGAGCGGACGAGCGGCTTGCATGCTTTCGCATTCACAACTCATAGAGTTGTGAATCCAAGATCCAAGTGTCCAAGATCAGCGCGCCCAGAAGAGCGCGCGTTGACCAGCGACGAAAAGCACGCAGCAGACAAAATAAGGGAGCGGACGAGCGGCTTAGATGCTTTCGCATTCACAACTCATAGAGTTGTGAATCCAAGATCCAAGTGTCCAAGATCAGCGCGCCCAGAAGAGCGCGTGTTGACCAGCGACGAAAAGCACGCAGCAGCCAAAATAAGGGAGCGGACGAGCGGCTTAGATGCTTTCGCATTCACAACTCATAGAGTTGTGAATCCAAGATCCAAGTGTCCAAGATCAGCGCGCCCAGAAGAGCGCGCGTTGACCAGCGACGAAAAGCACGCAGCACACAAAATAAGGGAGCGGACGAGCGGCTTGCATGCTTTCGCATTCACAACTCATAGAGTTGTGAATCCAAGATCCAAGTGTCCAAGATCAGCGCGCCCAGAAGAGCGCGTGTTGACCAGCGACGAAAAGCACGCAGCAGACAAAATAAGGGAGCGGAGGAGCGGCTTGCATGCTTTCGCATTCACAACTCATAGAGTTGTGAATCCAAGATCCAAGTGTCCAAGATCAGCGCGCCCAGAAGAGCGCGCGTTGACCAGTGACGAAAAGCACGCAGCACACCAAATAAGGGAGCGGACGAGCGGCTTGCATGCTTTCGCATTCACAACTCATAGAGTTGTGAATCCAAGATCCAAGTGTCCAAGATCAGCGCGCCCAGAAGAGCGCGCGTTGACCAGCGACGAAAAGCACGCAGCACACAAAATAAGGGAGCGGACGAGCGGCTTGCATGCTTTCGCATTCACAACTCATAGAGTTGTGAATCCAAGATCCAAGTGTCCAAGATCAGCGCGCCCAGAAGAGCGCGCGTTGACCAGCGACGAAAAGCACGCAGCAGACAAAATAAGGGAGCGGACGAGCGGCTTGCATGTTTTCGCATTCACAACTCATAGAGTTGTGAATCCAAGATCCAAGTGTCCAAGATCTGCGCGCCCAGAAGAGCGCGCGTTGACCAGCGACGAAAAGCACGCAGCAGACAAAATAAGGGAACGGACGACCGGCTTGCATGCTTTCGCATTCACAACTCATAGAGTTGTGAATCCAAGATCCAAGTGTCCAAGATCAGCGCGCCCAGAAGAGCGCGCGTTGACCAGCGACGAAAAGCACGCAGCAGACAAAATAAGGGAGCGGACGAGCGGCTTAGATGCTTTCGCATTCACAACTCATAGAGTTGTGAATCCAAGATCCAAGTGTCCAAGATCAGCGCGCCCAGAAGAGCGCGCGTTGACCAGCGACGAAAAGCACGCAGCAGACAAAATAAAGGAGCGGACGAGCGGCTTGCATGCTTTCGCATTCACAACTCATAGAGTTGTGAATCCAAGATCCAAGTGTCCAAGATCAGCGCGCCCAGAAGAGCGCGCGTTGACCAGCGACGAAAAGCACGCAGCAGACAAAATAAGGGAGCGGACGAGCGGCTTAGATGCTTTCGCATTCACAACTCATAGAGTTGTGAATCCAAGATCCAAGTGTCCAAGATCAGCGCGCCCAGAAGAGCGCGCGTTGACCAGCGACGAAAAGCACGCAGCAGACAAAATAAGGGAGCAGACGAGCGGCTTGCATGCTTTCGCATTCACAACTCATAGAGTTGTGAATCCAAGATCCAAGTGTCCAAAATCAGCGCGCCCAGAAGAGCGGGCGTTGACCAGCGACGAAAAGCACGCAGCAGACAAAATAAGGGAGCGGACGAGCGGCTTAGATGCTTTCGCATTCACAACTCATAGAGTTGTGAATCCAAGATCCAAGTGTCCAAGATCAGCGCGCCCAGAAGAGCGCGCGTTGACCAGCGACGAAAAACACGCAGCAGACAAAATAAAGGAGCGGACGAGCGGCTTGCATGCTTTCGCATTCACAACTCATAGAGTTGTGAATCCAAGATCCAAGTGTCCAAGATCAGCGCGCCCAGAAGAGCGCGCGTTGACCAGCGACGAAAAGCACGCAGCAGACAAAATAAGGGAGCGGACGAGCGGCTTGCATGCTTTCGCATTCGCAACTCATAGAGTTGTGAATCCAAGATCCAAGTGTCCAAGATCAGCGCGCCCAGAAGAGCGCGCGTTGACCAGCGACGAAAAGCACGCAGCACACAAAATAAGGGAGCGGACGAGCGGCTTGCATGCTTTCGCATTCACAACTCATAGAGTTGTGAATCCAAGATCCAGGTGTCCAAGATCAGCGCGCCCAGAAGAGCGCGCGTTGACCAGCGACGAAAAGCACGCAGCACACAAAATAAGGGAGCGGACGAGCGGCTTGCATGCTTTCGCATTCACAACTCATAGAGTTGTGAATCCAAGATCCAAGTGTCCAAGATCAGCGCGCCCAGAAGAGCGCGTGTTGACCAGCGACGAAAAGCACGCAGCTGACAAAATAAGGGAGCGGAGGAGCGGCTTGCATGCTTTCGCATTCACAACTCATAGAGTTGTGAATCCAAGATCCAAGTGTCCAAGATCAGCGCGCCCAGAAGAGCGCGCGTTGACCAGTGACGAAAAGCACGCAGCACACAAAATAAGGGAGCGGACGAGCGGCTTGCATGCTTTCGCATTCACAACTCATAGAGTTGTGAATCCAAGATCCAAGTGTCCAAGATCAGCGCGCCCAGAAGAGCGCGCGTTGACCAGCGACGAAAAGCACGCAGCAGACAAAATAAGGGAGCGGACGAGCGGCTTGCATGCTTTCGCATTCACAACTCATAGAGTTGTGAATCCAAGATCCAAGTGTCCAAGATCAGCGCGCCCAGAAGAGCGCGCGTTGACCAGCGACGAAAAGCACGCAGCACACAAAATAAGGGAGCGGACGAGCGGCTTGCATGCTTTCGCATTCACAACTCATAGAGTTGTGAATCCAAGATCCAAGTGTCCAAGATCAGCGCGCCCAGAAGAGCGCGCGTTGACCAGCGACGAAAAGCACGCAGCAGACAAAATAAGGGAGCGGACGAGCGGCTTGCATGTTTTCGCATTCACAACTCATAGAGTTGTGAATCCAAGATCCAAGTGTCCAAGATCAGCGCGCCCAGAAGAGCGCGCGTTGACCAGCGACGAAAAGCACGCAGCAGACAAAATAAGGGAACGGACGAGCGGCTTGCATGCTTTCGCATTCACAACTCATAGAGTTGTGAATCCAAGATCCAAGTGTCCAAGATCAGCGCGCCCAGAAGAGCGCGCGTTGACCAGCGACGAAAAGCACGCAGCAGACAAAATAAGGGAGCGGACGAGCGGCTTGCATGCTTTCGCATTCACAACTCATAGAGTTGTGAATCCAGGATCCAAGTGTCCAAGATCAGCGCGCCCAGAAGAGCGCGCGTTGACCAGCGACGAAAAGCACGCAGCAGACAAAATAAGGGAGCGGACGAGCGGCTTGCATGCTTTCGCATTCACAACTCATAGAGTTGTGAATCGAAGATCCAAGTGTCCAAGATCAGCGCGCCCAGAAGAGCGCGCGTTGACCAGCGACGAAAAGCACGCAGCAGACAAAATAAGGGAGTGGACGAGCGGCTTGCATGCTTTCGCATTCACAACTCATAGAGTTGTGAATCCAAGATCCAAGTGTCCAAGATCAGCGCGCCCAGAAGAGCGCGCGTTGACCAGCGACGAGAAGCACGCAGCAGACAAAATAAGGGAGCGGACGAGCGGCTTGCATGCTTTCACATTCACAACTCATAGAGTTGTGAATCCAAGATCCAAGTGTCCAAGATCAGCGCGCCCAGAAGAGCGCGCGTTGACCAGCGACGAAAAGCACGCAGCAGACAAAATAAAGGAGCGAACGAGCGGCTTGCATGCTTTCGCATTCACAACTCATAGAGTTGTGAATCCAAGATCCAAGTGTCCAAGATCAGCGCGCCCAGAAGAGCGCGCGTTGACCAGCGACGAAAAGCACGCAGCAGACAAAATAAGGGAGCGGACGAGCGGCTTGCATGCTTTCGCATTCACAACTCATAGAGTTGTGAATCCAAGATCCAAGTGTCCAAGATCACCGCGGCCAGAAGAGCGCGCGTTGACCAGCGACGAAAAGCACGCAGCACACAAAATAAGGGAGCGGACGAGCGGCTTGCATGCTTTCGCATTCACAACTCATAGAGTTGTGAATCCAAGATCCAAGTGTCCAAGATCAGCGCGCCCAGAAGAGCGCGCGTTGACCAGCGACGAAAAGCACGCAGCAGACAAAATAAGGGAGCGGACGAGCGGCTTGCATGCTTTCGCATTCACAACTCATAGAGTTGTGAATCCAAGATCCAAGTGTCCAAGATCAGCGCGCCCAGAAGAGCGCGCGTTGACCAGCGACGAAAAGCACGCAGCAGACAAAATAAGGGAGCGGACGAGCGGCTTGCATGCTTTCGCATTCACAACTCATAGAGTTGTGAATCCAGGATCCAAGTGTCCAAGATCAGCGCGCCCAGAAGAGCGCTCGTTGACCAGCGACGAAAAGCACGCAGCAGACAAAATAAGGGAGCGGACGAGCGGCTTGCATGCTTTCGCATTCACAACTCATAGAGTTGTGAATCCAAGATCCAAGTGTCCAAGATCAGCGCGCCCAGAAGAGCGCGCGTTGACCAGCGACGAAAAGCACGCAGCAGACAAAATAAGGGAGCGGACGAGCGGCTTGCATGCTTTCGCATTCACAACTCATAGAGTTGTGAATCCAAGATCCAAGTGTCCAAGATCAGCGCGCCCAGAAGAGCGCGCGTTGACCAGCGACGAAAAGCACGCAGCACACAAAATAAGGGAGCGGACGAGCGGCTTGCATGCTTTCGCATTCACAACTCATAGAGTTGTGAATCCAAGATCCAATTGTCCAAGATCAGCGCGCCCAGAAGAGCGCGCGTTGACCAGCGACGAAAAGCACGCAGCAGACAAAATAAGGGAGCGGACGAGCGGCTTGGATGCTTTCGCATTCACAACTCATAGAGTTGTGAATCCAAGATCCAAGTGTCCAAGATCAGCGCGCCCAGAAGAGCGCGCGTTGACCAGCGACGAAAAGCACGCAGCAGACAAAATAAGGGAGCGGACGAGCGGCTTGCATGCTTTCGCATTCACAACTCATAGAGTTGCGAATCCAAGATCAGCGCGCCCAGAAGAGCTCGCGTTGACCAGCGACGAAAAGCACGCAGCAGACAAAATAAGGGAGCGGACGAGCGGCTTGGATGCTTTCGCATTCACAACTCATAGAGTTGTGAATCCAAGATCCAAGTGTCCAAGATCAGCGCGCCCAGAAGAGCGCGCGTTGACCAGCGACGAAAAGCACGCAGCAGACAAAATAAAGGAGCGGACGAGCGGCTTGCATGCTTTCGCATTCACAACTCATAGAGTTGTGAATCCAAGATCCAAGTGTCCAAGATCAGCGCGCCCAGAAGAGCGCGCGTTGACCAGCGACGAAAAGCACGCAGCAGACAAAATAAGGGAGCGGACGAGCGGCTTAGATGCTTTCGCATTCACAACTCATAGAGTTGTGAATCCAAGATCCAAGTGTCCAAGATCAGCGCGCCCAGAAGAGCGCGCGTTGACCAGCGACGAAAAGCACGCAGCAGACAAAATAAGGGAGCAGACGAGCGGCTTGCATGCTTTCGCATTCACAACTCATAGAGTTGTGAATCCAAGATCCAAGTGTCCAAAATCAGCGCGCCCAGAAGAGCGGGCGTTGACCAGCGACGAAAAGCACGCAGCAGACAAAATAAGGGAGCGGACGAGCGGCTTAGATGCTTTCGCATTCACAACTCATAGAGTTGTGAATCCAAGATCCAAGTGTCCAAGATCAGCGCGCCCAGAAGAGCGCGCGTTGACCAGCGACGAAAAACACGCAGCAGACAAAATAAAGGAGCGGACGAGCGGCTTGCATGCTTTCGCATTCACAACTCATAGAGTTGTGAATCCAAGATCCAAGTGTCCAAGATCAGCGCGCCCAGAAGAGCGCGCGTTGACCAGCGACGAAAAGCACGCAGCAGACAAAATAAGGGAGCGGACGAGCGGCTTGCATGCTTTCGCATTCGCAACTCATAGAGTTGTGAATCCAAGATCCAAGTGTCCAAGATCAGCGCGCCCAGAAGAGCGCGCGTTGACCAGCGACGAAAAGCACGCAGCACACAAAATAAGGGAGCGGACGAGCGGCTTGCATGCTTTCGCATTCACAACTCATAGAGTTGTGAATCCAAGATCCAGGTGTCCAAGATCAGCGCGCCCAGAAGAGCGCGCGTTGACCAGCGACGAAAAGCACGCAGCACACAAAATAAGGGAGCGGACGAGCGGCTTGCATGCTTTCGCATTCACAACTCATAGAGTTGTGAATCCAAGATCCAAGTGTCCAAGATCAGCGCGCCCAGAAGAGCGCGTGTTGACCAGCGACGAAAAGCACGCAGCTGACAAAATAAGGGAGCGGAGGAGCGGCTTGCATGCTTTCGCATTCACAACTCATAGAGTTGTGAATCCAAGATCCAAGTGTCCAAGATCAGCGCGCCCAGAAGAGCGCGCGTTGACCAGTGACGAAAAGCACGCAGCACACAAAATAAGGGAGCGGACGAGCGGCTTGCATGCTTTCGCATTCACAACTCATAGAGTTGTGAATCCAAGATCCAAGTGTCCAAGATCAGCGCGCCCAGAAGAGCGCGCGTTGACCAGCGACGAAAAGCACGCAGCAGACAAAATAAGGGAGCGGACGAGCGGCTTGCATGCTTTCGCATTCACAACTCATAGAGTTGTGAATCCAAGATCCAAGTGTCCAAGATCAGCGCGCCCAGAAGAGCGCGCGTTGACCAGCGACGAAAAGCACACAGCACACAAAATAAGGGAGCGGACGAGCGGCTTGCATGCTTTCGCATTCACAACTCATAGAGTTGTGAATCCAAGATCCAAGTGTCCAAGATCAGCGCGCCCAGAAGAGCGCGCGTTGACCAGCGACGAAAAGCACGCAGCAGACAAAATAAGGGAGCGGACGAGCGGCTTGCATGTTTTCGCATTCACAACTCATAGAGTTGTGAATCCAAGATCCAAGTGTCCAAGATCAGCGCGCCCAGAAGAGCGCGCGTTGACCAGCGACGAAAAGCACGCAGCAGACAAAATAAGGGAACGGACGAGCGGCTTGCATGCTTTCGCATTCACAACTCATAGAGTTGTGAATCCAAGATCCAAGTGTCCAAGATCAGCGCGCCCAGAAGAGCGCGCGTTGACCAGCGACGAAAAGCACGCAGCAGACAAAATAAGGGAGCGGACGAGCGGCTTGCATGCTTTCGCATTCACAACTCATAGAGTTGTGAATCCAGGATCCAAGTGTCCAAGATCAGCGCGCCCAGAAGAGCGCGCGTTGACCAGCGACGAAAAGCACGCAGCAGACAAAATAAGGGAGCGGACGAGCGGCTTGCATGCTTTCGCATTCACAACTCATAGAGTTGTGAATCGAAGATCCAAGTGTCCAAGATCAGCGCGCCCAGAAGAGCGCGCGTTGACCAGCGACGAAAAGCACGCAGCAGACAAAATAAGGGAGTGGACGAGCGGCTTGCATGCTTTCGCATTCACAACTCATAGAGTTGTGAATCCAAGATCCAAGTGTCCAAGATCAGCGCGCCCAGAAGAGCGCGCGTTGACCAGCGACGAGAAGCACGCAGCAGACAAAATAAGGGAGCGGACGAGCGGCTTGCATGCTTTCACATTCACAACTCATAGAGTTGTGAATCCAAGATCCAAGTGTCCAAGATCAGCGCGCCCAGAAGAGCGCGCGTTGACCAGCGACGAAAAGCACGCAGCAGACAAAATAAAGGAGCGAACGAGCGGCTTGCATGCTTTCGCATTCACAACTCATAGAGTTGTGAATCCAAGATCCAAGTGTCCAAGATCAGCGCGCCCAGAAGAGCGCGCGTTGACCAGCGACGAAAAGCACGCAGCAGACAAAATAAGGGAGCGGACGAGCGGCTTGCATGCTTTCGCATTCACAACTCATAGAGTTGTGAATCCAAGATCCAAGTGTCCAAGATCACCGCGGCCAGAAGAGCGCGCGTTGACCAGCGACGAAAAGCACGCAGCACACAAAATAAGGGAGCGGACGAGCGGCTTGCATGCTTTCGCATTCACAACTCATAGAGTTGTGAATCCAAGATCCAAGTGTCCAAGATCAGCGCGCCCAGAAGAGCGCGCGTTGACCAGCGACGAAAAGCACGCAGCAGACAAAATAAGGGAGCGGACGAGCGGCTTGCATGCTTTCGCATTCACAACTCATAGAGTTGTGAATCCAAGATCCAAGTGTCCAAGATCAGCGCGCCCAGAAGAGCGCGCGTTGACCAGCGACGAAAAGCACGCAGCAGACAAAATAAGGGAGCGGACGAGCGGCTTGCATGCTTTCGCATTCACAACTCATAGAGTTGTGAATCCAAGATCCAAGTGTCCAAGATCAGCGCGCCCAGAAGAGCGCGCGTTGACCAGCGACGAAAAGCACGCAGCAGACAAAATAAGGGAGCGGACGAGCGGCTTGCATGCTTTCGCATTCACAACTCATAGAGTTGTGAATCCAAGATCCAAGTGTCCAAGATCAGCGCGACCAGAAGAGCGCGCGTTGACCAGCGACGAAAAGCACGCAGAACACAAAATAAGGGAGCGGACGAGCGGCTTGCATGCTTTCGCATTCACAACTCATAGAGTTGTGAATCCAAGATCCAAGTGTCCAAGATCAGCGCGCCCAGAAGAGCGCGCGTTGACCAGCGACGAAAAGCACGCAGCAGACAAAATAAGGGAGCGGACGAGCGGCTTAGATGCTTTCGCATTCACAACTCATAGAGTTGTGAATCCAAGATCCAAGTGTCCAAGATCAGCGCGCCCAGAAGAGCGCGCGTTGACCAGCGACGAAAAGCACGCAGCAGACAAAATAAGGGAGCGGACGAGCGGCTTGCATGCTTTCGCATTCACAACTCATAGAGTTGTGAATCCAAGATCCAAGTGTCCAAGATCAGCGCGCCCAGAAGAGCGCGCGTTGACCAGCGACGAGAAGCACGCAGCAGACAAAATAAGGGAGCGGACGAGCGGCTTGCATGCTTTCGCATTCACAACTCATAGAGTTGTGAATCCAAGATCCAAGTGTCCAAGATCAGCGCGCCCAGAAGAGCGCGCGTTGACCAGCGACGAAAAGCACGCAGCACACAAAATAAGGGAGCGGACGAGCGGCTTGCATGCTTTCGCATTCACAACTCATAGAGTTGTGAATCCAAGATCCAAGTGTCCAAAATCAGCGCGCCCAGAAGAGCGCGCGTTGACCAGCGACGAAAAGCACGCAGCAGCCTAAATAAGGGAGCGGACGAGCGGCTTAGATGCTTTCGCATTCACAACTCATAGAGTTGTGAATCCAAGATCAAAGTGTCCAAAATCAGCGCGCCCAGAAGAGCGCGCGTTGACCAGCGACGAAAAGCACGCAGCAGACAAAATAAGGGAGCGGACGAGCGGCTTGCATGCTTTCGCATTCACAACTCATAGAGTTGTGAATCCAAGATCAAAGTGTCCAAGATCAGCGCGCCCAGAAGAGCGCGCGTTGACCAGCGACGAAAAGCACGCAGCAGACAAAATAAGGGAGCGGACGAGCGGCTTGCATGCTTTCGCATTCACAACTCATAGAGTTGTTAATCCAACATCCAAGTGTCCAAGATCAGCGCGCCCAGAAGAGCGCGCGTTGACCAGCGACGAAAAGCACGCAGCAGACAAAATAAGGGAGCGGACGAGCGGCTTGCATGCTTTCGTATTCACAACTCATAGAGTTGTGAATCCAAGATCCAAGTGTCCAAGATCAGCGCGCCCAGAAGACTGCGCGTTGACCAGCGACGAAAAGCACGCAGCACACAAAATAAGGGAGCGGACGAGCGGCTTGCATGCTTTCGCATTCACAACTCATAGAGTTGTGAATCCAAGATCCAAGTGTCCAAGATCAGCGCGCCCAGAAGAGCGCGCGTTGACCAGCGACGAAAAGCACGCAGCAGACAAAATAAGGGAGCGTACGAGCGGCTTAGATGCTTTCGCATTCACAACTCATAGAGTTGTGAATCCAAGATCCAAGTGTCCAAGATCAGCGCGCCCAGAAGAGCGCGCGTTGACCAGCGACGAAAAGCACGCAGCAGACAAAATAAGGGAGCGGACGAGCGGCTTGCATGCTTTCGGATTCACAACTCATAGAGTTGTGAATCCAAGATCCAAGTGTCCAAGATCAGCGCGCCCAGAAGAGCGCGCGTTGACCAGCGACGAAAAGCACGCAGCAGACAAAATAAGGGAGCGGACGAGCGGCTTGCATGCTTTCGCAATCACAACTCATAGAGTTGTGAATCCAAGATCCAAGTGTCCAAGATCAGCGCGCCCAGAAGAGCGCGCGTTGACCAGCGACGAAAAGCACGCAGCAGACAAAATAAGGGAGCGGACGAGCGGCTTGCATGCTTTCGCATTCACAACTCATAGAGTTGTGAATCCAAGATCCAAGTGTCCAAGATCAGCGCGCCCAGAAGAGCGCGCGTTGACCAGCGACGAAAAGCACGCAGCAGACAAAATAAGGGAGCGGACGAGCGGCTTGCATGCTTTCGCATTCACAACTCATAGAGTTGTGAATCCAAGATCCAAGTGTCCAAGATCAGCGCGCTCAGAAGAGCGCGCGTTGACCAGCGACGAAAAGCACGCAGCAGACAAAATAAGGGAGCGGACGAGCGGCTTGCATGCTTTCGCATTCACAACTCATAGAGTTGTGAATCCAAGATCAAAGTGTCCAAGATCAGCGCGCCCAGAAGAGCGCGCGTTGACCAGCGACGAAAAGCACGCAGCAGACAAAATAAGGGAGCGGACGAGCGGCTTGCATGCTTTCGCATTCACAACTCATAGAGTTGTTAATCCAACATCCAAGTGTCCAAGATCAGCGCGCCCAGAAGAGCGCGCGTTGACCAGCGACGAAAAGCACGCAGCAGACAAAATAAGGGAGCGGACGAGCGGCTTGCATGCTTTCGTATTCACAACTCATAGAGTTGTGAATCCAAGATCCAAGTGTCCAAGATCAGCGCGCCCAGAAGACTGCGCGTTGACCAGCGACGAAAAGCACGCAGCACACAAAATAAGGGAGCGGACGAGCGGCTTGCATGCTTTCGCATTCACAACTCATAGAGTTGTGAATCCAAGATCCAAGTGTCCAAGATCAGCGCGCCCAGAAGAGCGCGCGTTGACCAGCGACGAAAAGCACGCAGCAGACAAAATAAGGGAGCGTACGAGCGGCTTAGATGCTTTCGCATTCACAACTCATAGAGTTGTGAATCCAAGATCCAAGTGTCCAAGATCAGCGCGCCCAGAAGAGCGCGCGTTGACCAGCGACGAAAAGCACGCAGCAGACAAAATAAGGGAGCGGACGAGCGGCTTGCATGCTTTCGGATTCACAACTCATAGAGTTGTGAATCCAAGATCCAAGTGTCCAAGATCAGCGCGCCCAGAAGAGCGCGCGTTGACCAGCGACGAAAAGCACGCAGCAGACAAAATAAGGGAGCGGACGAGCGGCTTGCATGCTTTCGCAATCACAACTCATAGAGTTGTGAATCCAAGATCCAAGTGTCCAAGATCAGCGCGCCCAGAAGAGCGCGCGTTGACCAGCGACGAAAAGCACGCAGCAGACAAAATAAGGGAGCGGACGAGCGGCTTGCATGCTTTCGCATTCACAACTCATAGAGTTGTGAATCCAAGATCCAAGTGTCCAAGATCAGCGCGCCCAGAAGAGCGCGCGTTGACCAGCGACGAAAAGCACGCAGCAGACAAAATAAGGGAGCGGACGAGCGGCTTGCATGCTTTCGCATTCACAACTCATAGAGTTGTGAATCCAAGATCCAAGTGTCCAAGATCAGCGCGCTCAGAAGAGCGCGCGTTGACCAGCGACGAAAAGCACGCAGCAGACAAAATAAGGGAGCGGACGAGCGGCTTGCATGCTTTCGCATTCACAACTCATAGAGTTGTGAATCCAAGATCCAAGTGTCCAAGATCAGCGCGCCCAGAAGAGCGCGCGTTGACCAGCGACGAAAAGCACGCAGCAGACAAAATAAGGGAGCGGACGAGCGGCTTGCATGCTTTTGCATTCACAACTCATAGAGTTGTGAATCCAAGATCCAAGTGTCCAAGATCAGCGCGCCCAGAAGAGCGCGCGTTGACCAGCGACGAAAAGCACGCAGCAGACAAAATAAGGGAACGGACGACCGGCTTGCATGCTTTCGCATTCACAACTCATAGAGTTGTGAATCCAAGATCCAAGTGTCCAAGATCAGCGCGCCCAGAAGAGCGCGCGTTGACCAGCGACGAAAAGCACGCAGCAGACAAAATAAGGGAGCGGACGAGCGGCTTAGATGCTTTCGCATTCACAACTCATAGAGTTGTGAATCCAGGATCCAAGTGTCCAAGATCAGCGCGCCCAGAAGAGCGCGCGTTGACCAGCGACGAAAAGCACGCAGCAGACAAAATAAGGGAGCGGACGAGCGGCTTGCATGCTTTCGCATTCACAACTCATAGAGTTGTGAATCCAAGATCCAAGTGTCCAAGATCAGCGCGCCCAGAAGAGCGCGCGTTGACCAGCGACGAAAAGCACGCAGCAGACAAAATAAGGGAGCGGACGAGCGGCTTGCATGCTTTCGCATTCACAACTCATAGAGTTGTGAATCCAAGATCCAAGTGTCCAAGATCAGCGCGACCAGAAGAGCGCGCGTTGACCAGCGACGAAAAGCACGCAGAACACAAAATAAGGGAGCGGACGAGCGGCTTGCATGCTTTCGCATTCACAACTCATAGAGTTGTGAATCCAAGATCCAAGTGTCCAAGATCAGCGCGCCCAGAAGAGCGCGCGTTGACCAGCGACGAAAAGCACGCAGCAGACAAAATAAGGGAGCGGACGAGCGGCTTAGATGCTTTCGCATTCACAACTCATAGAGTTGTGAATCCAAGATCCAAGTGTCCAAGATCAGCGCGCCCAGAAGAGCGCGCGTTGACCAGCGACGAAAAGCACGCAGCAGACAAAATAAGGGAGCGGACGAGCGGCTTGCATGCTTTCGCATTCACAACTCATAGAGTTGTGAATCCAAGATCCAAGTGTCCAAGATCAGCGCGCCCAGAAGAGCGCGCGTTGACCAGCGACGAGAAGCACGCAGCAGACAAAATAAGGGAGCGGACGAGCGGCTTGCATGCTTTCGCATTCACAACTCATAGAGTTGTGAATCCAAGATCCAAGTGTCCAAGATCAGCGCGCCCAGAAGAGCGCGCGTTGACCAGCGACGAAAAGCACGCAGCACACAAAATAAGGGAGCGGACGAGCGGCTTGCATGCTTTCGCATTCACAACTCATAGAGTTGTGAATCCAAGATCCAAGTGTCCAAAATCAGCGCGCCCAGAAGAGCGCGCGTTGACCAGCGACGAAAAGCACGCAGCAGCCAAAATAAGGGAGCGGACGAGCGGCTTAGATGCTTTCGCATTCACAACTCATAGAGTTGTGAATCCAAGATCAAAGTGTCCAAAATCAGCGCGCCCAGAAGAGCGCGCGTTGACCAGCGACGAAAAGCACGCAGCAGACAAAATAAGGGAGCGGACGAGCGGCTTGCATGCTTTCGCATTCACAACTCATAGAGTTGTGAATCCAAGATCCAAGTGTCCAAGATCAGCGCGCCCAGAAGAGCGCGCGTTGACCAGCGACGAAAAGCACGCAGCAGACAAAATAAGGGAGCGGACGAGCGGCTTGCATGCTTTCGCATTCACAACTCATAGAGTTGTGAATCCAAGATCCAAGTGTCCAAGATCAGCGCGCCCAGAAGAGCGCGCGTTGACCAGCGACGAAAAGCACGCAGCAGACAAAATAAGGGAGCGGACGAGCGGCTTGCATGCTTTCGCATTCACAACTCATAGAGTTGTGAATCCAAGATCCAAGTGTCCAAGATCAGCGCGCCCAGAAGAGCGCGCGTTGACCAGCGACGAAAAGCACGCAGCAGACAAAATAAGGGAGCGGACGAGCGGCTTGCATGCTTTCGCATTCACAACTCATAGAGTTGTGAATCCAAGATCCAAGTGTCCAAGATCAGCGCGACCAGAAGAGCGCGCGTTGACCAGCGACGAAAAGCACGCAGAACACAAAATAAGGGAGCGGACGAGCGGCTTGCATGCTTTCGCATTCACAACTCATAGAGTTGTGAATCCAAGATCCAAGTGTCCAAGATCAGCGCGCCCAGAAGAGCGCGCGTTGACCAGCGACGAAAAGCACGCAGCAGACAAAATAAGGGAGCGGACGAGCGGCTTAGATGCTTTCGCATTCACAACTCATAGAGTTGTGAATCCAAGATCCAAGTGTCCAAGATCAGCGCGCCCAGAAGAGCGCGCGTTGACCAGCGACGAAAAGCACGCAGCAGACAAAATAAGGGAGCGGACGAGCGGCTTGCATGCTTTCGCATTCACAACTCATAGAGTTGTGAATCCAAGATCCAAGTGTCCAAGATCAGCGCGCCCAGAAGAGCGCGCGTTGACCAGCGACGAGAAGCACGCAGCAGACAAAATAAGGGAGCGGACGAGCGGCTTGCATGCTTTCGCATTCACAACTCATAGAGTTGTGAATCCAAGATCCAAGTGTCCAAGATCAGCGCGCCCAGAAGAGCGCGCGTTGACCAGCGACGAAAAGCACGCAGCACACAAAATAAGGGAGCGGACGAGCGGCTTGCATGCTTTCGCATTCACAACTCATAGAGTTGTGAATCCAAGATCCAAGTGTCCAAAATCAGCGCGCCCAGAAGAGCGCGCGTTGACCAGCGACGAAAAGCACGCAGCAGCCAAAATAAGGGAGCGGACGAGCGGCTTAGATGCTTTCGCATTCACAACTCATAGAGTTGTGAATCCAAGATCAAAGTGTCCAAAATCAGCGCGCCCAGAAGAGCGCGCGTTGACCAGCGACGAAAAGCACGCAGCAGACAAAATAAGGGAGCGGACGAGCGGCTTGCATGCTTTCGCATTCACAACTCATAGAGTTGTGAATCCAAGATCAAAGTGTCCAAGATCAGCGCGCCCAGAAGAGCGCGCGTTGACCAGCGACGAAAAGCACGCAGCAGACAAAATAAGGGAGCGGACGAGCGGCTTGCATGCTTTCGCATTCACAACTCATAGAGTTGTTAATCCAACATCCAAGTGTCCAAGATCAGCGCGCCCAGAAGAGCGCGCGTTGACCAGCGACGAAAAGCACGCAGCAGACAAAATAAGGGAGCGGACGAGCGGCTTGCATGCTTTCGTATTCACAACTCATAGAGTTGTGAATCCAAGATCCAAGTGTCCAAGATCAGCGCGCCCAGAAGACTGCGCGTTGACCAGCGACGAAAAGCACGCAGCACACAAAATAAGGGAGCGGACGAGCGGCTTGCATGCTTTCGCATTCACAACTCATAGAGTTGTGAATCCAAGATCCAAGTGTCCAAGATCAGCGCGCCCAGAAGAGCGCGCGTTGACCAGCGACGAAAAGCACGCAGCAGACAAAATAAGGGAGCGTACGAGCGGCTTAGATGCTTTCGCATTCACAACTCATAGAGTTGTGAATCCAAGATCCAAGTGTCCAAGATCAGCGCGCCCAGAAGAGCGCGCGTTGACCAGCGACGAAAAGCACGCAGCAGACAAAATAAGGGAGCGGACGAGCGGCTTGCATGCTTTCGGATTCACAACTCATAGAGTTGTGAATCCAAGATCCAAGTGTCCAAGATCAGCGCGCCCAGAAGAGCGCGCGTTGACCAGCGACGAAAAGCACGCAGCAGACAAAATAAGGGAGCGGACGAGCGGCTTGCATGCTTTCGCAATCACAACTCATAGAGTTGTGAATCCAAGATCCAAGTGTCCAAGATCAGCGCGCCCAGAAGAGCGCGCGTTGACCAGCGACGAAAAGCACGCAGCAGACAAAATAAGGGAGCGGACGAGCGGCTTGCATGCTTTCGCATTCACAACTCATAGAGTTGTGAATCCAAGATCCAAGTGTCCAAGATCAGCGCGCCCAGAAGAGCGCGCGTTGACCAGCGACGAAAAGCACGCAGCAGACAAAATAAGGGAGCGGACGAGCGGCTTGCATGCTTTCGCATTCACAACTCATAGAGTTGTGAATCCAAGATCCAAGTGTCCAAGATCAGCGCGCTCAGAAGAGCGCGCGTTGACCAGCGACGAAAAGCACGCAGCAGACAAAATAAGGGAGCGGACGAGCGGCTTGCATGCTTTCGCATTCACAACTCATAGAGTTGTGAATCCAAGATCAAAGTGTCCAAGATCAGCGCGCCCAGAAGAGCGCGCGTTGACCAGCGACGAAAAGCACGCAGCAGACAAAATAAGGGAGCGGACGAGCGGCTTGCATGCTTTCGCATTCACAACTCATAGAGTTGTTAATCCAACATCCAAGTGTCCAAGATCAGCGCGCCCAGAAGAGCGCGCGTTGACCAGCGACGAAAAGCACGCAGCAGACAAAATAAGGGAGCGGACGAGCGGCTTGCATGCTTTCGTATTCACAACTCATAGAGTTGTGAATCCAAGATCCAAGTGTCCAAGATCAGCGCGCCCAGAAGACTGCGCGTTGACCAGCGACGAAAAGCACGCAGCACACAAAATAAGGGAGCGGACGAGCGGCTTGCATGCTTTCGCATTCACAACTCATAGAGTTGTGAATCCAAGATCCAAGTGTCCAAGATCAGCGCGCCCAGAAGAGCGCGCGTTGACCAGCGACGAAAAGCACGCAGCAGACAAAATAAGGGAGCGTACGAGCGGCTTAGATGCTTTCGCATTCACAACTCATAGAGTTGTGAATCCAAGATCCAAGTGTCCAAGATCAGCGCGCCCAGAAGAGCGCGCGTTGACCAGCGACGAAAAGCACGCAGCAGACAAAATAAGGGAGCGGACGAGCGGCTTGCATGCTTTCGGATTCACAACTCATAGAGTTGTGAATCCAAGATCCAAGTGTCCAAGATCAGCGCGCCCAGAAGAGCGCGCGTTGACCAGCGACGAAAAGCACGCAGCAGACAAAATAAGGGAGCGGACGAGCGGCTTGCATGCTTTCGCAATCACAACTCATAGAGTTGTGAATCCAAGATCCAAGTGTCCAAGATCAGCGCGCCCAGAAGAGCGCGCGTTGACCAGCGACGAAAAGCACGCAGCAGACAAAATAAGGGAGCGGACGAGCGGCTTGCATGCTTTCGCATTCACAACTCATAGAGTTGTGAATCCAAGATCCAAGTGTCCAAGATCAGCGCGCCCAGAAGAGCGCGCGTTGACCAGCGACGAAAAGCACGCAGCAGACAAAATAAGGGAGCGGACGAGCGGCTTGCATGCTTTCGCATTCACAACTCATAGAGTTGTGAATCCAAGATCCAAGTGTCCAAGATCAGCGCGCTCAGAAGAGCGCGCGTTGACCAGCGACGAAAAGCACGCAGCAGACAAAATAAGGGAGCGGACGAGCGGCTTGCATGCTTTCGCATTCACAACTCATAGAGTTGTGAATCCAAGATCAAAGTGTCCAAGATCAGCGCGCCCAGAAGAGCGCGCGTTGACCAGCGACGAAAAGCACGCAGCAGACAAAATAAGGGAGCGGACGAGCGGCTTGCATGCTTTCGCATTCACAACTCATAGAGTTGTTAATCCAACATCCAAGTGTCCAAGATCAGCGCGCCCAGAAGAGCGCGCGTTGACCAGCGACGAAAAGCACGCAGCAGACAAAATAAGGGAGCGGACGAGCGGCTTGCATGCTTTCGTATTCACAACTCATAGAGTTGTGAATCCAAGATCCAAGTGTCCAAGATCAGCGCGCCCAGAAGACTGCGCGTTGACCAGCGACGAAAAGCACGCAGCACACAAAATAAGGGAGCGGACGAGCGGCTTGCATGCTTTCGCATTCACAACTCATAGAGTTGTGAATCCAAGATCCAAGTGTCCAAGATCAGCGCGCCCAGAAGAGCGCGCGTTGACCAGCGACGAAAAGCACGCAGCAGACAAAATAAGGGAGCGTACGAGCGGCTTAGATGCTTTCGCATTCACAACTCATAGAGTTGTGAATCCAAGATCCAAGTGTCCAAGATCAGCGCGCCCAGAAGAGCGCGCGTTGACCAGCGACGAAAAGCACGCAGCAGACAAAATAAGGGAGCGGACGAGCGGCTTGCATGCTTTCGGATTCACAACTCATAGAGTTGTGAATCCAAGATCCAAGTGTCCAAGATCAGCGCGGCCAGAAGAGCGCGCGTTGACCAGCGACGAAAAGCACGCAGCAGACAAAATAAGGGAGCGGACGAGCGGCTTGCATGCTTTCGCAATCACAACTCATAGAGTTGTGAATCCAAGATCCAAGTGTCCAAGATCAGCGCGCCCAGAAGAGCGCGCGTTGACCAGCGACGAAAAGCACGCAGCAGACAAAATAAGGGAGCGGACGAGCGGCTTGCATGCTTTCGCATTCACAACTCATAGAGTTGTGAATCCAAGATCCAAGTGTCCAAGATCAGCGCGCCCAGAAGAGCGCGCGTTGACCAGCGACGAAAAGCACGCAGCAGACAAAATAAGGGAGCGGACGAGCGGCTTGCATGCTTTCGCATTCACAACTCATAGAGTTGTGAATCCAAGATCCAAGTGTCCAAGATCAGCGCGCCCAGAAGAGCGCGCGTTGACCAGCGACGAAAAGCACGCAGCAGACAAAATAAGGGAGCGGACGAGCGGCTTGCATGCTTTCGGATTCACAACTCATAGAGTTGTGAATCCAAGATCCAAGTGTCCAAGATCAGCGCGCCCAGAAGAGCGCGCGTTGACCAGCGACGAAAAGCACGCAGCAGACAAAATAAGGGAGCGGACGAGCGGCTTAGATGCTTTCGCATTCACAACTCATAGAGTTGTGAATCCAAGATCCAAGTGTCCAAGATCAGCGCGCCCAGAAGAGCGCGCGTTGACCAGCGACGAAACGCACGCATCAGACAAAATAAGGGAGCGGACGAGCGGCTTGCATGCGTTCGCATTCACAACTCATAGAGTTGTGAATCCAAGATCCAAGTGTCCAAGATCAGCGCGCCCAGAAGAGCGCGCGTTGACCAGCGACGAAAAGCACGCAGCAGACAAAATAAGGGAGCGGACGAGCGGCTTGCATGCTTTCGCATTCACAACTCATAGAGTTGTGAATCCAAGATCCAAGTGTCCAAGATCAGCGCGCCCAGAAGAGCGCGCGTTGACCAGCGACGAAAAGCACGCAGCAGACAAAATAAGGGAGCGGACGAGCGGCTTGCATGCTTTCGCATTCACAACTCATAGAGTTGTGAATCCAAGATCCAAGTGTCCAAGATCAGCGCGCCCAGAAGAGCGCGCGTTGACCAGCGACGAAAAGCACGCAGCAGACAAAATAAGGGAGCGGACGAGCGGCTTGCATGCTTTCGCATTCACAACTCATAGAGTTGTGAATCCAAGATCCAAGTGTCCAAGATCAGCGCGCCCAGAAGAGCGCGCGTTGACCAGCGACGAAAAGCACGCAGCAGACAAAATAAGGGAGCGGACGAGCGGCTTGCATGCTTTCGCATTCACAACTCATCAGAAGTGCACCTGGAGCCTTTTTTTATTGCACACGTTTTTTGGGGATAGCAACCGTTTGTCCATACATATGCGGCCCGGGCCCCACGTGCAGTACAAATAAAAAAGAAGGGATAGAAAACTGAATAAAAAATACTGTTAAGAAGTTAATTAGTTGTTTCTGCGTTTCCAAAATCGTATTCGTAAGTGATTGATTCAACTAAAACAAATTATTCTGATTACAACGCGCGAATTAATTAGACTACTGTGTGGCCGAAGAACGTCCTTCGGCTAACCTCCGAGGCTTCCTTTAGAGATGATATAAGGAACTAAAGTTTCAGTTTATTACTTATATTCGGTTCTTTTGGGGTTTACTGTGTTTTCGCAAAATATAGTTATAAAGTTTTTCTTCAAAACTGACGTAAGCCTGATTCACAAGGTGCGATTTCGCTTGCGATTTCGCAGTTGCGATGTTGAGCTTTCATCGGGCTTATATTTATATTTTTGTCGCATAAGGTTGTATGTTTGAAACTGCGAGTAAAGTAGCACCATGTAAATCAGACATAACCGTGTTTTGTGGACTGTACATGTTTGGATGTTGTAATTTTACCTGGTGCAATCTATCGACGGACGCGGACTATACGAGGATTTAGGTTTTCAAAATCGCTTGTGAAAACGAGAAATATGTCATTTTGGGAATGACGGTGTATGCTCAAACGATGGCTTATTTTCTCCAAAAGATTTTTTGTGACCTAAATAAGGAGGAATTTAATAAGGTCTGCTCCGTATGAGAATTTCGTTTCGTGCGAACTTGGAACCAGGAGTGGACTACGCGCAATTGTCGAACTACTGTCCAGAAAATGTGGTATGTGAACTATAATCCATTCAAATAGAAGCTAAAGAAGTCACGTAAAGATAGTGCGTTCTGGATATCAGCAATTATCACTCCCAGTAACTCTCGGGCATCAGGAGCGCTCGATAAACCCCGCACATTGGCTAAGCGCCCTAAGTATATATTGGGCGTATATTAATCGGGATGTAAAACGTGTTACTAAAGCGCCTTGATGTCGAATATTTTGACCGCGCTACACATTTCGGTTAATTAAGTCATTCTTGGGGTCCCTGGTAGTCTATTAATTGTCTCGATACCTTGGTGAACGCAACATATTATCAGCGAATAGGTAAAAAATGTCCAGCTAGCTGTGTCTAACACACCACACACGCATAAGAAATGATTCACTTAAATGTTACGTTCTACCCTACACCGTGAAGAGTGGCCAAGAGAAGCGAGCTGCACAATAAAAAGGCTACATAAAAGCTTCGTCGCTTCCCGCCAAATCCTTACAAAACCTCAATTAAGCTTAGCTATCCTCAAAAGGCGCCTTTAAACTCCAACCTACCGCGAGCAAAGTACGGCGAGCTTACGTCCGCGCATACACAACAGTCTAGATTTCGGGGTCTTGATGCAGCCGACGCGACCGGCGGGATTCGTCGCGGGCAGGCATGGCAGCTGTAAAATGGATTTGTAGCGGGTTAAAAAAAAATTCGAATTTTCTTTAAAAAAAAAATCAAATAAATCACGTTTATTTTATTAATATCAGATGTATTTGATTTAATTTATATTCATTTGATTTAAATAGGAGTGAATAGGAGTAATATTATTTAAATCAGTGTAGCTTGAAACCTTAATTTTTTTCCCATTATTTTAATATATAGAAGACTTATTTACCAACTCTTCAGAATAAGCGAAAATAATGCGCACAAAAACCTTTCTGCACGTTTGAAGTGCAACTACATTAACAACATTTTATTGATGTAAATCCCACCATACTAGAACAGAAGCAGCTTGATTTTCTAGTTAGTATAAAAAAATACAAAAAAAAACTTCACTCGCATATTAAATATAGGTTTGCTTGCAATACAGCATTACTTTTCTTGTTATCGTTCCTTTCGCATCACGATTTACTGGTAATGAAATATATTTTAACTGCCGAACAAAGTGGAAAATACATAAAAAGAAAGCTCAACATCGTTATTCGCTAAGAAGAGTTCTGCTCCTTCTTCGTGTTCATCCTTCTGCGAGCTTCATTGGTTGATGAGTACCTGATTAAGACGCAACACAAATGCCCATAGAATGCATCAAATGAGAGACAATCTGTTTGTAAATGAAGATTTGGCAAATTATTTGGGAGGAAAAGGTTTATTTAAACCATCGTGGTAAAGACTGGTGATGATGCAAACTGATCTGAATCATGGTTTAAATCATTCCGATTTTTATTCTCCACCCCGATTTGGAGCTGTCTCGCGCCGGCGGCACTGAAGCCGCCGGAAGTCTCCCTACATCCGTTCCGCACGGTCTCGCCGGAGAGCAGCTACAGGCGGAAACAAAGAAGAGCGTGCTCGTTGTAGCGTTTTGCGCATGCACGCCGGTGGCAGCGTGCCGGCGGAGAAATTGATGCAGGTCGAAGTGTAGACGGGAGCGTCTTCCGACGTGCGCGGTGAAACCGGCGTGACGCAGCGGACTTCAACCAGCCCTAATCTGGACACTTGGCGGAAAAGTCGGCGAGAAATTCGGCGGCTATGATTGGCCGGCGCCAAGGTCAAGTGTGGCATTGGCCAATCGCGGCCGCCAGATTTCTCGCCGTCGTTTTCGCCAAGCGTCCAGCTTATCACAGCAGAAGCCAACGTTACCCAGGCAGCACAAAACGTCGTGGAAACGTCGAGAAAAAGTCCCGGACGTCCGTGACGTACGGCATGACTTCGATCACGTTTTTTCGATGTTGAGGTGACGTCCTTATATAATGTTCCATTAGAGTCCGATCAGTGACGTTGTGACGACGTTGTATATCAACTCAAACGTCGTCAACGTTCCCACGACGTCGATGCACGACGTTCTCACAACGTCCAACGCTCACGTTTCTTTGACGTTGAACTGAAGTTCATGAATGACGTTCCATTGTCGTCCTGTCCGTGACGTGCTGGCGACGCAACGTTTCAACTTTAATGTCGTCATCGTCGCCACGACGTCAGGACAAGACGTTTTAGCAACGTCGAACACTCACGTTTCTTCGAAGTTAAAATAAAGTCCAGGATGACATTACATTATTACCCCGTCAGTGACGTTTCAGCGACGTCGCGTTCACACCTAAATGTCGTAAACGTCATACAAGACGTGCTGGCAACGTCGACCGCTCACGTTTTGTTCGACGTTTTTTCATTTTGCAGCTCCATCTCCAGCCGTAGAATCACTGTGGTCAAGGTGACAGTGCTCAAGAGCCGCAAACAAAACTTAATTTTTGAGAAGTTGAGGAATTTAATCATTTGTACATTAATTTGCATATTTCAAAATGCCATTGATTGCACATCGATGATGCTAGGCAGGGCATTTACAACTCAATGTACATGGAAGAAGAAAAAATAATATGAAAGCGTGTTGGGAATATCATTCCTTTTAGATTTGCTTGTTATAATTTTGGTTTGTTTAAAATATTGTTACGGGTTTAGTTTGCGACTAGAAGGGAGCGTCTAGAACGGATCGAATTGTGCAATTCGATCCGTTCTAGTGCAGGGGGGAGCGAGTGACTCGTCGCAACTTTCAATGGCTGACCAACTACACGCTGTATAAATATCCCCATAACCCAATTTGCTTTTTGCACTCGCGTTGTCGTCTTCCATGGTTCCTGGGCCCTGGCACGCTCCTCAGGGGCGCCACTACACTATCCCCTCTCCAGGTGATTTCAGGCCTGCACCCTTCCCAGGAGCATCCATACTGCTCCGCGACCACCCGAGATTGTTTTAAGGTTCGTCAATTTCTCTTCGTTTTTTCTAACCCATGCTCACCTGCGCACAACCAAACAATTCGCATCAACATCACAGTTCATCCACAACACCAACTTCCAGCGCCTTAGCGTTTTCGGTGGATCGGGGCGCAAAGACTTGTCACGTGACTGTCAGTACAGATCTGGCTTTCGTTGCAACTGGTGACGTACCGAAACTAAAATCACATGCACACTTGCGCATTTTTGAAGTTGACTCAAAAAGAAAAAAATAGAATGCCCAGCAATGACGAAATCCGGTGGATACTGTCAACGGTTTGTGGAAACCTGAATGGCCCAGATGACGGTCCAAAAAGCGTTCAAGCCCAGTCCGCACCTACGTGCCTGAAGAAAAAAAAAGAAAGGAAGAAACAAAGAGAAAAAAAAAACAGCCGGCTCGGCGCGAGAGAGGGGGAAAGGTAGGCACAGGAGGTGCCAGTGGCATCTCCATAGAGCCCCATGCGATGCGTTGGGAAACTCGGCAAGAAGAGGGCGAGAGAGAAAAGTGGGGGAAGATAGCGACGACGAACAATTGACAAGCCTAAGTTCCGGGTGCACGTATTTTCTCAGTCTTTCCCAAAATATTTCACTGATGTTCTGTTCTTCGAATTCGCCCAGAGAGAACAGCTCTGGGACCCGGTCCAGCTTTTTCCGAAAGCCAGTCACTAGCACCGGCCGACACGTCTACGGGTCTACGAGGAAGGCTGCTGTATCGGCGTGATTTTTTTTCGAGTGCTGCGGTTGGATGAGTCGTTCAAGTCGCCCCTATGAAGAAGTCGGTGATCGCCAAAAACGCCGTCGTATTGAGTCTCGACTCGAGGACCTTTTTCAAGGCCGTAACGCTTCACACGTTGAATGCTACTACTGCTCGGATCAAGGTGCCTGCGAGGATATGAATGACGCCCCCCAGAAAACAAGTGGCAGTGCACATAACGGCGCGTCAAGTCCAGTCTCCGATCAAGACCCTTCAGACGCCTCCGACGATCCCAATCAAGAACGCCCAGCGGACGGGATCCCCCTTCTGAAACCATTCCCGTGCATGCAGCGAGATTACCAACTATGTGCGATGGGGCGGCTAAAACACGCGCGTCAGCGCATTAATCAGAAGCAGAACGAGGTAAGCGGTGGAACATTCCGTGCTGAGTGACATCGTCTCTTGTTTATTTATTTACGTGAATTTGTTTGTTCTTTTATATTTTTGAGGCTGGCACATCCAGGGACGTCTTTTGGAGGCGCTCCGTATTGCACCTCGTGTCTGAACATGCTCAAATAAACAGTTCGTACCAATCCTGTGTTTTAGTTACTTCCTTTGTACTTGCATGATAGCAACTTGCCTTCGCAATAATACTAAAAAATTACTTTTTTTATGGGGGGGGGGGGGGGGGGGGGGGGACAACGTGTTCCCACGACGGCTAGGGAACGTAATTTGGAAAGGTTTCTCGACGTTCTGTGAACGTCGTTGGCAGTCCGGATGTCGTAAACACACGTATCATAAACGTCGAGGGAGGACGCAACGGCCCACTGAGACGTGCATGTGACGTGCAACAAACGTCATTTGGAACGTCCCCTCGACCTCCTGTGCACCTTTTCTCGCGGACATTTAAAGGTTTCATCGACGTCGAAGGAAGGTAACGTCCGGACCTTCGACGTTTTACGACGTCACGTTACAGACGTCTTCGACGTTCTTTCGACGTTTTCTTCACGTTTATGTGCTGCTTGGGTACTGGAACCCCTCAGTTGCGAAACTGCCATAGAGCCTGCTCTGAAAAGTTAGCACCGATCCGTACTCTAGAACCGAGCTAATGGAGATCACAACGCCGACATTTTTTCCGCAGCGGCCACTCGAGGAAGTTCACGGACGCAGTTGACAGCGTCTGCTGTGTCCGTTCTATTTCGGCTTTGATTGGACCTTTTGGCGACGAAACATATACCGTTGAAAAATTTCAGGGGTGCCAGCCCCGCCTCCCAAGCAGGCACGCCGCGAATTAATACCTAAGTTAGGATGCGCCCATGGTCGGGACGCGCTACCTGAAATCACCGCTGAGACATGGTTGTATAAAAACAATATCAATTATGCGTAAAAAACTTTGCTAAGTAGAAATTTCAGAAAACATCCCGCGCCCGTCATTTTGTACTAAACTCTAATAAAAGTCACTACAAAAAGAATTTTTACGTTTGTTTTTATGGTAAACATGCTTTCTGAAAGCTCAGGGTGACCACAGTTTTATGCACCTTCCTCGTAGGTCTCCAAGGGGACGTGGACCAAGTCCGTTACGAGGCCGGCAGAAAAACCGCAGGAATAGCGAGCTCCACAAAAAGAGGTAGCCCCGCAAGTAGAGCGCGCGGTGCCGGAAACCCGAGCCAGTCACCGCAACCTCGGAAAACCCCTGAACTTTGGCGACCTGTCGGAAAGGCAGGAGTGGACAAAGTAGACGATGCGCAGCCCACAGCAGCAAACCTCCGCCACTCCTCCCGCCGTGTTCCTGCCCGACGAACCTCTTGCGCCGGCGCCCTTTCAGGGCGACGTCTACGAGAGCATCGACGACTGGACGCAGCAGTACGAACGAGTGCCCGTCACAATGTGTGAACGCCGGAGCAATGCCCGCAGGACATCGACTTCTCTCTCAAAAGAACAGGTGTACCTGGTATGAAAACCACGGCGCGGCGATAACCACCTGGGGAGCAAGCAAGGATGAGCTCCGCCAAGCGTTTGAGAACCAGTAGCGACCTAAACGCGCCGAGGGGCTGCTCCAGGTAAAGGTTCAATGTCCCAAAAAGAGCTCGGTCAGCTTCTTCGAGGAAGCGCTTCGACACTGCAGCTTAGCGGATCCTGAAGCTCCTGAAGCAAAGAAACAGGCGATTCCCATACGGAAGGTCAAAGAGAACATCTTCGGGGGTCATATACGCAGTCAAAGTGCGACAGTCAAAAAATTCGTGACGGAGACCACGAACATCAAACGTCTTTCAGGCACGAGCCTCGCACTACCAGCGACTACCTCGCGCAGCTGAATCATCGTCGTCAAGCTGCTATATTGGGTTCAGTACGTTGGATCTACGGGATATCATCCGGGACGTCGTCCGAGAGGAGCTTCGGAAGCGGCTCCCCGCTGCTGAGCGCCAGGACTCGCTCTCAGTCACAGACATCCTACACAACGAGGTCCAGCAGGCTTTGCAACCGGAAGATCCCGTTAACGTGGACGCCCCGAAGAAGCCGAAGTTGACCTACGCCACCACGGCCCGACGACCGCCATCACTTGCCCGTTAAGGCCCGTTCACACTCTTGCGACCGAGTACGACTGAGAGCGACTTCTTAGGACCGGATGCGAGGCAGCGGAGCTGGTCCTAAGAGATCGCAAGAGGCTTAAAAACCGGTCTGGTCTCTCTCGGTCGTACTCGGTTGCAAGAGTGTGGACGTGCCTTTAGTACCCGGCGTCTTCTCGACGCGCAACGCCTGTACCCCAGTCGCTTGACGCCAGGAGGGAGGACCCAAGTACGTCTGCCAAGGACAGTCGCCGCCAAGAAATAAGGACACCTGGACAAAGACTGCTCAACTCCAGCTATGTCACCATTGCAGTGAAGCCGACCAAATGTATCGCCGATGTTCCTACCAGCTACACTGTACAAAATAGACCGTCAAAATTACTGTGAGTTGAGGGGAAATATGGCTTCTAAAAAAAAGGTGTAGCTTTTACACCCCTTGTCACATATGTAACACCCCAAAACTTCGGTTCGATGTACAGCTTTTACGAGAGGCTTGATGACGGTGAGATATAACATATTAAGGAGCTAAAGTACTTATCAAAGTCTACAAAAGAAAATCAGTGAGGTTTCGCAGCAAGGCCAAGAAAACCATGTTTACTTTTTTTTTGCAGTGTATCATACGTACATTAGATATTTTAATGCGTTGTACAACTCGGCTATCAAGCCGCTCGTGAAAGTTGGTACCTTCGGTTCAACCTTAGTACGCATTACGTCTAACGGAAGTTTTGGGGTTTCAAACATGTTACAAGGAGTGTAAAAGCTACACTTTTTTTTTTAGGGCGGCCACTTCCCGTGATTTATACAGCAGACAGTAAATTCGTATTTGCTGTCTGACCGTCATCTCTCAGTGACGTAAACGGTCACAGTAGAAAATATACCGTTAATTTTACACGTCACTACCGAACAGACCGTAAAAGAGATTTACTGACTACCGCAAAGATCACGGCAGGGTGGCAGTTCATGTTCCAGTCAACTGACCGCTAATAATATGGTCATTATAAAAATGTTCACCGTTTAATTCACTGCCGGTCGACCATTGTGAGGAGGAAATTGAAGGTACAAAATGCTGGCACAATGAAGCGCTCAACACTTCGTACAACACGTCAGAAAGATTGCGAAATTCAACAAAATTAAGCATTGCCGGATTTTATCATCTTCCGACTGCATTGTACGACATGCTTATCGTTTCACCGCGCATGTTTCGCTGCTTCGATTTTGTTCCCACTACTGGTCAACAGACAATGAATGGAGCAGTGAGGCATATAGTATCCTAGGTTAGCCATATTGTGCCTGTAAAATATGTGGCATGCAGTATATTGTAATTGGAGAGTTGTCTTCATGTCTGCAACGTGATCGTTGTATATGTACATGCAAATGGAGTTAAGCCAGATCAATGCAAAAGTAATGTGTTGGATAGAAATAGAAATATCACATTTACTTGGATGGTGAGACCCCAGGCCCATGCACCCTTTGATTTAGAAAAGAAATAAACCATTTATCAATGTCAATATAACATATTTAAATGCGCCGAAAAAGAAGCAATTTAATGGATATGCTATTTAATGTCAGCCACGCATAATTTGCTGTGCAAAGAAACTAATGATAGCGATATTGCTTACAATGTTTGAAAAAGTTTTAGGTGACAACTGAATACTATAACTTAGCTTCTGCCAGGAATGGGCAGTATTTCAAATACAAGTATTTGAAATACGTATTTTAAATACTTTGTGTATTTTGCCTTTGTATTTAATTACAAATTGGCTAATGTATTTGACGTGAGTATTTAAATACTAAAACGTGGGTATTTCAAATAGAATTGTAATTAAATACAATTTTGTGGGCGAAAATATATCTCGTTTTTATGCATGTGGTTGTAAGATATAGTCTCCATCCTTTATTCGGCCATGGGACTTTTTTATTTTGTTCGTCCAACTTTATTTTAAAGGCACACTCCAGAGGAGGAAGAAGACTACGTTCTGCACCGAATGCAGTGTCTCTCAATCAAGCACAAGCGTTTTGTGACTTTGTGATTACGGTGCTAGTCCAGGGCAGACTGGCTAAATAAGTGCTTGTGACAACTTTTGATGCTTTCCAGCCTGATTTCCATCCATATTTTTGCATGGAACATTCTAAATGTGCGGGTCGTCCAGATTTTCGTAACTGGTGCGAGTTGCAACAATAAAAAATTCTCTAGCTAGTGCTGCGCGTCTTGGTCGTCTCGTTTCTTTGTTGGTCTATACCAAAATGTAATCGACAAAAAGCTGCTTGAAGCTCTGTACTTTTTTCACCTATTACGTCCAAGCTGATTACATTCTTTTTGTGGTTATATTTTTATTACGTTACTAGAGCCTCGCACACTAAATCCCGAGTGCGTGATGCAAAATTAAAATGAGATACCCAGAAACCCGTTGCAGGTGTCCTGAAGTGGCTGACGGAAATTTTGAGGAATGTATTTGGAGAAGTACTTGGAGCAAACCAAATACATTGGGATGTATTTGTATCTTGTACTTAAATGCTTTTTTGGAAATGTAATTAGATTAGTAATTAAATACATTTTTGACAAAGTATTTCGTATTTGTATTTCGATGCATATTTGCATGTATTTTGCCCATCCCTGGCTTCTGCTAATCAAGTCAAACTTTATTATATCTTAGTAGCTATAAGCCGTGTTGTACATGTATTCTGATGTTTCCAAATACCACTTCAGTATCCCTGCACAGCCCCGATATACCCGGGAAAATGAATGAGAGCATATGAAAAAAGCTTGGCAAAGGGCATAGCGCTGCAATAAGGATATTCGATGGGAAATCCTAATATTCGCTTACTATACATTTTTTAACTTAAGAGCGGCGCAAGTTCGTTTTCAAGATCAGCGGTCGACATTATTTACGCAGCTCACAAGTAAATTGACTCTTGTTGTTGTACAAGTTAAGCTGGTTGTCTTTAAACAGAGTTACCCATTTGAGCAGTGATGCTGTTCTAACATAGAACTAGACTTTTGCCACCATTAGTGAATGTAATGCTGTAGCCACCGTAAGAGATAAAAATAGTCAGAGCGAGCGGGAATCTTCGGGCTTAGCTTGCAATACAATCTCTATGCCTTGTGCCAGGTGTCGCTGCAGATCGACATATGGTGACAGCAGTGTGCTTAGGACTTCATTTTGAGATTATATTGAAAACAAATTTAGACAGCTTGGAATGCAGCCGCCACTTACATACTTCTTGTATCATTGGGCTACATTTGCCATGTATAAGATCCATTGTATCTACAGTGAGCCGTCATTTCTCCTAAACTATATGAAAACATGCTAACGATATCTCATTTCAAGCATCACATAAACATTGTTTTATGTAACTCTAGGCAACGTAGTACATGTCTGCTCGAGTTATGAGTGAAGCTAGGTTAGGTTATGTTTTAACATAATAGCGTAAGGCTCCCGTGCAGCAAAAGTTATGGCGACCAGGATGGGCGTATCGATAAAATGCTACGACGTCTTCTGTGCATAGCGAATCCCGTGCTATTCAATGATCCCCTGTGCGTGCAAGGAATTATAGGATTGTCGTCACCACTGCTCCAATTCTAGGTAGACTGGTAGACTGCATTTTTCTAGACTTTTCCAAAGCATTCGATAAAGTTTCACACAAGCTGCTGCTATTAAAACTTAACAGTTTTAACATTGACGCAAATTTTCTGTTCTGGATAACTTGTTTTGTCACGAATTGTTCCCAGTTTGCAACCGCTAACGATGAAACATAACGACTCGCCTCCGTCAATTCTGGAGTACCACAAGGTTCTGTGTCAGTTCCGCTATTGTTCCTTATCTATATTAACGATTTGCCGAATTCGATATGCTCTTCAATTAGTTTATTCGCTGATGACTGTGCTATTTACAGAGAAGTTACTAACGCCTCGGATATTCTTAATTTACAAGTTGACATTAACCATGCTTCAAAATGGCGTGAATTATGGGGGATGAATTTAACACGACTAAATGCAAGGCCATGAGAGTATCGATAAATGTTATGTTCCTTCTTATTTTCTCGATGTCCCCTTACTTTCAGTCTTCTCTTATAAATACTTAAGTGTGTATATAACCTCAAATACTTCCTGGCAAATGCATGTTGAGTCTGTTATTAATAACGCTAATCCAATGCTGGGTTGTCTAAAACGAAACTTTTCACTTGCCCCTTCATCGTTGAATATAACCCGGTACAAAACGCTTGTACGCTCTCAAGAACAATATGCTTCTTCTATATGGAATCACGGTCATTGTAAACTAACTAACGCCCTGGAATCAGTCGAAAATCGCTCTGCTCGTTTTATTCTTAATAACTTTTATGGCACCGCAAGCTTGAGCTCCATGAAAACTAGCCTATCGTTCCCGAACCTCAATTTACGTCGCAAAATAGCTCGGTTATGTCTCTTTCATAAGATATGCCATACTAACTCATTACTTCACAACCGACTGCTGAATCATCCGTCTTATATTTCGCCACGCATTGATCATTTGTATAAAGTAGACATTGTAAAACGTAACACCAATGCACTCCGAGAGTCATTCATTCTGAAAACGTCAGTGGATTGGAACCACCTTCCCGCCTCTATCGCAAAAATTGTTCCTAACCATTTATTTAGAACTGCCATAAATAATCTGTACTGCTCAGATTGAGCTGAAAAGTGTATTACTGTCACTAACCTCCACTCCCCTCTGTAAAGCTAATGGCATTGAGGGTATTCTAAATAAATAAATAAATAAATCTCCTTCCCCATTGCCCTCCCTGCGTCTGGCTCCGTCTCCCCTATCCTCCTCCACCCTCTGCCCTCCTACTATCGCGTCATGCGCTAAAGCTGAGCATAAATGTCCCCCCGATTGTTTTTCTTCACAAAAGCAGCTGGGCACTTAACTACTGCCATACTCACCATATTTAGACCCAAGTGTCATTGCTTGTGGCCGTTGAAATCTTCCTGGTACCAAGACCTTGTGTTGAATGAGCCCGGGCCCATATTGCATGCCTTGTTCCCACGTAGGATTACCGACCTTTTGACTACGCACTTGATTCAAACAGAACATAATTAGTAGAAAACAGCAGACTAAAATAAATCAAGGAAAGTAACTCCAAGCTACTGCTGAAGTGATGTGAACAGTCCAAGTAATTTCTGACCACCTTCTGGAGCAGCCAAGAGTCTATTGTTAAGCAGCAAAAGAAACTTTTGGAGCACAAATGCACACTTCGTTCTCATTCCTTCCGTTGTGAATACTACATTAAGATTCATCTGATCGCCTGTCACAACTAAAGCACAATGCCTGCTTTCATTTCCCACCCTTGCATTACCATCAGTAGTGTCAAAGTTCAAGAACAAAAACTCTGTAATTTAGTTGTGAACATCAATTGCATTTCACATGAAGATTTTTATGTTTACTCTAACATGTAAATCTAACTAGTTATATATCAGTTCGAAAATATTACTACTTGATATGTCCGCACAGTTATTGACAGTGCTAACATCTCCATCATTTAATCCATGTATTAAATAATATATATGTCCCATTTTGTTGGCCTCTCTAGTGCGTGAAGTTTTGCGGGATACCCCGTACTAGCAAGCAAACGACTTGATTTTTTTTTTTAATTTCTACAGCAAATTAGAATTTTCAGATCAGCATTTTACAACTTCCCTGTTTATTTAAAGACCTGCGGACCATATGTTCAATAAGAACTTTCCCCTTTCAGCATGTCGCTCTGCTACAGTAAAACAAGATATGTAGAATTGCAGCGTGAACTTTGTGGTTATCACCTCTCTGTTGTGCACAAGTGCATGGTGAAAAGTGTACCCGATGGAGCTGGCTAACTAACTAGATTGGACAGACCATTCATAGTGCCAGGAATGATCTAGCTTGAAAACACAGCCGCAATTTAACAAAAGTAAAATTGAATTGTATATTTCCCAGAGCAACAATAAGTTTTGAATATTTGCTCAAGCCCACCGTGATGGTTCAGCAATAAAGCAGGGCCTGATCAATTGGTTTGTATGTTGATGGGATGAAATAACTTGTGGTGCAATGTAGGCGTGAACAGCATCACAGCAATGTAGGAACAAATTAGGCAAGCTTGATCATGCTCACAAATGCTACAAAAGCTCAGAATGTGTAGGGCTCACTTAGACGCATGCTGGGTGTGTTCATGGACAATATATAATTGTCATGTGACCATGTGACTATAATTGGTTAGCTATTTGCAGCATAGTCAAGTGACCACAGACTGATGACTGTTATGTGACCCCGTGAACAATGTTATCACCATTGGGCCGTTCCCAGCATGGTGGCAAGGTGGACGGCACCCCGCGAGCAATGGTGCACAAAATGAGTGCTAAAGACGAACACGGGAAGGAGGAGACTGGACAGAGCGCTACTCAAAAATGACTTTTTATAAGAGGATAGAGGAAGACAAAGATAAAATTGAGACTGAAACCACAGAAAGAAAAGAATAAAGAAAAATAGAGTGGAAGAAAAAGTCAAATTAGAGAAACATTTAACACGACAAGCTAATAAAAATAACAAGGAAACGTTTTGAGAGGTAAGGTGGTGGAAAATAAAAATAAAATAAAACGAAGGCAGAGGAAGGTCGTCTTTTGCACTAATTGTGTTTACTGTGTTTAACCAACTAGGCCATAAAATATTTTGGAACAATGGTGACTAGACTCTATGGATCATGGCTAAGTGACCACAATTTGCCGCTATTTTCAGCTTACAGTGTGACATATTAGTCGGTCCAGAGTGTTAGCCACAGGCTTTTGCCAGGGAACTCGACTGACAAAGCACATTGTTCAAACCTGACGTCCCTTTTTTACAGCATTGAAGAATTCATGCAACCTTATTTGAATGCTTCACTGAATATACGCTCACTCGCCAGAATCAATGAAGAACCATTATTGTAAACTTGAACACACATCCCCTCCCAGACAGGTAACAGTTGCAACTTTGCCGTCAATACTTCACGAACTACCCTTTTTAGGTACCGGTATGCAACTGGAAATTTCGCTCTTAAAAAAGCCGTGCAGTATCATTGTCTTACTACCAAGCAGAGATCATTTGACGAAGGTGCCGATTCACAAGAAGTACTGCTGATCAGGCGATTAATTTTAGATTTTTTTTGCAAAAAAATAGAGTGAAAACACTTACTTTTTTAAACGGCAGACAAACACTCATTATTAAGTAAGTGATTTTCGTAGTTTGCAAAGACAGTGCTCTGTTACAAAACGCTCACACGCTCCTCGTTAACGGTAAATATATACCTGCAACTATCTATCCCTAAGAATTATTCTTACACTCCTGTGACAGTGGATTCTTATGTTCATTGAATGGTTGAACCTTCTGGTTTCTTCGAGAGGAGCCTCGTGTATACTTCCCACTCATAAAGTAAACAATGTGGCAAATCATGTCTACAGCCTTACATATTCCACAGCAGCTCTGCTATTTTCTTGACCACGTTAAGTACTTTCTTTTTCACTTCTGATTTGGGTTGCTTGGCTCAAGTGCCACGGTCTGGATTCATACTAAAAAAACCTTTGCAATAAACATCAGTGCCATTAAAGAAACATTTAATCTAGGTCGGTAACCTAAAAAAGATAGTCAATTTAGTCAGGTGTGCCACACACGGATACATAATGAAGGGTGAGGCTAGCAGAAAGTCAAATAATGAGTAGAAACAATATCAGGAACGGCCTAACTGCGGCGTGAGAGCTGCGTGCAACTCAGCATGTGCCCCTAGTCAGCTCTCCTAACCTGAGGACCATCGAGATAGAAGTAGTGGTACCAAAAACTGAGCTTGTATACGAACACACTGCAGTGAGAAGAGAGTGCAAATCAAAATATGCAAAATCACTGGGGTTTTTCATTGTTGATGGGCACCTTAGAATAACATGTATTGGTCAGAAGGGGCAAATCAGTTGCAAAGATCAGCTCTATCTTTAAATTTGCTTATTTTTTTGTGCGCAAAGTGGCAAAACTTTCCCTAAAATTCATTTCTGAGCTGCCTGAGCTCTGTTATTACAATTCAGTCCAGCTGACTAAGGAAGCACCAAGACTATTGGTCTACACGCACGTGGAATTGAAATGGTTCGATTGAATACGAGAGCAGATAAAAAGGGTTTTTACTTTCATGACTCGAGCTCGCATGTTCAGTGCCTCGCGGCTAAACGTTTGCAATCCGTCTGTAACGTGTGCTTGGGTACAATTTTATTAAAAGGCAGAGCATTGGTCAAGGATATAGGGGCTACAGCTCATTGGGGCTGGCAGAAGCAATTGGGACAGCTTTTCCATCAGTGAGACATGCGCGCTTCTTTTTAACAAATGAGAGAGGTTATGTAAGGTACGAATTGTGTCTTTCATGACAATAAATGTGCATGGTGTTTGCTTTGTTTCAATACAAAGAGTAAACCTAAAAATTATATAAACAAAAAGTACGGAGTCCTACTAGCCATCCACGTACATATACCAGAATTACAGAACAGCAAAGTTGCCTCTGAAAGAACTCCAGGGTCGATGTCAGGCCCTAAGCATAGCAGAAGTTATGGCAATAGTTACTCGCGAAGAGTATAGCACACACCGCTGGTATGTCAGGTATCTTCTCAACCATGAGCCTGCCATTGACGCTGAGTGCGTACTCGTGGGCAGTTCACAGATACCCCTAAAAAATTTTCAAAAATGAGAAAATAGTAAACATTCAGATAATAAGTACAGTTGCTGACAAGACATTGGAACAATGGGGCTGGAATGCACCTCCACATGGTGGTCATTTTAAATAATTTTAAGAACAATACGGGGAAAGGGTAAGGGACCGAGCGTTGTCCCCCCCCCCCCCCCCTTACTGTCGGCCTTCCCTTTACGTTCCACATTACTGACATTACTTGTTGCCGACAGGATAAGCGATCATTGGCTCGATTTGTCTAGCCTCCACTATGAGTGAGCTGCCTTGAGTGTAGGCCATAGACAGAATTCTATTGCAGGAACGAAGAAGGCACCTAGGGAAAGGTTTCCTGGTTAGTGGAGGGGAGGCACATGTCACCACAACTGATCAGGAAGCTTGAAGTCCCCTTCCTTCCCAGTCGCATATGACCACCGCATTTGCATGAATACTCACTGTATTCTTACATCTAGGATATACTTGTATTAGTTGCAAAGAAGCCAAATGATTTGTCACTTATAGCGACTTCGGAAATGTCTTTTCTCGCTATGGACTATACCTACCGTTTGTAGATTTCATGTATTATCTGACAGATATATGAACCACTTCAAATAATTTGTTTTTGATAAAAGTTCTGAGACATGCTTTATATCTAGAGACCTGTGTTTTTTGTTTTTTATGGTTCTGGAATTTGACATATTTGTTTCGGCTTTCATTTGGAAATAATGTTTTCGATTTTATTGGTGAATATTTCTAGAGATGAAAGCTTACCGGGTTTTTCCACTTGAATATGTATTGACTAGTTCCATTTTGTTCAATGAGGTCACTCCAAAATGCTGTTCATGAAACAGATATCTGAACTATATACCCGCGGCAACACTTGCAGACAAGAAAAACATGCACCTGGTTACCACTTTCGTAGGAATGACGACAAATTCTAAATTGCGAAACTCGAGTGCATAATTATTGACACTCTTTTTGGTCCTCACATTTATAGGACTGTCAAAACTGCTTCCCACTAACCAGATAGAAGCTTGAGAGGGTGTTGAAACAGCCCCACTACCCACAAAAAAGAAACAGCTGAAATCAAACGGCTTGAAAAACAACGAAAAACTCAAAATCTGGCCTTTAGAAGAAAACAGCCAACTTGACGCGGAAGGACTGAATCACAAGATGAATGCAGATTGGATTCATGACAAATCCAAGTACTCCTGAAAAAGTGTTGTCCTGTAGAGGCTCCGCCAACAGAACATTTCACAGTTGCATAGATAAGATAGTCGATTACTCGGTCAAATGCCCGATGAAATATCTCCCCTCCTCTTGTCTTGTCATAGTGGCTTAAAATATTGACCTTTATCGGTTAAAAGCGAATTTACAAAAATGATTTTGCCACGTTTACTACTTTGAACCGAAAACGCCGTACCCCATTGATATTTTATATTATATATCTGCATTAATTACAATTTGTAACATTTGAACTTGAACTTCTGGAACTCAGTTTGGGGAAAGAGCAAATTTGTAGTACATATAATTATACAACCTAGTTATAAATATACCCAGTGCAATAATGCAACGAGGAAGAGGAAGGGCATCCTCGATTTCAGCACCAGTTAGAAATCGCTGTAAAAAATTTAAATATGCATTTTTATGCTAAAACGAATTCCCAATTCCACAACAACTTATCATTCTTAAGACATTCTGGCTTTAGGAATGATAAATGGTCATGGTTGTGTCATTTGGGAGATGAAAACTTAGGTTTCGCGGTGAGTGACTTCTCAGAGCTAAAATAGGGGCAATTGACAGACTGCCCGTTTTCGATGTGCTTTCTTAGATGCATTACTAGATGTTTTAGAATAACGTACGCAATTCTAGCGCACGCTAGCGATACATTTAGCGCTTGCGTTGGCGCAGGCTACGCGAGAAAGTTTCAGAATAGCGTTTCTCTGCCGCGACACAAAAGCCCAAGCATCTCGCTCTTGCAACGCCACCAAAGTACAGATATCACATTCAAAATGATAATCACGTTACGTTCGTTTACGTTCGGGCCCGCCAAACGCCTCGAGTACTGCGCCGCCTCAGCCGCAACGGTGTATTCCCTTCTGCAAACTTCGCTTTCTGACCTCTTGCTTGAAGAAACAAAAGGCGACGCGCGAGCTGCGACGCTTTAAAAGCGAGAAGGAGAAACACCTCCTAGAAATAAGGCCGTAGCGCTCCCAGTGGTTACGTCACAATGTCGGAGAAGGAAGGCGATGGCGCAACTACGTGAGAAAATATATGGTATCGGCGTGAAAAAAAAATGTTTCTTGTCGAGCGGCGCGGTGCTGTTCGTGCGCGTTTATCCGACATTAATATGCGTTTTAAAAGCGCAGTCTTGTACAATTTATTATATATATAATGTAAACGTAACTTACAACGCGTTACCAAGGTTGGAAGTAGCAACTAGTCAACGTTGGCACTGGTCGATTATCGATAGAACCCTTCTCGTTAAAGAAACTTCTTGGAGTTTGTGTTCAAATGTTTTCGTGTCGAATAGTACGGGACGTATGGATATGATCGGCAGGTGAGAAACAACTTATTTCCGAGCTTTCTTAGTCATTTAGGACGCGAATAAAGTGCTTCTGTCGATATTTTTTAAGACAAGTGATAGAATGGAATCTTGTTTTTTGTCGTTATCCCTGTGCTGCGCTGCGTCGACATTTGTAAATATGCGTGGTAATACTAACCGCGTGCCATACCGAGAAAGAACGCTTCTCCGTGCTTCTAGGAAATTCGAGCTTACTGTTATCCCGAGTGTAAAATATAAGAAGCCCAACATGACCTTGCGAAGTCAGTCTCGCCCGGCTGCGTATTTTCGGCACCGAATGATGTCCAGAGGGCGTGGACAATGACGTCACCGACGTCTAAATAACGGCAATTTTTAATTTGATGTCTAGGACGTCAAAATGATTTTAACTGGTTTTTGACGTAAACAAAACGATTTATTTTGGATGCCACCGACTGCATTTTTAAATGTCCGGCGATCGCTCGGCGTGTGCGTGGTTGGGTGCTCGGCGGCTCGGTGGTGTCCGCGCTGGTCTGTTGTCGACGTGCCACCTGTGTTTGTCGCGTTCTCAGGAACATCAAGGTAAGCTTTTTTCATTTTCAAATTTCTCCCGGTGCCGTCCGTCACTCCAGTTGCAAATGAAGGTCATGTGTACCGGAGGCGACAGAGCCCAGCCGCAGTAACTCTTTACGCATTTTTCTGGAGCTGTACGTGTGTGTAATACGACAGATTACACGCTTACATAAAATAGCTGCGAATGTCGCGCAAGCGGAGAGCGAGTAGCCTTGACTGCCATGACTGGAGCACCCGCTGCAGGAGCGCACGTGCCTCGTGATACAAAGCAACTAGCTCGCGCTTTTAGCACACGCGGTTCAGTGACTTCAGCCGCCCATTTTCCTTTTATTCCTCAAGTGTCGTAGGTTGCCTTGCGTCTTTGTGTCTGGTGGTGCTCTCGGCGACCTCATGGCATGTTTTTTATCTGCACTCACTGCAGAAAGCAAAATCAGATTCGAGGCGGTCCAAATGAAACCTTGGTACGGGAGAGCCTAGGCAGGCACCTTTCGTCGGACCACTGCCACGAGTGTGAGTAGCCTGAGCATAATCTCAAGCGATGACTGGCAGAACCTAGCAACAAGCAAAGTTGGAACGCCGTGGCGACAAATGGCCGAAGAAACCAGCCAGAGACGCTGAACCCAAACAGCCAGTGGCCTATGGTCAAGGAAAGCAATACCATACGCAAAGACGCAAGGCAACGCGACACTTGAGCAATAAAAGGAAAGTCGGCGGCTGAAGTCACTGAACCGCGGGTGCTAAAAGCGCGAGCTATTAGCTTTAAATGATGCGGCACGAGTGTTCCTGCAGCGAGTGCTCCAGTCATGGCGGTCAAGGCTAGAGTCACTCTATATATACTGTGGCTCTAGTCAAGGCCACCCGCTCGCCACTTGCACGGCTTTCGCAGCTATTCTATGAAACATAGATAATCCGTGGTACTGCACAGAGGTACAGCTCCAGAAAAATGCGTCCGAAATTACTGCGGCTGGCTTGTCGCCTTCGGCACACGTAATCTTCATTTGCAACAGGAGTGACGAACGGCATCGGGTGAAGGAAATTTGAAAATGCTAACCTAGATGTTCTGGGTGTCTGCAATTGATATGCAGCAGAACGCGACGAGAACAGTCGGCACGTCAACAACACACACCAGCGCGGGCACCGCCAAACCACCGAGCACTCGACCACACATACGCCGACCAACTGACGTTTCAAAATGCAGTCGGCGGTATCCAAAATAAAGCGTGTTTGCGTAAAAATAACAGTACATATAATTTCAACGTTCTAGACGTCGAAATAAGTTTCGTTATTTTGACGTCCGTGACGTCATTGGCCACGCGCCCTGGACATAAAATCGGTGCCAAATATACGCACCCGTCTCGCCCTACCACACTCCAGAAGATTCTAAGTCGAATATATATTCGAGATACCGAGTGTAGCAGCTAAGTAGCCGAGCGCGAACTTGCCGACTCACACTCTCTCGCAATATCGCTCCAGCCAGCTGCCACGCCGACGCGGCGACATTCACTGCTGCCATTTTGCCGTTCATTCTTTTTCTTTTTGTTTTTTTCTGGCACAAGTTCGGCGATTAAACTTTTATTTTCAGTTTAACCTCGTCGAGCGTTTTGCATCCGCGATATATTTATAAACAAGTTTGTGAGGGTAACCTTATTATTATTTGCTCCAGTGCATTTTGCAAGCATAGAGAACCTCAAAATACGTAGTCAGATGCAAAACGTTACGGTGGTGCAAGCATAGGCTACATATTTCGTTCTTTGAACTCAGGAAAACTATGCATGATACAACATAAATCAATCGCGAACACTTTCGCGTACGTTCCACGTCCGTGCTAAACTATTCTCATGCTATAATCGTTCCGCTTTGATGATGGAAGCTACATTCGTCATATGCAGACGATCTTAAAGTAAAGGGGGTGCAAAAAGAACGCAGAAGGCTACTTGTATCAACAAAAACATGAATTCAATATTCGCAGAGCATTTTTACGGGTGGCACAGGTGTTACCATAGGCCACACAGAGAGGTGTTCACACTCATTTTGATCGCGATAGTATGGTCAGCGGAATAAAGTCCGGAGCCCACGGTACACACACCGTCAGAGAGCAGCAATAGAGAATTTTATGGAATCGTTCCTGCACACGGACTGATGGGCCCTTGAAGACAAACTGCGTATATGCTACCGCAGAAGACTCGCACTTGCGCAGTTTTTACCAGAGGGCCCAACGTGCCGTATCGAAAGAGGAAAAGCAGTTCCCCATGATGCTCTAATAAAAACAGATAAAAAAAAAAGAAGCCATAATATCGGTTTAGCGGGAGAAACACAACAACACAAAACCACATTGTCCATGGAAAGGATTACTATGATTTTCGGTATTCCTGGTAAGCTCCGTTTCGCACTAGGTCCGCCCGCAATCGACTCTACGATCTGGTGGAGCCAATAAAGTGTCCCCAAAAAGTGCATGCTCACGGCGCCTTTATGTGTGTGCTAATCTCGCCTAAACCAATCACAGGCAGTTAATATGCCGTGATCCTGGGGATGTGTTTATGCTTGATTAATCTGGCCGGTGATAGTAAAGTTACCACAAGCGGCTTGACAATGATTTTCGGGGCCGGTTGATTGGCTCCACGGGACTGTAATGCCTGCTGGTTTCGAACCTTGAGTGCAAGGAAGTAACGAGGCTCGCGTAACGCTAGCACAACGGCGAAGTGACAACCGAGCCCACAGAAAGGCCTTATTAGCGGGCTCGCGGGTACGAGCAACATTGAATATTCATATCCGGGCCTCTCCCATGTACACGGCGCATCTTCTTTTTTTTTCGTCCGTTGTTTTCTGTTTACCAACTACTGTAAAGGCGCTAAGGGTGGACGTAGTTTTGTGGCTTCTCAGGTTAAATTATTTTCTCGACAGGACCTTTACTCGGTGTCAACATATTTGTGCCGCTTTGTAAAGGCTGGCGTAGCTTACTCTTCGGCTTGGTAGAGGGAGAGGTTATTCCTATTGAGGCCTTAGTTTAGAAGGAGTTTGAAATGCGAGAAAAGCGGGAGAATTGAACCGGACAAAACCGTGAAGTTTATTGAGGTGAGTTAATACTAGTCTAATTTGCTATGCTTCGCGACCGGCAAGCATATTCTGAGCATCCTAAAAAGACCTTAAATTTTGTCAAAACTCGAAACGCGTCATATAGGCCTCCATACTTTGTTGAGAGGGAGCTTCGTTGGCGTATAATTGGGAACATTTTTATAAACGTGATTTCCAGGGGACTTAACAAGCAGGAAAAGTTCAGCGGGTTCTATGTCTGTGTTCTTTTTAGTGGTATGTTACTAATTTCTTTTCACTTACATACATGAAAGTTGGAGGCTTGGATAGGCTTTTTTATGGTGATCAGCGACTGCAGTCACGTAGCTGACAAACTCGATGTGCGGGAGGTTTAACCATTACGGCTTTACCACCTGGAACAAATAAACAAATGCATAAAAGGTACAACAACAACGATAGACAGCCGCGATCAAAACATCAGCTTCTCCCACTGGTGAGACGAGTGCAAAGCGATGCTTTCCGTCTACCGGATGTTTCAAAATTCAAAATGGCGGCGCCCGCATAAAAAAAAATTATGCTGGGCGAGTTTGGCAATCTTTTGAATATGTCAGTCTAACAACCATTGTAGAGGGCCTGGCAACGAGGAAAATGCATTTTCGCTCAGCTATCTTGTCTTGCTGACTCCTAGCAGACCATAAACCGTCTCTCTTGTTGATAATACGCCATTAGATGGTTCTATCACAGAGTCGGCTCGTTCTAGTGGGGCCATATTCAGTGGCCCATGGTTAGAGCGTCGGCCCTTCCATTTTTTTATGCACGCATGGGCGACGTCATTTTTGGTGCTTAGTGCAGAGTGGGTGTAGTTGGCAATCGTTACCTTTTAAAATGCGATTTTAAGCCTCTAGGTGGATAAGGTGTCGCTACTCTGAAGCGCAACTTAGTAGATCAATCTCCGCCCAATGGAGCGGGGTAAAGATGGAAGCAGAGCAAGGCGAATCCTGAGCGCTGACATCACCGGTTCCGAGAGAAAGAACGAAAAAGAAAACCACAGATGTTCAGGGAAATAAAGCACTCGAAAGGTTAGGCGTGTTTGTTTTGCCGCGCGAGTTAAAATTGCTCAAGCGCTTGTCAACTTAATTTAGTTTTTTGGAATGCGCGATTCCTTTTTTCTTCTTCTTTTGCAAAGTAAGCCAGCGAAGAACAAGGTGCATACCTTACGGGTGATGTTTTACTTCGTCGTTGTGCATATTAAGGTGCTGCCAACGATATGAGCCCCTTGGGACCTCCAACTTGGACGACCGACCCCTGCGTCAATGCCCCGCCATTTCGAAGCAACCCGAACGCAAGGGAAATTTCTCTCTCGATTATTCTAATAACTCTATGGCCCATCGCCCGATCGTTCTCAGTATAAACGACTCTTGTGTAACTGTGAAGGGCGCAAAGTCTCATTTTCAAATGTTGCGAGACGTATACCAAAGGAACACCTTTACTACCCCGAGCGAGACACAAAACCTATTGGGACATTGAATGAAAGATAACTGACGATACAAGTACCACGAGTAATAACGCAGCTGATTGGAATCATAAAGTGTCCCAAGTGCCAACACTTTTCAACGCCGATTTTTAATCGAAGCGGCCAGTATCATTAATTGAGTAACTTCGACAGAAAACGTGTCCTCGAAAACAATACAAAGAGGGACATATCGGAATCCTGACCTCGGCGACATACACGTTCATTTGGTTTTCCGTATTTAGAGTCTGAACAGCTCCACGTGTCACAACGAGAAAACACCTAGAGTTGTTAATTGTCGCACGTTTTTCATGTAAGCACAGAGTACCCGATTAATCTCGAACAGTCAGATCGTTTTCGATTAGTTTCAGGCTGTTGTTCTTTTATTTCTATACGGGATGCACTTACCTGCCTTTACTTCCGCCTTTAAGCCGCGACCACACTGATAAGAGATCATACAGAAAGGAGATCTACAGACCTGTTCGAATCATACATAAATGCCTGAAGCAAATTCGCTTAAGGAAGCAAGCCCGCTTAATTCGAACGTGCTTGATGCGTGTCCTCAGATATTTCTGTTATCATGTCTGCGGAGAAATTTCGTGGCGGATGTAGAATGTCCGAGCAGCGGGACTGCGGCTTTATATTTTTGTGAAAGGTGGGTCGTGTCCTTGACCCACTGTCGACGACACAATAAGTACCGGAAAGGTGCGGGCGCACAGTTCACGCCACTGCTAAAGGGAGCAATCAATCTCCAGTTTATACACATAGCCCTGTATTCTTCTCAGAGATAAATATTTGTCATTCGAACTACTGGCAAGCTAAAACGTTTTCGCTCGGGGCGCCACCGTAGGCGGTTCATAGAAAATTACGTTCGAAACAAATTATTTACGTGGATGTCTCAATGCTACAGTTGGCGCCTACCTGCTTCCAGCACATGTTTGTCGTTTAAACTGTAGCGTTAGTTCAACTAGCTTCTATACTAGTACGCAATGGAGACGTTCTGTTTATGGCGTGATGAACAATTCCTTTTCAGTTAAAAATAAATACATGCACTCATACGGTCCAGATAATTATCCTATAGTACCATATACAAAAAGAAACCAAATGACATATGTGCCTTTTTCTGAATGAAGAACCCACACCTCATTTAAAAGTTTACCACGATTTTCTACACTTCTGTAGACCCTTTTAGATGACACATAAATTGTATGGTTTCCTTCCATCTGTCTTTAATAAGGCTATTTTTTATCATTTTAATTAAATAAATTTGAGCCACAGCGCCTGCAATATGTTGAGTGTTTTATGCGTATAATACAGGCATCTGAATGTCGGTTATGGCGGCGCCCACGCACAGCCACTGCGAAGTGTCTATAGGCGCCAAGCGATGCAACTTTTTTTTTTTTCTTTTGCATTTGCTTTTTTTTTTTTTGCGTCTTCTTCTCCTGAGCTTTTAGGTGAAACCATCCAAATTATAACGTAATTACGTTCGGTTTCTCATGAATATGATGTTTCTTAAAATATGGCGCTTATGCACCGCTTTAACACAAAAAAAATAAAACGTCATAATTCATAGTTGAACAAGTAACGCCTAATTAACGTACGTTATTTTCATCGGATACGGTAACTCTAACGCGTTCCATTTATTCTGAGGTAACGCAAAACGTTAACGCGTTTATTTTATTTGCAAGTAACCTGTAACGTTTTTTGTTACTTTTTATTCGGTTACGTCTGCAAAACTGCATACGAGTCATCCCGCTTTCTGCTGCCCTTCGGTTGCTTTCTTCTCAGTAAAAAAAAAAATAAATAGGTCCAGATAGTCAATTACGTGCAGATGAAAAGTACGATTCAAAAATTAAGAAGAAAGAAACTGCAGAAACAAGAAACCAGCATAAAAAAAGAAAATGTGAGTAGCTGTAATCCTAATTGTGTTTTAAACATAGTTATACAACTGGAACTCAGACAGCTGCAATGGAGCAGTGGTGTCTTAGCTCTAGATGAGAAATTTAGTTGATGCAGTAAAACCGTTAGCCTGGGGAATTTAACGAGGACTAGGCTGGTGATACAGGATCGTACGCCGGTATGACGCTCATCCAGATCAAAACGAGCACGGGTGGGGATGGAACCCAGGATGCCCGGACTCTGCAGGGCCAGTTTTCGCTCCACACGCTTCGAGCTGTGGTCTGCTCACGTCCTCGGCCACCGATCCCCCAAAAAGGAAAAAAACCGAGCTACAAGAAGCGAAATTTTTAGAGAAGTTAACACAAAGACTTAAATATATAAAAAGTCGAATACACCAAAAGAAAAAGAAAGAAACAAAACAAAATCTTCTAGACGTTGTACTTCCTGCCGTGTGGTCGCCATTTTTCATTTTTGTCTTTTCGTTCTGTACTACTACGCTTGCCTTCCTCATTCAGAAATGAAAAAAAAAAAATAAGCGGCAGATTTTCTAAGGAAAGTGGTGTGCCTTTGATGTAGCGACGTGAGTGCAAGCGGAGGCTTAGACGATAGAGCTTGGAGTATATCTCCAATTGTCCGCCCTCGCTGAAAAGAATCGGAGGAGACGCGCTCTAGCTCTCCAGGAAGAATAGAACTCGGATGGAGTTTCAAGGGGAGTTATATTCCGAGTCAGAAGGCTCTGGAGTGTATAGCTTCGATGTCGCTTGATTTTAAATGCGATAGCATCTCGATCGAACAGCCTCCCCTTCCCTCCCATCCGGATTCAAAATGCCTCGCAAAAGAAAGGCGCGGATTGAAGAGAAATTCACGGAACAAAAGCGGCCGCCCACCGAGACTCAGCCTGTTTGTCGTCATTGCAATAAAACGAGGAAAAGAAAGAACAGCGTTTAGGTAGGCACAGAGAAGCAATGCGCACTCTACGGGCACCTTTGTGCAAAACCTTAGCGGAATTCATTAAGAAACCGATGTATGCGTTCGCTTCAAAAGAGTCGGACATCTAACTGACTGACGCTGTACGTAGAACTGTCCAAATAAGTTGAAATTAAGAGAATGAGCAAGCGTCCTTTTCCGCCAGGCATCAGAGAACTGTACATCTGCTTGTTCCGTAAAGCCTATCCACATGAACAGAAATGTCTATATTAGGTTTTCGTTTAAATGAACGCGTATTACCTACAATTTGTTTTTTTTTTAGAAAAAGGTACACTTATAATGTGCTTCTTGAAGCTGAAGACACACTTCCGTTAAACCGACTTTCATGACGTTGGAAACACTTAGAAAGGAAACGTTGGCGCGCAGCAGCAGAATGAAGATCGAGGTAGGCTACAATATTCGTGATTCGATAACAATAAGTTTACTTCTGCAGTGCTTCAGGATGTGTCAAAAGCTTTTCACACTATAGAAATTGATTTGTACTAAACTCAACGGATTCGGTTCAAGGGGCCCATTTTCTCGCTTCTAAAAGGGTGTCTTTGAGGACGCCCCCGGTTGTCTCTTCAAAGAGTATAAAATTAGTAAAACCAGCTTTAAGGCTTGTTCACACAGGTGCGTTCCACTGCGTTTAACCGCGTTAAATGAGCGAAGAAGCGATATTTACGCTTTGAGCACATACCGCTTAGAACGAATCCATGACGCAAGTGACTTATAAAACACGCGTTTCTTTTTCACCACACGCAATCGAAATCAGAAGACAAATGAAAAAAAAGAAGAAAACGAGCAGCGTTCATTTCCTCAATTTCGCAACCAGAACAGGCCACGTGATCTGGAGCCAATTATACACCGCCAATGTTAATCATAGCCACGCGCTAGGGTTGCCAAGGCGCAGGACACGCGCTGAGTTCCAGACATTCTTATGGTTCGGATATTGTCGTCGTTGCAGCGATTGGACACGGGCCACTACCCGAATACTTCTCAAGCTATCGATCATCACGAGCCCAAACCGAGTGCTCACGCAATGCTCGGGCTCAAGCGATAAGCCGCATTCAAATAGCGTCACTGGGGGATACTGCGACCCCTAAGCTACATCGTTAAGTTTTGCGAAGGAGAGATTGGAAGGAAACGCTCGCTTTTCTCCTTGCAATTGCACCGCAACAAAGAAATTTCTTGGTGAGTGGCGTTGCGTGCGAGTATGCTTGAGTCCCACAAGTGCCAGTAAGCTCGTGTAATGTGAAAAACATTGCAATTTATTATCGTTGCACCGCCCCTCTAGAGGCTCGTTCACATACTTGCAACCGAGAAGCACCGGCTAAGACGAGACCGGTTTTAAAGCGTGTTGTGACGGCTTAGGACCTTCTGCGCAGTGGCGCATCTGGTCCTACGCCGTCGCAAGAGGCTTAAAAACCGGTCTTGTCTCCCTCGGTCGTACTCGGTTGCACGTGTGTGAGCGGGCCTTAAGACCGCTTTCTATGGCGTTGCTATGGTTGCTGCTGTTGCTATGGCAACTCTTACGACGAGCCAGTAGGGAGGCGCTCTGCTGCACGGCGCAATGCAGCGCAACGCAGTCGACGCCACTGGGTGATCGAGCCTCTAGTGCTGGAGTGCCGCAAATGGCCGTTTTGTCGCCTTTACTTTTTAATTTAAATGTGAATGGCCTTCCTGTTGTTATAACAAAAGGCAAAGCTTTCAAGCACCCTTACGCTGCGTTTCTGTTATCGTGTGACGCAGATTACAACGTTGCTGTTCAAAAACTTCAAAATTACGTCAATCGCCCGATGAACTGTCTTCATTGAAACTTTGATAAAAATAAATGCTTGTTCGTTTCCAAAGTTTACACTAGTGAGTCGGGCAGGCTCTTAGGCCCAGCGGCGCGGTACATTTAAAGCTGAAGAGCGTGCGACTGGAATTCCATTAAATATGTAAAATCTGTAAAATACATGGAATTATTTTTTGTAAAGTGCTTTACCTTGGTCTACGCACATGCCGTATTCACGTAAGAAAATGTGAAGCATTTTATGCAGTCTATGTACTATTAAAATATTCCCGCATTTTTTTGTTACGAAAATATTAACACAAGCTTTCTAGTATAGGTACTTGCGATACAACACAACCTTCTTTTTATGGTGTCTTTTTTTTTTTTGCTGTTTTGGCGCACAAGACTTACCTTTCCAAATTCAGTTGAAAAAGTGTTGTATTTAATAGGCCTAAGATATCAAGTGACTTACATGAAATTCACTTTGCCTACTATCCTCTTGTAGGCTTTTTTTAAAAGAAAAACGGAATGCTACGCCACGTCTGGGGTAGAAGTTTTAAAACGCCGCATACCCAACGACGACTTAAAATTTCACTTTGATTTGATGGGTCGTGTATTGAGAAAAAATATGGTGAACGTACGCGAGCATATTATGTATCTGATACTTTAAAGGACCTATCGAACCCTTCAATTCGTGTTACTTTAAAACAAAAGCTTAAAAATGCGATAAGAAACATAGCACAGTAAAACTGTTTCCCAGGTACTTCATCTTGTATTCATTGATTTTCTCTCTAACCTTCTTCTATCTATATTTTTTTGTTACTGTTGCTTTTAATTTATTCTGCATCATTAACTGTGTCGTTTTTTGAACGAGAATTTTTTGTTTAATTTACATAATGCCTTTTTACGTGATTTGTCAAGCAAGGCACTGTAGTCCCTAAAGCCCAAGGCGACTCGATTTTGTATATTGAAAACCAAATTTTCGAATAAAAGAAACTTATATATGTTGTATTCCATTCTATCTTATTTTATTGTTTTTAATATTCTATTTTATCTTATTCTATTCTATTCTACTTCAAAAACGTGCGTTGTCATGTGCGTTACTTGTTTGTGAAGATGTCTTTTGCAAGGAACTTGCCGAAGATATGTTCACAAAATCAAGAGACTTTCCTTCAATGGATCGAGCCTTTTGCTACTTCTCTAATTTTGCTCGCCATAAGCTAACTGGTGGCCGGCACATTGTAAGGACAAAAAAAAGTGTATCCTCAGTAAACATGACGAAGTTAAGGTGCAATAAGTGCAATGTGGAACGCGCTACAAAATGGCAGAGGAAAGAGTAGAGACGGTTTTGCCTCGATTTCTTCGTACAGCTTTTCTTCGAACTCCCAGATGGTTGCCAGGATTCTCGGTCTCGGTCCGATACACATTGGCCCGTCAAAAAAGGCTTGTTCTTATACAGGTTGTGTCAAACGTGTCAAGGCTATGGCTCGAGTATTGGCGGAAAGTAATTTGCGCATGCACGTAGCGACCTCTACTTCTAATCAAACCCGTTCGAACTAACTCATTGACCGCGTTCAGACAGCGAGTGCAGACAAAGGCAGTCAACATTTGCGTGAACCCGCTAATCCTTCCAATCAGGACTTGACGCTCTGGCGCCCTCACGCGCTTTTATTTCCTCCTCTCTCTCACTTTCTCACCGTATAGTATGGTCTGTTTATGACCGATTAACCCGACTGAGTGAACGGCAGACGGATTGATCGCGTTGACGACACGTCCGCGGATCGTCCGTCTCCCAAGCGCATCCACGCGAAGGAGACGACAAGTAGGCGACGGCGAGGAAGGTCCGACCCTTTTCGCGAGCCCAAAGAGCAGCAAAACGTCAATATCGCACTGTGTCGCCGTTGTATACGAGGGATATCGACGTTTGCAACCGGGTCACTCCATGCCAAAGGACACACGTCGTTTTTTTTCATGTCGGGGATATCTACGAAAAAGGTAATTAGGCTAAAGACGCCTCTGATCTAAAAAAAAGAAAAGAAATTGGTATAAAAACATAAATCTTATATTTGCTGATATAATGTTCTAAATTTCTTGAATTTGCTTTGTTAAAAAACGTTGTTTAATGTTGTTAAAAAAATGGTTTCGTACGAAACAAGTTTAGGTAGGCGCATAATTACTTAACAACATGCACCATCTTGCAGTAAAATACAAACATTGAAAGCAACCATTTTGAATCCAAATAGGAGCTCTAAAAAGAATAGACTTCTTGAGATAATATTTGTTTTAGTCAACTTGATTTTGGGTGTTAGCTACAATACTTCTATAGTTTGATCTTATAAAATTTATAATTGACTAGCATGCGTTAAATTTCCAAGGTCTAGTTTGTATGCATTTTAATTTAATGACAAGATCTCTAGCAAGAAAAAAAACAATGTGGGCAGTGGTACCAGAACTTTCGAAATAGACGGAAATTCAATCCACCTCATCCGTTTAACATAAACAAAATTAGAAAATTACTTTTTGTTGCTGTTGAAAATTTTTGTTTTGTTTAAATGAACCTCTTTCACCATGCTTCCAAGCACTTGCCTCGTATGCGACGCACCCCGGCGTTCGCCGGTGAGGGATCAACGGTTTGAGACGCCGCAACAAGGTCTTCAACGCTCTCTTGAAAACACGTTTTTTTTTGGTTAAAGTGGACGTTATCCTGACTTCAATGTATCTGTATTCTCTTTACGTTACGTAGTGATTCTGGCGTCTTAGGTTCACCCTTCTGCTCTCCAGGGAATTGCAGACGAACGCAGGCCTGCACCGTCCGCTTCCCGAGTTTGGAAATTTATCCTGCGCGACGCCCTTGTTTGTTATATATCCAGATATAAAGATATAGCTCTTCACCGATGGAAAATTATAACGGTGATATTGCTTCTCCATTTAACTTAATAAATGTATTTTGGTAGAATATGAAGTGCTGCCTAAAGCTGGGTAATGGACGGGAAAATGGCTCCACTCTTTGCGGCGGACTCCTCATACCCTGAGGTTCCGTACATGTGCAGAATTTGAAACACCGGAATACACTGAAGGCCAGCAGAATATATGTTGTATTCTGAGCTCACTAGTGATTTTAGAGGAAGCGAGTTTGATAAGACGTGGGAGTAACTCGGGTACCGTCTTCGCACTCTGAGTGCCAATCTAGGCGGAATTTAGATTAGGCAATGATCCTCACGGTTATTCGGTTCATTAAACATATTGTTAATTAAGATTTTAATTATTAGTTTCATAGCTCACGTTGCAGTTGAATTATTCACGCCAACTATTTTCTGAGGCTTGACTAATTTACAGATTTTAAGATCGGGTAACAGTTTCTTAGATGTGTATTGGCCGGTTTTTTTTAGTTTCTACTTCCGATTTCAATATCGTTCACATCGGCGAAACGCTACCCGGTCTGAACTGTTTTTATAAATGAATATAGTACAGACCTAGGCCGACGCTCATTATGCATTCCCAAACTCGGGAAGTATACGACGCAATCCTGCGCTCAAAGGCAGTTGCCTGGCTAGTAGAGTGAAATTAAGACGCCAGAGTCACCACGTAACGTTAAGAAGACGCGGATGGATGGAAGTCAGGATAATGTCCACATCAACTCAATAGAACGTGTTTTTAGGAGAGCGTTGAAGACCTTGCGGCGGTGTCTCGCACCGTTGACACCACGCTGCCGAACGCCGGCGTGCGTCGCTTACGAGGCGGGCGCCCGGAGGCATGGTCAGAAAGGCTCATCTTTACAAAAATAATTACTGGGGAAAAACAAAAGTACTTGTCTAATTTTCTTGTGTGTTAAAGGGATCAGGTGGATAGAACTTTTGGCTATTTCGAAAGCTCCGCGCACCACAGCCCACATTGCTTTTTTGTTTGGCTCTTAATATGGGTCCTTATCTGCATATATTCGAAATTTTGTCATTTAATTAAAATGGAACCAAACCAGACTTTGAACATTTAACATATGCAATTAAATATCCAATTCTATAGGAACAAACGGAAAAAAGGTATTGTAGCTAACACCCAAGCTCAAATCACCAAACATAAAATGTACGTTTCTACAATAATATGTTTTTCTCGGGGTTCAGAAACTTTTTTATCCAAATTAAGTTTTTGGCATACATACCAGACATGAAACACTTCACATTAACTAAAAAAGTGTGTTGGTAACATTGACTGGCAACAGAAAGAATAAAACAAACTAGTGACTAGGGACGACGAACATTCCTCGTCCCTAGAGTCTTTTATGCTTTTTGTTACCAAGGAAAGAGTTGTCGCCCCTCATTTTTCATGGAATGACCATACCGCGATGAAGAATCGCACGCCACTGTTTCGTACAGAGCAATAAAGAACACCGTAAAAGTCTTAACCCTAAAGCGCCACTAGCTTAACTAACCCAAGGCATGACAGTGAAACAGGCACAAGTGATTGGTTCTGCGAAAAGAAGGCCTCGGCGTAGAAGCGACGAAGTCCTGGGCTCGCGGAGGGGCGTTTGTAAATGTCTCCACGCACTCCGCGCTCGAGCGCAAAAGACATCGGTATACCACGGCGACAAGGAAGGTCTTGCTGGCTGAAAGGCCTGAAGAAACCGAAGGTTCCTTCCGTTTATTTTACAACAGACGAACTATATACAAGAAGCTATGTAAATAAATAAGACGTCCGAGATGTCCGAACACCGGTGTGCTGCCTCGGTCTCGAGCCTTCCCTCGTTCGTTCCTGTCCTCTTTCTTGTCTTTTCCCGGGACTGGTTAGGTCACCCGCTGCAGGCCTATTGGGCGCGTAAAAAAATATCGCGCCGCCAAGATGTTTTGAGAGAAAGGCTTCTTGAGAAGTACTCGTAGGAGTTCCGCAGCGTGTGTCGCATGAGCCAGGCAAAAAATCTGCAGTTCCTTTTACGCGTGAAATTAAAAATCGCGTGATAAAACGAACCAGCAAACGCATAAAATACAACGATGCGACCTTTAATTTTTTTATCGGCAAAAAAAAAAAAAAAAAAAAATATATATATATATATTACACCGTTTCCAGTCTAAATGTTTTTCAAGTCAATCACCCGCCAAAAATCCGGGATTCAAAAGGCGCTTGAGTTTACCAGTACGCGCGTCCGCGGACGAGGCGCACATCGCGAGAACCTGTGACGTGACGGTCCCGTCATATACTGTCCACGGAGGAAAATCGTGATTCGGTCCGTCGCGTTAATCGGCTATCAATACTCATTCACAAAAGTGTTCGACCGCTTGTTGTGCTGAACTGCATCGAGATGCGACCGCGAGCTGCCAAGACAGCTGGGTTCTGTATGAAGCGGGGGCAACCAAAGTAGCGTGGCAGGAGGCGCACCACGCATTGTAAGTCGGGCTAACAAACACATGTACTTCGAATAACACAGTCAACCGCTGACTAGTAGATCCTTTTCTGAAGTTCATCACGCAAAAGTGCGGTTGCCATTTCAATGATAATAATGATAATATTATTATAATATTAATAATCATTATTATTATTATTATGGTAATAATACAAATGAAAATGTAAATAATAACAATAGACATACTATAAATAATAGTAGTCATAATAATAAAAATAATAGTAATATTTTTTTATGTTTCTGTATTTTCAATACATATATTTGAGCCCTCAAAGTCTTGAAGGCGAAGGCTTGTATGACGTGGCCCTGCAGCTGCCAGAGATATAAATTTTAATAAAACATTGCACTTAATCGAGAAAAGAGACATGTAAAGTATGTATTTTGACTAATTTAACAGACTCGCAAAAGGCTTACTTCCATTGTCAAAATTACAAAAGAAAGTTTCTAAACATTTCGGCTACACGACATTTATTTTTACACAGAGGTTATCACCAATACAACGCGAAAAATAGCATACGTCTGCTAAAAAGAGTGCATACAAAGAAGGTTAACTTCATTGTGCATTCCATAAGAATACTTTCCAGGGGTAGGCCTTCAACCCAAACAATTTTGTAACATAAAAAATAACAAATTTATCAAAACATACTTTACAACAGAAAAAAGACGAAAATTCTAAGGAAACAAACTGCAAAAAAAAAAGTCATTGATAAGAAAAACATAAATGACAAGCAGCAGGATTGTATTCGACGTATTTACAAATAGCAACGTCCCTACAAGACAGGCTTACAGATTCACACTTTCCGTTGTAAGCATAAGGTCTTGATGGAGATGAAAAAACAAAATTGCGTCATTGGAAAGTGAAGAAAATGAAAAACTTCAAATGCCATTTCGTAAGCACCACATTTTCAATACATTTTTTACCTCTTTATAAAAAAACAAAAAAAAAATGAACATTTATCTTCCCACTGAGCACAAAACGTGTGATTGTATCTAAATTATCTCCAAGCATTTTTTTTTTATACGGCTTAAGGTAAATTTACGCCGAGCACATGTTCAAAATAAAACAGTCTCTGCACGAGAAATACCAGATACGGAAAGTTGCCATAAAGGTTACTAGATGGAGCGCCTTTTTTAAAAGTCTCTCTTCTGCTGCTTGCGTGGACTTTTCGTGTACGTAGTGGCGAAGATTAAATATAATATCCGTTGAATCGGGGTGACCCACCGACACGGCAAACGCTACGAACAATTGTGTGGGATTGCTTTCTTATGACTCGGAGTGTCTTCGTGTCGTGTGGAGATTGTCTCACGCACAAAATTCAAATTCCTTCATTTCAATTCTTACGCATTAATGAGGCGTACTTCAACAAACACTTCTCGCCCTGCGAACGCACTAATTAATCCGTCCACTAAAAGCTGTGCAGACGTGCGACACTTCCGTAATGACCTTTCAAAATGGAGGCACGTCTCGTAAGCATCCCTCTGTTGCGTGGGGCTTGACAGCTGTGCAGTTTGTGTACGTCTTTCATAACTCTTTTTTGCGCTCACATGTGTGGCGACTGTTTGTGTATTTTATCGTTTTTGGCGACGTCCCCGTCATCTTGTCGCAAATTGAAGGGGAGGGGGCATAACAGTCGCACTGTCAGAATAATCTCTCGCAGAAATGAAAGCTGTTAGCCGAGAAAAGAAGATTGTCTGGATCCGAGAGAGATGTTGAAAATGCGATGCAAAAATTGATCAAGTGGAAATTAAGATGAGGACGGGCCTGCGCTCGCGCACCGAGTGAAGTGGGCCCGCTCCATTTGGTGTAGCTTTTTTGTAACTCAAGCGAAATGGACGTTGGGAATACAACCCAGAGTCTTTGAGAAGCTGCGACTGTTGCTGCTCTTCAATTCAACTGTGGAATATTGGCAATTTTCATCGCGTTTTTTGAGCCCCTTTCACGGCTTCGCTTTTTGACCGCCAGGCGCTGTGAACGTCTGACTCGCGCGAGAACGATGAGTGGAGAGCGAATCTGTGTATGTTAAGTAGGGTACGTTGTTGGGCTAGTTGGTTCGTCTTAGTAAAACATATAAAATAGCGCGAAAAAGACAAGGAAAAGAAGTATACAGGAAAGCGCTAACTTTCAACTAGTTTTATTCAGGAAAAGCAAACATATATATACACACGACAGGCAAAGCAGCACCACGTAAAAGTTGATTATTCTTTTCACCCGGTCACTCAAAAACTGAAATTCCTTACAATGAAGTACAATAGAAGTGTTGCTGACATATGCCGTCTCACTTTTTCTGATAAAGACAGCTTAGAATAGCTCACAAGCGACCGTCTCTCGGCTTCTTCCTAGTATCCTTATCTGCCGAAGTCGCGGAACACAGCTACACATGTTGCAATGTATTTCAAATGCGAGCCATATTTATTTTTGACTGATAATGCGTCCTCCCGTGCTCGGTCATTGATGCAGCGCCCCGCCTGGCCGATGTATACCTTTCCACAACTAAGTGGGATTTCGCAGACCATACCCACTGTGCAGTCCACGTAAGGGGTGCGGTGTTTCTTATCACAGGGTGGCTTTGCCTTCTCATCAAAAATGGGCGCGCACAACCCAGCCAACTTCTTTGGGGCGGAGAACACAACGGGAACATCGTACTTGCTTGCAACTTTCTTCAGAATGTGGGAAACCTTGTGTATGTACGGAATAACTTCTGGTCTTTTCTGCTCTGTCTACTTTTCCTGAATAAAACTAGTCGAAATTTAGCGTCTGTCCTGCATACTTCTCGTCCTTGTCTTTTTTGCACTATTTTATATGTTTTACTGCGTATGTTACGCAGACTGAATTGAGTCAGCCTCATGGGTTTTTGATGCCGTCGCTGTAGATAAGATATTTAGCCAGTGCAGTATTACTGCTAGCCTGGGGTCTTTAACATGCATCACGCAGCAGTGGTACAGGAATACGCACCGGTACGACCCCCATCCCGATCGAAACGGGCTTGGGTGCAGAATGATGCTAGGATCCCTGGATTCTGCAGCAGCTTGAGCTTTTGTTCCAGGTGATTCGAGCTGCGGCGGGTTCACAATCACGGTCATTTGTATGGTTGCTGCCCGTTCATGCACTGGCCCATTTTTCTCGGACCCCACGCCAAGAATGTGTATGTAGAGCGAGTACAAAGACGGAGTCCGTGCTCCTATGCAAAGGGAGTCTGTGTAACGACCTAAAATGGCGAAATCGTCTCGCCCTCGGTGGTGGCATTCCGTAGGAACGTGAGCTGGGAAAGTAGGAGCGTCTCATCGGCATGCAAATGAGGGCGATAATTCCAAGCCACGTTCCCTTCACAACCAAGCGCGCGTGATCCTTCCGAAGTGGCGCTCGCGGGAGAGAGTATATTTGCATAGAACGCGAGAGTTTTCCCGTGTGTTTTGGTAGGAAATGCGGTAAAAGGGAGGCAATATGTGGCGCATTTGACGGACGGCATAGCGGCGGTACAGCGTGCTTTGTCAGCGAGGTGAGCGGCAGAAGCCTCTGGGGTACGATTTGTGTCAAGCGTATTGAAAAAGCGCTCTCCGCGGCTGAATGGGCGTGGCGCCAGAGATCGCGAGTTATAAACGAAAATGTTCCAGAAGCAGGGACTCATCATAATGAAACAAATTATGCTGACTTTGCATAACAAAACTAAATATTTAATCGGACGGTTCGTCTAGAATACAGGACACATCACCAGTGATGCCAACTTTGCAGTAATTATTGAAAACTAACCTCATCAACCAATAGTCCTGTTTAATTAGGTTGGCGTACGCTTCGGGAAGGGGGCCGCGGTTGCAGTTGCAAGCCGATGAATCACTCAGGGTGCGTCATGGCTCTAAGTATCTTCGTGGGCACTAGCCTTGTTCACGCGCCAAGGGTGAAACATTCTCGAAGTGAAAAGTGTGACCTGTTGTCCAACAATGGTCAGCCTTCTTTGCCTTTCTGGGATGTGTGTCCTTCACCACATCTAGTTTTAGTTCCTTCGGGCGAAACACTTACTGCCGGTCGCCACAATATACGGCGCGACACAGTCTAGAAAGTTTAAATTGTACACCATACCACCGGAACTTTCGGGATTTTGTCTTTTGGTTTGGAAACGAGGTGACGTTGCCTAAGATGAGGTTCGAAAGTGGTTCGAATATTTAAAAACAACATTTTTAGCGATGTCTGAAGGTCGTCGCAGAAACATTCGGTATACTTAGCTTTTTTTTCTATTAAAGTAGTGGTTTTTTCGCTCATCGCTAGACCGGAGAAACTGTCCAAGTATTGGTGAATACCTGTCTATACTTCGAGCCCTACGTTCGGCGGCTTTGGCCGCCTTGACCAAACTGTAGCGTTCAAGTGTAAAATGCTTATGTGTCTTCTCGCGCGCTTGTTGCATCGACGCCCAAAGTTCTTCGAGTGTCCATATCCCCACAAAGTGTAATTTTAGCATTGCGTATTGCTCTCGGCAATGGACAGCTATCACCTCCACAAAACAAGACCTAAAGTTGAAGGACGTGCATCGCGGAAAATTGTGTGACCGGACAAAAAAAAAAGGAAAAAAAAAGAGGAAATTACCATGTAGTTTTGTAGGTTGTTCTACGTATTTAGACAACACAAATTCATTCAGCCTTCGAAATTTGGCATTTTGTCATACCGCTGTATATTATTAAAAAAATAATTGGGTCACTGCTGTTGGACTTCTAATCTGGTGTTATTAATATGCATAACAAAGCAGCGTTCTCAGAAAATTATAATTTTTTATCTGATAATAGGTTTATAGTTATTCTGACCGCGGGCTGCAAATCACGGGCTCAAATGTGGTGTCCGGTGATTACTTTGTAATACAGACACCGACAGCTTAAGAAACACGAGTTGTGGCTTGTTTTGTCAAGGCTTCTTGCTTCGAGGTCGGTTACTCTGCGTTCCCTTTGATAAATGCTGAAATTTAATTTGCTTTGGAGCCATAACGACATGGTCGGGACGAGCCACGCCCCTGATTTTCTGCAGCTGTGAATATCTGCAGCAGTAAATGTTTGCGCTCTCACCTGGACGAATCCCGTGCCAAGATTAATATCGACTTCAACTACGGCTTCAACTAAAATTAACTTATATATTGCCTAGTATTTAGGGGGTATAATATGTGACTCTACAAACTCCGGGCTAAAAAAGAGAAAAAAAAAACATTATTGGCCTTTTTAAGTATGATTTAGAACGGTTGAAATTGATCGGTATCGCTGGGAGACCGCTCACGTTATTTAAGCATGAAAAAATCTGCAGAAAAATTGGCCTGGCTTTGATTAGGTGCTCGGAAGCAATCAAAGCTCCAGTTAGAGAAATAAACGGTCTCCCTAGTTTCACCACGTCGGTGGTGTCGAAGTCGACTACCCTGGTTACTTAACTTGCCGAAAAAGGATTAGGAAATAACCTAAAAATAACGCGGATTTCCTAACGACCTTCGGTAATTAGGTCAATTTTGTATGAAGAAACTCCGTGCGCAAGCTGTCTTGGTTTTTGCGCCTTGGTTATACTGGGAGGCCGTTCGGGTCTACGACTAATTAAGGAATTGAGTTTTTTTTTTTTTTTTTTTTTTCTCGTTATGTGTCGTTTGGTTTCTTGGTACATCCTCGAGTATTTCGAGCAATGGATCCCACCATCGTCTGGCAGATCCATACCGCAGTTATGACCGCCGGAATTGTTCGCAACGTTGTTCAAAATTGCGTAGGAGCTGGAGTGTTTGTAAGCGCTTAATCGAAATAGAAACTCCAGGGGTCGTTTATCACGAAGAGCGCCTTGATGGGAAATGAACCTTCCCTTATTTTCAAACGAAATGCTACACTCTAATTTGCCCACAAATATCGAGAAAGTTATATCAAAACTAGAATAATCAATTACAGTTAGAGTAAAAATTCATTTGTTTTTTATTATTCCTACCAGCGCAACAATTAGTCGCTTCAAAATACCTCGAACTTGATTTTTGCTTCCGTCGTTCTTACAAAAAGACAACAAAAATTGTCCTCCCTCCCCCATCTCTATTTTGTTTTGGTCCCATCGTAATCCATCGAACCAAAAGTTTACGATCGCAATCTGATTTAGCGCTATGTTATGCAGGTCCCTATAAACTTTTGAAAACATCGATCACCAAACGCAAATTAAAACAAGAAAAACCGAGGTGCTCATTTTATATTTTTTGGTACTTAATTTTTAAAGACAAAATCCAGCACACCCGGGATTTTTTTTTTTCTATTTGCCGGCATGCCTTTTAGTATTTTCTAATTAAAAATAACCATTTTGAAAACAGCAAATGAAGTTCACCAAAACCAGTATTCATCTTCCGCGCATTCCAGTGGGATGACGTCACATATGTTGCGTAACTTGCAAGTCGAACAGGCAGTCTAAGCAATGCAGTATTTCTGCGTGTGCCTTTCGTTTTGCTGACGTGAGCGGAAACTGGCCTCTTTCATATGCCACTGATGTACAAAAGTGACGGTCTCCGATGAAATAGTCCAATGACCGCCGTCCGCATCTTTTTCCTGTTTGTCCAAGTACGGTGGAGGAAACATTTAGGTGATGACCCTCTGTCGGACGCGGCGACCACATTATGTTCGGCGCGACGAGCGCTGCACTCGCACGGGGATAAATGGCACCCAAGTATGGGATCCCTCCCAAACCGACCGCTCCGGTTGTTTCTCCCCAGCGGTGGTCCCGCCATTCCCTCGCTTACCGCTTCTCGTTGTACCTCACCGCCGCCCTGCTGCCACCAAGTCTCTAGAGTCCGTAAATCTTTGTTCTCTTCCTTCTTCTTCTTCTTCGGGTTAAGGCTCAACTTCGTGCACGATTGTGGCACCTGTGATCGACACTCCACCAAAGCAAAACACGAGGCAGCCACAGGCCGCACACCACCAACACACCACGCTACCACACCGCGAAAAGGGCGAGCACGCTACGCCGTCGACACCGTGGCCGCCAAGGAGGGACCTCAGCTCCGAACACTGTCTGGTCGCTCGTTCAACGCAGGAAGAGCGGCCAGACTCATCACCTAAATGCATTTCTTCCACCGTGGGCCAGAGTCATCACCTAAATGTGTTTCTTTTACCGTGGCCCAAGTGGCCCTAAACCACCAAGACGGAAAGCGCTCGGCAACCCTTTCCCAGACCCTCCCGACCTCTTTCAGTAATATGGTCTATACGGCGAGCAAGTTTTCCAAAAAGCACCTTTGGTGTTTCGGAACACAAGCAGGGCCACGCGCAGAGGAGGCACGATGTCAAGGCAACCAAGCGTGCGCCGCCATTGGTTATGGTCGGAGGAAACAAAGGCACGTGAAAAGGACTCGAGGGTGAACAAAGGCACGAGGTAAGCAAGAAGCGGACCAACTTGGACGTCGTGTACGACGTTCAAGTTCCTCTGCTCCTTGCGCGCCTGGTGCCTTTCCTTACACCTCAAATGCGCTCACGTTCGTTTGCCTCGTCATCGCAAGTTCGCTACGTTTTTTGCATGCTGCCCTCTGACTGACATGGGAATTTTCGCAGTCCGATGTGCCGAAGGCGCATTTTAGAACACTTGCTCGTCGTATAGACCTGTCTGCTCTGTTCCGTTGGCGCCGCTATGTTTATATATGCTGACGCCACGGGGGCTGCACTTTTTAGATGACTCTGTTTTTTGTAGAAACCTTCGCACATATCGTAGTGGAAGAACTTCGGAAGGGCAAAATAACAAAGCTCCAAGAACAACAACGATGCGAAGTGTGCTGAAAAAACAAAAATCTTGTTCCATGCACAGCCCCCCCCCTCTCTTTACAAGATGGTGCGTTTGAGATTATTTTTAATTTTTATTGCTGGGGGCTAGGATTTCTGAAACTGGTGTAAACTAACTGTCACCACAGATCGATCGGCAGATGGTGCATTCTGAGGCCGCGTTATTGCGTTCCACCCTACCGCCGCCCCACATCAAAGTAAAATGAATCAATTTCAGAAATCTCAGGCTACGGAATGACATTGAGCGTCCACGCCTTCACATCGCACTGACCGGTAGTGCTCAGGCAGGGATGGTTGGCATTTTGGAATCAATTCTTATTTTTACAATAATAGAGACATGTACCACATGCTCTAAAATCCCGGATTTTATGTTGTCAATCCCATGCACGTGGCATTTGGAGTTCGGAGTAAAATATGGGAAATAGCGCGATAGAATACACGAGACTGAAACCAATGTGGCCAGACGAAGGATAGTAATCGCAATGATAATCTTAAGTGTTCAAAACTCTCAAGCAAAGTTTACAGTGACAACTTAACGTCTCTTCTCTAAATTCTGTTCTCTCTCAATTCATCTCATCCCATTCATCCATCTCAATTCATTCTGAGAGGCTTTTATACGAGACAAGCGGTTGAAATCTCGGAAATAAGGTGCTTACGTAGTTTCGATTTTCCGTCGTGCGTCCAACTGCAAATAATAATTAGAATCATAGCGCGAAGTTGCTTATCTCTGCTTTAGTTTTGCGTTGACAAATGCCGTACACCTGCTTGCTGTGAAAAAAGAAAAAAACTTGGATAGGAACGCGGATATTTTTGCGCCAGTTAGTACGCAGCGGAGGAAGCCTTGATGCAGTTTTGACAGCAAACAATTTTGCCATGGCAGTTATAAAGACCATCAGGTCTAGTTAATAAAACGTAAAGCTACTTGGTAACCATGTGGGGGACTCCAAAGGTCTGGCTCCACGGTCTGTCGCTTGCGGAAGCCGGAATCGGTGAACAAATGGCGGCCATTTTCCTCTAGAGTTACCCCCCATTCACACTGGAAGCGGATCCGCGCACTCGAAGCGGTTGCGAACGCGGTTGTATAAAGATCCAGTGCAATTGCACGCGCATTTGATGTGATCAAATGCGCGTGCAATTGTACTGAATCCTTATACAACCGCGTTCGCAACCGCTTTGCGAACGCGGATCCGCTTCCAGTGTGAATGAGCCCTTAGTATATGACATCTAAACCTCAACCTTTGCTCCTCAACCGGCGGATTTTTGGCGAAGAAGAAGCGGCCTAAAGACGAAACTTTCAGGGCGAAATTCACGTGGCAAACATTTACAACGCGCGCCGCTGCGTATTCGTTGCCCCCGAACTCCACGAGTATAACAAGCTGCAAACACCACCGACGAGAACAGCGCGACTCTCAGCGTCGCCAAGGGAGAACATTAATATCCGCCGAAACCAACCACTTATAAAGCTTCGTTAAAACGCATCATATTCGCAGAAAGCGCTACAACGAAACTTCGATTAAACGCGCTGTGGCTCCATAAAACACACGCTCACAAAATCACCCTAAGTGCGCTCGTACCTTTGAACTCCGCAGCCACGTGGAGAAGCCAAAAAACGAGCACCATGTCCCGATTAGCCCGTGTCCTTTGCCGCGCGTCGGCCGCTTCCCTTATCCGCGTTCGCCGGGCGAACACTATCTAGCCCCGCTACATATGCGTCGAACAGCCAGTATATTGACGCCGCGGCGAGACCGAACGCCGCCAAGCGAATTTCGTCGGCCATTCGCCGCACATATTCGCTTTATGGAGTCCATCTTTTAGAGCCGCGAGCACGTCTGCTCTTCTCTGGTTCACTTTTGGTCCTACCGCATGAAGGCGCAACTATCGGATGGAGCCCAGAGCCGTTTATTGAGAGAGTTTGGCCATACATTGGTTTGAATAGGCGAGCATCTCGGGGCCAACCACAGGCCTCGAAACAGCCCCTAGCGGTGGTCACGAGCTCTAGATTTGTGACACGACTAATTTAAGCCGTTTTAGCGTCGCTAGAGTGATAAGCTTTAACTCTCGGTGACTGAAAACTTTGTGCATGTGAGGTGCTAGTCACGCCAATATTGAAGTGTAGAAAAAACGAACGTGCGCTCCAAACCTGGGCCGACTTGCTAGAAACAGCGTCTCAGCTGAGGCGGGGAAAGAAAGCACTGCCAAAGCTAGCGCACCAGCCGAGCGGGACTCCGCGTCTCAAGACGCTCGCGCGCCCCACCCTTTGCATTGTTTTCTTTCAGCCAGTCTCAGGACGCTGTTCAAGCAAGCCGGCCAGAGCGAACAAACATCAGCAGTGCAGACAAAGGCAGGGGCACGAGCGCGTGGCTTTGGAAAGTGCCTCCTATGCACGAGTTCTCGTACAAACACAAGCGTTTTGCTGAGCTAGGCTCACGCGCCTGTACCTTTCTCTTCACTGCCGACATTTGTGAGATGAAGTAGAGAAGCCGAGATTGAACGCTTCTATCTCACGCCTTAAATGTCGTTTGCAATATTGTGACGTCGCGGTCTCCTGATTGGTTGACGCTGTGTCACAAATTTAGTTTACACTCTAAGCGTGAGGGGAATATTCGGCGCTGGCGGCAGCCTTTGCTCCGCCTATTGGCCAAACTCTCCCAATACACGGCTCTGATGGAGCCGTTCAAACAGCGTCAAAAGTGCGTTGTCACGGTAATCATCATCCCTGTCCGTTTTCCTTCACCAAATAAGCCAATAACGCACAACGAATGTTCTTTGGTCTTGAGCCTTTTTCTTTGCGCGATTAGTTGATAATGAAAGATCAAAGCTACTAAGAAAACAGGCGCCTTCACGTCGGCTGCAGGCACGCAGTATGTCTCGTGGGAGAGTCAGTGAAGCAGGTGTACTTCGTTTCACTTTGTGCCCAGATGCAGCCGACGCTACGAACTGGTGGGACCAATCAGAACGCGTCAAAGACGCGCCATCTTGGTGTTTCTGTTAGTGTTCTACACTGTAAAACATCTCTGTGAAATTACAAGCATGTTTACAGACTTCTTGTATTACTGAAAATATTTGTTTTCTGGTCTTTAACCGATACCTGTTCAAGAAAAAAACAGACATTTTTCTGGTTTTACCTCTTTGGATACTCAGGTCTTTCCCCACTTCACGAAAACCGGTTCTGAGAACGTACTTATCGCATTAATATTTTCTTCGTGTATTTCAAGAATTAAACTATATTTATGTGTAATTTTAGTGCAATTATTAACGCGCGCTCTGTCTTCTTCGGTATTATTTTCCTGCGGAGCTTATTTTCCAAGGCGGATGCCGGGTGACGGTTGTTCGTGGACGTTGGTTTCCCCGATTGGATCATTTCTGACGTAAGGTGAGTGCTGCGCATTTTATCGGTTTAGGGGTGGCACTGCTTTGTTCTGTTTTGCATACGCCTCCCTATGGGCTCCAGCTCAAACTTAAGCACGAAACTGAAATGGGTTTTCGCGGTTCATAAGGCGCGGCGACAAGTCGGGAAAACGCGCCGGCGAGCACAGCTTGCAGCAAAGACGCTCTCGCATATCAAACGCCACGGGCCACTTGATACTACGAATCCGAGGGTCCTACCGCGAGGAGCGGTAAACCTCAGTGTTTTGTCTCCAGGTCGCGTGTTCTTTGAAATTATTTCGAGCACCTGCGAGATATGCCGCGCTCCTTGGTGGGCCGGGCTAAAGTCACTCGATTCTGAGAGAGCAGCGCCAAGCTCCCCGTATGGTCGCCAGTTTGGTCCGTGATATGAGCCGATTCTCCTCCTTCACGACCCCTCCATTCTTTGTGAGCCGATCTAAATTCGCTGGTGGCAGGAAGCCTTATAGAGACGGTTCTCGTATACCGACATTTTGCTATTCACACACCGGCGGAACAAACGTACTTCTTCGTAGCACAGCCACATGGTGTGTCGGTGCTTGGAGGCACTGAAAAATAAGTTTACTGTTTTTAAATGTGCAAGCACAATACAACTGTAAAAGATGCGTGGAGATGGGCATGATTGATAAGTTGATTGCATACCCAGTGCCAAAGACGCTTATATTGGAAAAAAACCATTCCAGTACGATGATGTTCATGGTGATCTTGGCGCGACAGGTTTAGAACGACTCTCTGGAAGCTTCGAAGATTTGAATGGACCTATATGGCGATTTTCATGGCAACGTAGACTGTCTAGCCAATCGCCTTGCGAGGGTTCGGTCGCCTGTGTGTTAGTATCTGTTTGTGTCCGCTTAGCAGGTAGGCAA